>NC_069104.1:7840402-8155092 GCF_947172395.1 Bicyclus anynana | reverse complement strand
CGTTATGGTTTGATATTTTTCACTTGGTATTATAAAGTAGCAGATTTCATTTATCTTTAACCAATAATAATAGGATGAGACGATAAAGAGGTTACTTTTTGTGAGGTTGTAGAGGTTAATCGCTGGATCTACTGAAGTGTGCTATGATAGCTCAGTGGATATGACCTCTGCCTCCATTTCCGGAGGGTGTGGGTTCGAATCCGGTCTGGGGCATGCACCTCTAACTTTAAAGTTGTGTGCATTTTAACAAATGAATTATCACGTGTCTCAAACGGTGAAAGAAAAATATCGTGGGGAAACCTGCATACCTGGGAATTTTCTTAATTCTCTGCGTGTGTGAAGTCTGCCAATCCGCATTGTGAGCTGAGTTTCCTCTCATTATGAAAGGAGACTCGCGCTCACTAGTGAGTGAGAGAGTGAGCGAATATGGGTTGATAATGATGAATGATGATGATCATAGGCTATATTTTATCCCTGTATTATCACGGGAACGGAAACTACGCAAGTAATATTTACCTATAGGGGTCAATACGGGGTTGTCGAATCGAGATCTCATGGTTTCGAACAAATTAACTTTAGCTGTGTGCCTTGTGGGAGTTTTCAATATTTACATACTGTTACTATCACGAATTTACGCGTTTACTAGATGGCGCTGTTTCAATTCCTGCCATTAGGCCCTCTGCTGAAGTAAATTGTCGTAACAAATAATCCAAGTTGGGAAATTGAGTTTAGGTACCGAAGTATATAGAAAAATAATTTCCTTTTTAATATTATGTCCAAGTCTAAATCTCGGTATCTTTGGTGAGTCCCAGCCACTTTACCGTGAAGCTGTGACGAATGAATGAATGTATGAATTGAATGTTTACATATTTCGCTCCAGACGTTCGTGCTAGCGCACACTGGCGCCGCCTGCCGACGAGAAGAGAACTTCTGGCGCGCGAGCGAGTATCTCCCCGAGCGCTGGATCAACGTCCGCGAACCCCACGCCGCCGGGATCGTTGCGCCGTTCGGCCGCGGCCGGAGGATGTGTCCGGGCAAGAGATTCGTTGAGCTCGAGCTGCATTTGATACTGGCCAAGGTAAGATTAAGCCAGCCACACACCATCAAGTTAATTGTCAAGTCTGTAGAGCTTGTCGGCTTGCTAGCCATACATTAATCAAGTTTACCGTCAAGTGTGGAAGACTTATAAGCTAGCCACACATTGATCAAGTTTACTGTTAAGTCTGCAGGACGCTTATGTTAGCCACCATCAACCGTCAGTCTGCAGGACGCTTACCGGCTTGCCTAGCCACATTCACATTTTGATTAAGTTTACCATCAAGTCTGCAGGAAGCTTATGCTAGCAACATATGATTATACCATCAATCTGCAAGAGGCCTAGCTAGCCACACCAAACCGTCAAGTTTGCAAGACGCTTATGCTAGCCACACATGATCAAACCGTCAAGTCTGCAGGACGCTTATGCTAGCCACACATAATCCAAACTTCAAATCTACGGTACGCTTATGCTAGCCACACTTAATCAAAACCTCAAGTCTGCAGGACGCTTATGCTAACCACATATTGATTAAGTTTATCGCCAAATGTGCACGACGCTTACGCCAGCCCCACATGATCAAGTTTTTCATCAAGTTTGGTGTGCGCTTGAGAATGTTAACCCTTGACTGCGATCTAACCTGCCCTGTAGCCAAGTGGCGCGTCGTTTCTCTTTCTACGATCGCAAACTCTTCGAAAACTAGAAAAATGTATTGGAACGACAGATCTTGATCACGTGACCTATCGATAGCAAATAAATTTCCCCTAACATTTGTCTATTTTACAGGGGCTGATATTAAGTAACGATGCATGTCTAAGATAGAAGCTGGCTTATTAGGAACAGATTAAAGTTTATAATACCTATAACGGTTTCTGCGCGGCATCGTACCGGAACGCTAAATCGCTTGGTGGTACCTACCTATGCCTTTGCCGGTAGGGCATTAACTAAGCAAGGTCTATACCTAGCTACTACCAGACCTGAGTCAATTTACAAAATAATAAATCCTGAAGTTACCCGAGAATCGTACCCAGGACCTCTGAGAACCATAGCACGACCAGCTGAATAAGGTTTCAGGTTCAATTTTAATTAATTATCATATTTGTTAGAGATAAGGAGTTTGATGGACTCATATTTTTCTAGTTGACTCTAATTAGCTGTGGTGATAAACTTTAATGTTCTATGGCTACAGTAAATAAGTAATTTTAAAATTGTTGTTAACCACGATAACGTGTGTAATATTTGCGGCAAAGCGACACAACCACACAAACCAAAGGCCATCCGTGGGTAGCCACCATAATATGGCGGCAAGTAACCATACTTTTATGGTCATCATAGCAGACACAACGATTTACGGTACCACACAACATAGGAAACATAAAACGATAAAGCTAATTTCTTATTTCCGTGTCCGGTACGATGGCGCTGTACTGTCAAATTGGAAATCGTCGTCATACGTAGATAGAGAAGTCAATAGACAGATTGAAAGTATAATCATAAAAGAGCATGACGCGTACCCTTTCTGTAAATATCCCGAATGGCCCGTCACTTTTCCTCTCCCGTATTGTGAGTAAGGTTACATATTTTGCAATTTTCTATATCACTTATGTTATAGTGGAGCATTGAAAACTGATGATGATTAAGTATTCTAATTCCGCAGATATTGCAGCACTGGCGAGTGGAGTACGACGGTGAACTTGACATCCAGTTCGACTTCTTGCTATCGCCGAAGTCACCGGTATCTCTGCGGCTAGTCGAGTGGTGAACCACTGCCCCAGTTGTTATTATTTGCGGCAAGATACTTGCTTTGTCATATTTTATGCTTTTCCACTTTACGTTAACGTTACGATATTACAAAATAGGGGCAAGCACAGACATAAAGAGTTAAACAAATGGGCTTTTTCAGTCTAATATAAGATTTATTTGGAGAAGGAATTGTAGTCGTATTTAGAAGATGAGGTTATTATTCTTTAAAATAATTCTAAGCATGTGGGTTGTTCTAGATTTCTAAGGGCCTTTTGAAGTTTTACGAGTAGTAGTGTGATAATTACAGATGTTAAACAACTTTAATAAATAGACAAGATAACGAATCGTAACGATATCGTTCAGTGTAAAAGCAATCAATTGCTCTAAAACCCGCTCACTGTACTGATTATATTTTAGTGTTAAAAGTTGCTCCCGTGTTGTATTGTTTTAATTAGCATTTAAGACTTCATTACGTTATTATGTTACGACAGAACAGAAAATACGTCGGAATTTTCTCACGAAAGAATGCTGATTTTTCAAATGATTCTTTTAGCAGAGACCAATCTGTTTTAATATATCTGTGTTAGCCGTTAATATGTGCCTAAATTTAGGTTTTATGCAGGGTTGTGGGGTTAGAAGATTAGTGGCTTTTGGGTATAGCGGCCGCCTTGAAATTTGCTTCTGCAAATTATAAATCAAATATTTTTTTTTTTTAAGAAATAAAATCATAAACATGATGGAAGTTTTGATTCGAACCAGAGAAGACTCCATGGTTATTATGTCTTCTGATAACTAGTTTTTGAACCCAAGAAGATGACTGGCCTAAAGCCACTTCTCAATAATCCATTTTGTGAGCGTTTATTGCTCAAGGAAATCTAATTTTACTACATAATACATGACTGATTGTAATTTTTACTCGTAAAATAATAGATATCCAGTAGTAATATTTTTGCAACAGGGTATTGGCACAGTCTGCTCAAGCGATAAATCTTCATACTGGATCGAAAAGTTAACAATAGATAGGTAAAAGTTAATTCTCAAATAGCTGAGTGGTAAAACCCACTCACAACACAATGGGTTCGATCCCCGCCCGCACACAGTGTTTCCGACTAATTGTAGGGGAATGGGAATATTTAAAACAGACATGAAAAATATTCTTTAAAAAATTAACTAAACTTATTGTTAACACTTCAAATCAGTTGAAATCATTCCGATATCTAGACAATATGTAATAGTTAAGTGTTTTATATTTACCTATGCTAAGCTTAGTTTGTAACTGTAATACGTAGTAAAATATGGCTGTGTTAATATCAAAAAGCATATTTATATAATTATTATCAACCATAAATACCTCTTTAAGTGAACACTACATGCATGCTATAGTCTACCAGTGAGATGTTATTATATTTAAAGGAGTAAAACGAATATCAACTGAGACATTTGTTCTATAAAAGCGTAGCTTCTTACGTGTTGTGCATTAAATGCATAATAATTAATTATTTGATAGATGATCAAAATTTCTAAAAATGCTTTTGATTATATTTTAAATAAAACCTAAAAGGATCTAACGATCAGTAACAACCTGCTGACACTGCGGATACTATTCAAATTATAAAATAGCTAAAATATTTAATATGATCGCCAACCTGCATTTAACATGATATTTGAATGAAAGTAGCACAAGACTTTGAAAAGGTCAGCATATCTTTAATGAAAACAATAAATGAATAATTATTAAAGCTTTTTTAAGTATAGGTAAATATTATTTCGCATTAAATCATGCATCTGCTGTCCTGTCCTACAGTCCTACGCATAGGATTGTAAAATTAATAAGTCGCTCTTTGACGCAACTGCGTGTTTTGTAAATAATAACATCTCAATGGCTTTCTGATGTATATATTGGAGAATTGCCATTTTTAAAAATGGCTTTATCTTTTTAAGATACCTTAAATCAATTATTTTGTCTAATGGCATTAGAAACCATATAAGTCGGTACTTATATATACCTTAAATAAATAAAATGTCAAATAATGTGCACTTTCCATACGTATTAATACGTAATAAAATGTGCACTTACTATACGTAATACGTTTAAGCATATTTAAAATACCTAGTGGACTTATTATATAATGCCGATTTACGGTTCCTTTATACCAAGACATTGTGCAGTTTAAAATGCAGGTAGTTTTAAGTTTGGGATTACTTTTACATTATTATCAATTAACATATTTATAGAGGGTAAGGACTGTTACTTTATTATATGGAGATGATTCGTATGATAAAGTGCCAGTCCCAAAAAGTAACATTAAATCAAAGCACCCCTACTGTAGCACGAGTGTATTTATCAAAAAAAAAAATAGCTGTTATTTTATCTAGTAATTCGACTACAAAAAATTCGAGATCGGCATTTTTTTTTAAATTAATAACTGGTGCACGTTGTGTTCAAAATTGTTAAATTAATATCCCGAAATAGAACCACCAATTACTAAAATATGTTATAAGTTACCAGCTAACTGTTGCTGGTTACTTATAATTTGCAAGTTGTTAGGTCAATTTCATGCATAACATTGCGATGGATGGATTCTATTCGTCTATTGACTTTTCTCTCTACGTCATACCCCGTTTGACAAAAGCGCTATTGTCGGATTTTAACTATATTTCAAAATTTCGAAATCAGCTCGGGTTTGGTGTGGTAGGTACTTAAACCATTGTCCATGGTTAATGTTAAATCCATCCATCCTAGACTGGACCGTTATTCGTCAATTTATTATAGGGAGAACATGTCATTGAATAAAAAAAGCTAAATCCCCTCATGATACGTTTGTCGTTAACTCTTGGTTAATTGAGAATTTTGTATTAAAGTTTAAATGTTTCATTATTTTAGATTAAGCATTAGATCAATAATGCTTAATTTAAAATAATGAGCCTATATTAAAAACCCAATTTAATTTTAAAAATATTTTCTAAAAAAATGTGAATTTTTGACATCTATACGATATACAGGGTTTATTAAAAATACCTTACATTAAATATTATAAATTGCTTTGTGACCACAAAATTATTTAAATAACAAAAAAAGATTATATTTTTTTTGTTATTTAAATTATAATATCCTATATATAATAAACTTATCTATAATCGGACTAAGAATAAATATATTTTACTGACACTGTGTTTAATATACTTAAAGGATAGAAAATAATAACTGCTACCTATGTTGTATTCTTAGAAAGCTGAAATTGTTTATATTAAAGGAAAAATAAAATATTAAATTCATGATATATGATGTTTATTTAAAACTAACGACGGAACAGCGATTACCAACCATTCAAGGACTTAATTAGGACTGTGTATGGTGCAATGTAAGTTATTAAGTAGTACTGAAATTCTATGAATATCTATGTAATACATGGATGTAATATACTCCTAGTACCTGTATAATAAAAAAAATAGTAGTATCTTAATGTCTCACTGAGGCGCAAAATTCGTATTTAACAAGAAAATAAGTGAAAAAAAAAACGAAAAATATGTCAAATTAGATAAATGACATTAAAAAATTAATATTAAGAAATTAATTATTCAAGGAGTGGCAAATGATAATGGCAAACTCCTTTAATTTATTACTAAAGACCGACACTCGAAATTATTAGGATACCAAACCAAATCTATAGCCATAACTTAAGATTAGCTAAATAAAAATCCAAGAGTTTGGCTCTTGAAAGTAGACTGAAATCGTCTGGCGAAAAAAACTAGTGATATTTATTAAAAAACGCATATGTGTGAGATCATCACTATCTCTATATAGGACGCAGAAAGACTAAAACACACGGACTGAATATCTCGTATCCCATGGACTGATATCGTACACTGCGCACTGCTATCGTGGTATGTATCAACTAGGTTTAACGCTTTATGTGTCAGAGATGGCAAATACACAAAGTAACACAATCAATCATCACCGGGACGATCAATTAATTATCTACTTCAGTTCTACCCTCTAACTACAGGTACTATTGATCAAGGATATCGCTGATACTATCAGATGGAAACCAGGATAAACTATCGTATGGCAGGGAAGCAACCACGAGCGAACGAAATCTTGGACGGGCGACCGAATGTAGTAGGGTTAAAGACGATCTAAGGACTCACTCGCGCCGATGTTTATATAAAAAAAATGCAAGTACTATACTGAGTTATTCGATTAAGTGTACTATAATTTAAGGAATGCCTTCCAAAATTGTAATAAATTTGGCGCTGATTTCAATCTCTACTTTCATTAGCCAAACTATAAGGCATTAGTAGACAGAAACTAGTTTTTTTTGCCTGCTTCTTTCATATCTCAGATGATAAGTATTTGGTTTTGGTCCGAGTTTCATACTTTGATTTCTCTGTCTACGCCTTTTCTACTCTTAGTTCTTTGACTTTTAAAGTTACTGTGGTCTTGACCACAGACCAATAATTCGATATTGCATTGACAGAAATTTATGAAATATTTTTATAAAAAATGAACCTTGTGTTGTAAGTTTTAAAGTACACTTACACAGAATACTTGTGCTGATAAGAGACGTTATCAACCTATCAACAATCAAAACATTGTTATCTCAATTATAAAATAACTTTAACCTCAAGAACATCATAATTATAATTTATAAATAATATTGTCGTATGAACTTCATTACTAAGGTGGCAGTCGATACACACAGTGTCTTTTTATCACATTAACGATGAAGTTCTGTGCGAACCTTGCTTTTATGTTCACGGAGAGTGCAAGTATTCTGGAAAGATATGCTCTGGCGAAAGATGCTGGGTTCAAGGCAGTGGAGACTGGGTTCCCACTGGGGTATAGTATAGAACAAGTAAAACATGCGAAGGAAGCTGCTGGTGTTGAGCAAGTTCTTATAAACTTAAAAACAGGTAAGTTGTAATTAACTGTTTATTTATAAAGTATTATGTGGTTGACAGATCATGGAAAACCTTCTACATACAGGTACAGTCTTATTATTTTGATTATACCTAGAATTAATTATAAGAATACTAGCAGACTCAGTCAGGCTTGGCTTTGAATTATGTGCGCTTCTTCCCTATCCCTACCCTGCACTACTCCTACTCCTCTTACTACTCTACTCCTCTTACTCTACCCCTGAATTTTGTTACAAAAGATTTTATAAATGAAAAACCACTCAACCTATTTTGTGCTAACTTCACATAGACCATCTACTAAATAATCCGAACAAAGCCTAAGAATTTGGTTTGGATAGGTAAGCCCATTCTTGTGTTTATAGAATTACAACAAAAAGTGGCATTGATTTTTATTTATCTAAAGATTACATATAAGTCAAGTCAAGCACTACATATACCGTTAGACCATTAAAAAGAAAGGACCTGCCTCGTAAACCGTTACCCCTCTGTCAAAGATCAAGAATCAATGATCTAACGCCGAATCCAGGGCTGATACAATTGTTTTAGGAGTGGTTACATCAATAGCCGCGCAGGCGGGGATTAAACCACAACCCCTTCAGTGATTTTTTCCTATTTACTGTTGAGCTATTGAGGTTTTGATTATTCCTGCATAGTTTTAAAAAAAATTAAGTGTTAAATAATATATTGCAGGAGATGTAACTAAAGGCGAATTAGGAGTTACAGCAGTGCCTGGTAAAGAAACTGAGTTCCAAGAAAACCTAAGAACGACCATAGAGTATGCAAAAGCAGTTGGAGCAAGAAAAATACACATTATGGCAGGGAAGTTAGAAACTGTATCTCCTCAAAACTGGACAACATATGAGAACAATTTGAAGTATGCAGCAGATGTCCTAAAAACTCAAGGAATATTAGGTGTTATAGAACCTATCAATCAACATTCTGTGCCTAAATATTTCTTGAGTGATTATAAAAAAGGTAAGAAAACACTTTTACTAAGTAGACAGATGGACTTTTAAACAATAAGTGTAAAGAAACATTATCTTGAGGTCTCTTAGACTTTACAATATACATGCAAAAAAGTAAAGTTATCTATACTAATCCTATAAAGAAGTAAAGTTTGCGTTTGTAAGTTGGTGATTTTGTAGGGGTAATCTTGATGTACTGAACTGATAATGAAAATTCTTTTACTAATAGAAAGCTACATTATTGAGAGTGAGAGAGAGAGAGTGTCATAGGCACAGGTTATACTTTATCGTATGACTTTGAAGTATTATTACAAAACAAATAAATGGGAGTATAGAAAATGTTGTTTTTCTCTCTATAAGAACCATCCTCGTACTTCCTGGAATATTCTATATATATCAGCTGTTCTCTAGATTTGCATTTAGCAACACATTCATTTTTAAATTACAGACTACCGAACGCCGCGCGGTTTCACCCTCGCGGTTCCCGTTTTCGTAGGAATACGGGGATAATATATAGCTGTAGCTTTCCTTAAGTGGGCTATCTAACACTGAAAGAATTTTTCAAATTGGATCAGTATTTCCTGAGATTAGCGCATTCAAACAAATAAACAAGCTCTTCAGTTTTATAATATTTGTGTAGATTTATAAAATCGGAATAATTATGACAATATGAGATTTTACAAAGTCTTTGTTTGACTTTAAAACTCATAAAACACTTTTGTTTCAGCTGTTGATATCATCAAACGCCTGGACAGTGACCATTTGAAATTGCAACTGGACATCTTCCACTTACAACATATCAGTGGTGATCTCTCGCACAACATCCAGAACCTCATGCCATATGTTGGCCACATTCAGGTAAAAAATGGCAATTTTGTCTATTAATTTAGTACTTGTGTTTTTCAACATTTGTTGTTTGTCTGAGCTGATGTGAGGACGAATCTATTTTAATGGGATTTTCACTGGAAAATTGTCAAGATTAGATAGGTGTTGGAAAGTCTGCCAGTTAATAATATGTGTGTGAGAGATATCTATAGTTCATTATAATATTATATTATCAACTAGCGGATTTTGTCTGCGCGAAATTTAGTTTTTCTGAAATCCCACTGGAACCATGGGTTTTTCCAGGATAAAAAGTAGCCTCCATAATTATGTTGCTCTATAAGCTCCTCCCAGCCCATTAAAATCGGTTAAGACAAACAAAAATTTTAATAAAGTTATTCTGAAATCACATTGAAAAAAGTAAAAAAAAAATATTTATATGTATATTGATATAAGATTTTTCTTCATATGTTTACAGATTGCACAAGTACCTAATCGAAATGAACCCGACACTGCAGGCGAGATAAACTACCAGTACATAATTGAACATATCCAGAACAGTGGTTACAGTGACTGGATTGGCCTGGAGTACAAGCCAGCTGGTAACACCAAAAATGGCCTCAAGTGGATACAAGACTTTGGCTATAATCTGTGATAATATCCAAATATTAACTAAAAGCTTGTCCTTTAGCAGTTTAGTCAAGTAGCATAAAATTTAGCTGCTAAACGAATGTATGAATGATAGTTTATTCATGAAAATGTAGGTTTAACATGATGACACGTTTAGTAGCTAAATTTTACGCTACTCGACTAAAATGCCAAAGTAGTTTGAACTAGGCTATGCAGACTAATAAAAAAAAATTAAACCTACAAAAATCTGCAGTACATGCTGTTTTTGAGGTTGGTGCCTGCTATTGACTAGCAAGTGATAAAATATTTATTCAAAACCTCAGACCAATTATCACAGGGCCATAGGACCAGTGGCGTGCAAAAGGTTGTCGATTAGGGTATGCACTAATAATAAAATTAACTCTATCAATTATTACCATAAATATAAAAATAGGACTTTGTGTTTTAATAAAATAAGAAATATTGTGATTAATATGGTATAAGATAAATAAATTAAACCTGATTAAATATTATATTTTATATTTAAAACATTATTTTTGTAATTATTATTATTATACAAAATACAGACTAAAATAAAATCAGTTTTTTTCACTAACAAATTGTTGCACCCAGTAGTGATTTTTCACGCCATCTAGCGACAAACGATCCTTGCTGGAGGTCTTCAGAAGCTGAAAGAAAATAAAACTCATTTTAAACCCTTCATTAACAACCTACATTCGGCTCACTGTTGAGTACAAGTCTCCTCTCAGAATGAGAGGTTTCCTCATGATGTTTTTCCTTCATTGTTTGAGAAACGTGATAATTTCTTAAAATGCACATAATTGAAAAGATGGATGTGCATGCCCTGGATTGGATTCGAACCAACACCATCTGCATCGAAGGCAGAGTTCATATCCACTGGGCTATCACGTCTCCCATCCCATTAACCTTTTGACGGCCTTCGTGGTGCAGTGGTATGGCGCGGTGGATTTACAAGACAAAGATTCTTAGTTCAATCCCGGCTGGGCCAATTGAGGTTTTCTTAATTGGTCGAGGTCTGGCTGGTGGGAGGCTTCGGTCGTAACTAGCTACCACCCTACCGGCAAAAACGTAACATCAAGCGATTTAGCATTACAGTAGGATGCCGTGTAGAAACCGAAAGGAATGTGGATTTTCAACTTCCTAACAAGTTAGTCTGCTTCCATTTTAGACTGCATCTTCACTTACCATCAGGTGAAATTGTAGTCTAGGGTAACTTGTAAAAAATAAAAAAAAAATTGTTTTATAGGTATTAGTATGTTAGACGTCAGGGACTGCAAATTCCGCCTGAAACGCACACGACTGGCCAACATAGTATAGTAGTATATACTCATTCCTGGAGGGACACTACATCAGTGGATGTGCAGAGCCCGAAACGACATACTAAAAAGTCATTTGATCGGATTATGGTCTAGAGACTGATCTCCTAGACTGGTCTAGAGATGATCCGATAGACCAACAAACAAGAGAAAAAAAAAAAAGGTATTAGTAATAGTTTGTTACAAGTACCTTAGAAATGAGATCTTTGGCGCCTTCAGTAATATAACTGGGATATGTCACATCTACAGCTACAATTCTAGCGTATGTCCTGTCTTGACCCTCGCTCTCAAACGGTGGTTTTCCCACTAGGAACTCATATAGCAGCACTCCGATACACCAGTGGTCTACGGACACATTGTATGATTGTCTCCTAATCATCTCCGGTGGAAGGTAATCCAGTGTGCCACACATTGTCTTGCGTCTGTAAACATCAAGGAATATGAATAGGGATGATGACACTTTTTGAAATTGTATACAAATTAGGATTATGCTAATAATAGAGCATAAAGCAATTATGTAAAAGTAACAGGGTATCTGCGATCATTATTTTCAGAGCTACAGAGATTTAAAGGGTCAGATTTGCGGCGCTGCGGCGGATCCCTGAAAAACGTCCCATACAAAATGGTACAATTTAATGACGTGGTCATTGACCTTATTTACCCGAATGTATCATAAAAATCTATGAATGTATCATAAACCTAGTCATCATCCCCATTTTATATGTGATTTGAATAAAGGCGTGTCTGAAAACTCACTGGCTACCATGCTCTTGTGCATTGTTTATTTTCGAAATTTTCAATTTGATGTTTATTTTATTATCAAATAATTTAATTGCAAATAAACTGATTTTGTAAAATATGTGAAGTTACATTAATTTGTAAATTTTTGTTATTTAATTAATGGATAGCCCATAGATTTGATATTAAATTAATTCTATCAGTGCTTAAAATTAATTCAATATCAAATATATATACATAAAAAAAAAGTTGTGTTAGTTACACTATATTGTACCTCAAGAACGGCTAGACTGATTTGGTTGAAAATAGGTGGAGACCAGCTTAGAACCAGGAGACGGACATAGGATACTGAGGGTAGGGTTAGGATAGGGATAGGGTAGGGGTAGGGGTGGCTAGGTTAGAAGGGTAGTGTATGGGTAGGGTTTCACACGGACGAAACTGCGAGCGTGTACTAGTTTAAAATAATTTTAAATTACTTTTCTGAAGGGGCATGCACCGACCAGCCAAAGTCTCCAAGTTTGAGGTCACCATTGTATGCCACTAAGATGTTTTCTGGCTTTATATCTCTGTGTATCACATGGCGTTGATGGCAGTAGTTTACTGCGTCTGCAACCTGAAATTTATACAAAACTTTTGTAAAAAAGAAAATTTTAAATATTTCAAAGCAAATGAACAAGACATTTTGGAAAAGTCAAATCTATCAAAGAGCTAGCAAGAAAGTCAAATCTTTGTTATATTTAACTAGATTTGATAGTTATTAGAAACTCTTAGAAAATTTTAAATATTGACAAATACAAGTTTGATTTTGCCAACAAGGATTCTATAAAAATTTGTAGGCACATACTTGCTTAACCTTGATGGTCGAAGACCATATTTTTTCATGATTTAATTTTATTACAAATGTATGAAACAATGTATACAAATATGTATGCTACAAGTATTTGTAAGAAACAACATTATACTATTATAGTCTGGCAAATTTGTTGTTAACATTGTGTGTGAAATTGTGCATGCAGGGAAATGATGTGCATCACTTTTCATTCATCGCTACACGCCTTTCGGCCCGCGCGTAACATCGGAAGTGTTGCGAACTAAGTTGCCAAGCTATAATGCATTTCTCCACATATTTTTGAGTCTTAATAAAACAATTAAAATGTCAGTATGTAATCACTCATTTATGAGTGTTACAACGAAACACTGTATCCGATGACACAGTGTAATGTCATAGCATTGCAAGTGTTAGTCACAAAATATACCTGGTAAATATATTTTGCAGCCCTATTCTCGGGAAATCTTCCTTTTGGTGAGCTGGTCAAGTGTTTATAAAGTTCTCCACCCGCAGCAAACTCTACTACAAGATATATCCTCTTCTCATCATGAAACCATGTCAGCAGTCGTAGAATATTTGGATGTCTGTAATATAAAGTTGGAGACTAAATCATCTTCGTCATCATCTGCCTTAGTTTTAATATACTCCAGGAATATATGGGGCATGTATCCCTATAGGATAGTGGATTTTGAGCATACACCCAACTGCTCCAATGCGGTTTAGGGGGTTTAGGCAGAGTCCTAATTTTATATAGAGGTAAAGTTTATGGTATTGTAGGGGGTATTCTTTGGATCTACTGAACCAATTTAAAAATTATTTTACTACTAGATAGCCACATTGTTTGTGAGTGGGTATATTTTATGATTACTTAAGATCTTTCGTAGTAGAAAAGCCCAATAGTGCACAGCCTGACCCAGAATCTGTGTGTGATAGTGACATACAATAACCACAGAAGAAACAATGCAGATTCTAACAGCATACATAGATTTCATACTATAATTATGTTCATCATTGACAACCCATATTCAGCACAAATCTCTTCTCAGAATGAGGGGGCTTAGACTAATAGTCCACCACGCTGGCCCTATGCAAATTGACAGACTTCACACATGTAGAATTTAGGAAATTCTTATGTATGCAGGTTTCCTAACATTTTTCCATCACCGTTTGAGACACACGAGACACAACGTTGGGGGTGCATATCCTGGACTGGTTCAAACCCTTCAATTCGAAGGCAGAGGTTATATCCACTAAGCTATCACAGTCAAATACTATTGGTACTTTATGTTACTAACCTTATATGTGATTGTATTTCAATTTCCCTGATAACTTGTCGTTCACATCTGGAGGATACTAACTGCGATTTGAATAGTGCTTTTATAGCAACTATGTAGCCAGACTTTTTCTCCCTCGCTACGTGGACATGACCAAATTTACCATTTCCCATACTTGCGCCGAGTTCAAAGTCTCTTGCTGACCATTTGTAACTAAAATGAAAGCATTAAAAGAAAGAAAGATTTTTATTTGGCAAACACAACAAAGAAATAATAAAGTATAAATACAATAGTAAATATTCATATTACGTTCAATTTTGTGAGTGTCCCAGCTATCCGAACTACTTAATTTAGTCAAAAACTGTACCTCGGAAAACTGGGACTTCCTTACTCTATTACAATAGTAAAAATACTACGATAAATACGACGCATTAAATCGCAGAGAAAGGATAATATGGCTACTAAGCTTAATTGTTTTCTAACTTTACTTTAAGTTCGACTTTATCCATGTAATTCAAGAACTCAATAAATAAGTAAGTTAGTTTTAAAACTATTGTCTCAATAACGCATTTTATTGGTAGCATATCCATTCAAATAGAGTTGTAATGTAGATTTAAATACAAAAGAAAACTTACGACTTATTATTATATGCTTCATGAGTGACAATTTTATTTTCCAGCTCAGCTACTTCTTTCGGGAGGACTTCCATATTTATGGTTATACAGCTTAATATTAATTTTCGACGCTATTTCGAACAGTAACAGCGAATATTCTACTATTTAAACTACACTTTTTACAAATTGTTTATCATTTGACACTCAGTATCAGTAATCGTCCGTTAAAAATTTTGAAGTTTGAACCGCTTTCAAATTCAAAGTTCATCTGACAATGACACAATCTGACATCTCGAACCATAGACTCATAGAGAAGAGAACTACATATTGACAACAGACTTCACAATATTTATGGTCAACATTAATGAAAAACGTAGACAGAGAAAGAAATAGACAACCGATCAGTGAAAATCACGATACTTACCTCATTTTGAAAGTCAGCTTATTCATGATAATAAGGTAGAGTATTTGAACAGTGGTGACTTTGGAAGGTAGGTTTTAACGGTTGATTCTAAATTGACCCACTGTCGGTGCACTTACTCCTAGTACGGACTGCTTTAGTATTTTAGTCGAGTACGAACAACATGTTGATTTACCGCCCAAAAATCGTACTCGACTAAAATACTAAAGTAAGTAGCCCTCTTTTGCACGAGAGTTTTTTTGCGGACGTTAAAAAATCATTTATTACACATAAAATACAACAAATGCATTCCTAAGTATAAGTTTACACGACAGCGTTTACCTACGCTTTTTTCGAGCTTTTAGGCGATGGAAATAGACGTTAAAAAAGCGTTCAAATATAACAAATGCATTTCCAAGTATATGTTCATATGACAGTGTTTATGCTTTTTTTCGAGCAGTGTTGCATTTTAAATTTTGAGCGTTGGAAATATAAAATTCTCGTCCGATATATAAAATTCTCGTACGAATGTCTACGAATGACAAACCAGTGATAGTTAATTTTATTGATAACATATTATATGCTATGATTATTAAGTGACACTACTTTCATCTTTTTATGATGTAAATCTACCGCGTATACCTATACGCGGTAGATTTACAAGACGGAGGTCCTGGGTTCAATCCTCGGCTGGGCCGATAGAGGTTTTTTTAATTGGTTCAGGTCTGGGTGGTGGGAGGATTCGGCCGTGGGTACTTACCACCCTACCGGCAAAGACGTACCGCCAAGCGATATAGCGTTTCGGTACGGTGACCTGTAGAAACCGAAAGGGGTGTGGATTTGCATCACCCAAACAAGTTAGCCCGCTTCCGTCCTATATTTCATCATCACTTATCATCAGAATAGATTGTAGTCAAGAGCTGACTTGTAAAGAATTAAAAAAAATCAGTACTTTTCTCCTTTAATATGTAGGTACTTTACCAGCAGACGCCCGCGACTTCGTCCGCCTTTCATAATTAATAACCCCTATTCGGCTCACTGTTGAGCACGAGACTCCTCTCAGAATGAAAGGGGTTAGGCCAATAGTCTACCACGCTGGCCCAATGCGTGGTATTTCACACACACATCTAGAGAATTATGAAAATTCTCAGGTATGCAGGTTTCATCACAATGTTATTTTCCTTTACCGTTTGAGACATGATATTTAATTTCTTAAAATGACTGAAAGTTGGAGGTGCATGCCCCGGACCGGATTCGAACCTACGATCTCCAAATCAAAGGCAGAAGTCATATCCACTGGGCTGTCATGTCCTTATTAATCAGATTCGTTTTTAACGGACATCTACTGACTTATAAACTATCACCTTACAAAATTTTATCCTTGTACGTCAAACGGTTATCAATATTTTCGTGAAGAGTGAGTGACTAGACTATTGTAGAGACTAAAATATTCTATACTGATTACTTGGAATCGGAATGTTGTATTTAATAGCAAATAGTCTTTCAAAAACGGCCGCGTGGCGCAGTGGGTAGTGACCCTGCTTTCTGCATCCACGGCTGTGGGTTCGATTCCCACAACTAGAAAATATTTGTGTGATGAGCATGGGTGTTTTCCAGTGTCTGTGTGTATTTATACATTATATAAGTATTTATATGTAGTATATAATTGTATATTAATATTATAATATAAACTATCTTAGCACCCATAACACAAGCTACTCTGTATGCTTACTTTGGGGCTAGATAGTGATGTGTATTGTTTAAGTATATTTATAAAAAAAAAAAAACATTACTTAAAAACATTACCTACATAGTAATTAAATGCTTAAAAACGTTAACATTACGCAAAAGAACCATTTCCTTTGTAAGACAATACTTTGCAAGACTTCGTAAGACAAAATACCATTTAAAAAATGCAAACGCTTGTGACGTGATCAAAGCACAAAATCGGCTGCAGTGCGGAACCGTGACGATATTGGGGTTGATCCCCTACCGGTTAGGGTTGGTTAGTTCCGTTGATACCATTTGTTTTGGATTTTTATGGACAATTCCTGTTTTTGTTACAATTTTTTAAATTTTAACGATTTGCATACGAGATATTTTATGTTAATTAGGTACATCAGTTATGTTATTGCATCTTTGTATATGTAGCTCATAGTAGGAAAGCCCAGGATGCTACATTTGCAGTTACTAAAGCGTCTTGGGAATCGATTAGATTTGGTAGATTAGATGATAGCAAGAATAAATGGTTAGGTATATTTTTTTTTCGCTTTCAACGGTGGGGAAAAAACTAAAAATTTTTTATTACTTTTTTGGCTTACTGGAGATTATTTCATTCAAAATAAGAAAAAAAAATCACCGTCCTCGTGGCTCGATAACAGAAATATAAGGGTTTTATTTTGTAACTTTGGGACCCTCCCATACCATTACGTTACGCTCAAATCGTCAGATTTTCGAAATGCACACCTTAAAGCTATCAACTCACCTACCTTATCTTAATCTGACATGCTGGTTGAGTATTTCAGAAGTTAGTTTATTTTGGTTGCCCTAAATGTACCCACCAATATTAAGGGCTCCCTTATGTTCTGCCGTGCTCGAGTAACTGCAAAAATCCTCTCTTCGGCTCTCCTACTATAAAAGAAGTCACTGGCCCTTACCTAGGTTATGGGCCTGGACGTCATTGTAATATTTTATACTGAGTGCTTAAAATAAAAAAAAAATAAAGCCCAGTAAATATAACCTCTGCCTCCGATTCCGGTGTAGGTTTGAATCCGGTCCGGGGCATGCACCTCCAACTTTTCAGTTTCTTGTCTGTCTTTTCAGCATTATAAGAAAAATATTATATCACGTGTCTTAAACGGAGAAGGAATCGTGAGGAAACCGGTTTACCAGAGAATTTTCTTAATTCTCTGCGTAGATATGTGAAGTCTGACAACCCGCTTTGGGCCAGCGTGTTGGACTATTGGCCTAACCCCTCTCATTCTGAGAGGAGACTCGAGGTCAGCAGTGAGCCGAATATTGATAAATGAATATATAAAAATAATACGCAAGCAATATGTGTCCCGGTTTTAACGATAATAATGTGGTTACCCTATGGTTAAGGCCACCCTATGTTGTGGAGTGTTTTCATAACACTGCATTACGCTTTTGTTCTAAGTAACTTTGCACTTTATACTGCAAAGTTAAGTGATTCTGGTGAATGATTCAAATAACGAGTATGACAAAAACCTGTACTTTAAGAGTTTCATTTTATACATTGACCCATATTTTTTTTTTAAATAATAAAGTTTTAGGTAAATAAAATCATGTTTGCATGTTAAATAGATTTTGATTTATAGACAAAAAAGTGTCCACAAATGGTTCGTGTATAGACACCTTGTCGCTTTGTTGTCAGCCGGTCTCTCTAAATGGCAGACGCTCTTCCGCGCGTCTCAGTTTGAAGAAAATTCTCCTTATCTTGTACAATTGAGTTATTTTGACCTCTTTGGCGCAGTTTGTAGTGCTGTGATTTTCAAAAGGTTCTGGATTCGATTTCCACTCGAAGCGTTTTAGGATTTTATACTTTATTAAGTAAATTGTTAAAGATCTGGTCTAGTGGCAGGCCTCGGCCTGAGCTAGTATACAGTCTATCGGCGAAGGCGTGACGCCAAGAGATTTAGCGTTCCAGTACTATACAGCGTAGAAATAGTTAGAGGTAAGGGTTGAAACTAGCACCTCTTTGAAGTACTTAAGTCCGCTTCTACCTTAGACTACATATTCTCTTAACATTAGGTGATATCGCAGTAAAGGGTTTTTTAATCATTGATTAAAATTAAAGTTCTTTTATATCTTTACTAATATTATAAAGCTGAAGAGTTTTCTTTTTGGTTAAACGCGCTAATCTCAGGAACTACTGGTCTGATTTGAAAAATTATTTCAATGTTAGATAGCCCATTTATCGAGGAAGGCTATAGGCTATATATTATCGCCGTATTCCTACGGGAACGGGAACCACGCGGGTGAAACCGCGCGCCGTCAGCTAGTACTATTTTAAGAATAAAGTCTGGAAAATCATTTAGATATATTTACTATATTTTATGCCGTTTTGTCCGTTCTCGTATCCAGACGGGTAAAACTGAAAAACACAGCTAGTATAAAATAAATTACTTTACAAACTTAACGTCGAAACAATCCGAGAGGCTATGAAGGTTAATATGTTGGAAACAATTTTCTTGCCCATATACCTAACTGGTCGGTAGCGTAACACAGTCATAACTTAAAGCGATGTCCGCGCTTCAAGCGCTAGAACCACCCCCTCAGTGGCGGGAAAATGGAGGAAAACGCGCGCACCCTGTGCCTTCATTCCGTGGCAGAGCGCGCGGCCGCGCGCCGTTCAATCAATAATCACGCATTTCCACTGAATAAAAATCATTTCCCTATTCCGGTACCATATAAAACAATATACCACATACAAATATAAAATCCCCGATATTAAATAGTGTTCAAAATGTATATAAACAGTGATTTATAAATTGTTTTCGCGAAGTGCGACGCAGTTTCGTTTGGGAGGTACTAGGTAAGTAATATAGGTAATTATTGGCACGTTACGATGCCCTATATTTTGTGATGTTTATATAGTTTATGCTGTCTCTATTAGTTATTATGTAAGTAGATAGTGTTTTATATTAACAGTTTTTTACACCGGTAGTGTTGAAGTTATCAAGACCTGTGTGTGTTTTATTTTTTACGTTTCGTAATAAGTATTCTAAATTTAAATATTAAAAACAAAATAAATTAATACTACGTAAGGTTTATTATAAAAATTGTCTATGGTAGATAAACCGACTATTAAATTAGTATTAAGTAAATAAGATATACTTTGCCTAAAAAATACGTTTTAAAGCGTAGTGCGGTACTGTTGGGAGGCACATTTTGTTGTATTGAAGATGTCGATGACCTTGTAGTCCCCTTAATCCCAAATTCATCCCTCTTTAGGGGTCGCCGGCGGGCGCAGGAGACAAGACGTGACAGTTCAACGAGATAAGATGCTGGAGGCATTTTGCGTCTCTAAGTTTTATGTTCTCCCTAAAATACTCAAACTTACCTATCTAATATTAAGGGTTATAGAGGGTTGAATACAAATTAATCTTGAATTAAGGAATATTTAGCTGAGTTAGATCCATCGATTGAAACAACACAATTCCCAAGTTAAACGTAAAATAACTAAAAATAATAAATCTAGAAATCGTTTTATGTTATTCTGTAGTTATGTGTTGTGCTAAGAAATAAATCATATTTATTCTAAATTATTATTCGACATCAGTTATTTTTTTTTATTCTCTACTAGTTAGCCCTTGACTACAATCTCACCTGACGGTAAGTGATGATAATTATCTAAGATGGAAGCGTGCTAATTTGCTAGGAGTAGGATGAAATCTACAGTACATTCGGTTTCTGCACGACATCGTACCGGAACGTTAAATCGCTCATCACTTGGCGGTACGTCTTAGGGTGGTCACTAGCCACGGCCGGTTCTTGCCATTACTTTCTTCTTTCTTTTTACCATTTATTCTTTCTTACGGGAATACTAATAATACGTTCTACTTTTTAAACATGACCTACAAAGTTCTAGACTTGATTACATTGATTTTCCGACTGCGTGAATAGCTGATAGTTTACAAGAAGTCCATTAATTTTACAACAACAATATTAGAATTTCTTTTCTATTTCTAAGCGACATAAAATAAACAGACAAAGTCACACGCAATAGTCCGTGAAGTGAAATGCAGTAAGAACTCAATTCGCACGTACAGCGCCCTTTAAATCATGGAAAGCTGTTTACCGACTTCGATAGTACATCCAGCTGTATGACGAAGCAAGAGAAAAGTATTAGGTTGACCATGATCTGCGTCTATTAGAATGTAGCCCCAAAATATTTATTGACTTCTGAGTGTATGACACGGCAAGTGGCATTATATTTATTTGTAACACATTTGCTCGTAAAGTATCTGTTATTTTAACAATTTTAATATTGTAATGTATCTCATTACGCACATGTGTCGTAATGTAAAGTAAAATGCACATGTGCAGCTGTAATATTATAATAAAACCTTTATAATCCGTCTAAAAACGAACGGTACTTTTTTAAACCCTAGCAAAAAGTTTTTTGTCAGAAAAGTGCTCAACATTTAATGAAAAAAAAAATAACTTTGTGAGATAAAATATAATAAATAAACATTTAATTATTTCATTTTAATAATTTTGACAATAAATGACAACCATTTATCTGTAACAGAAACAAAAAAATATTAATTTACTTCATTATTAATACTGGCTGTTTTTGATGCATTTGCCTAAAAAAAAACGCTGGTGCTCGCACTTCGGTATCTGTGTAAATTTGTAAAAATGACAAGCGTGTAAAATGTCATCAAATGGAAAACAGACATAGATGCAAATTAATTTTCAGAAAGTGTGTTCAAAGTGTGTTTCCTCGCAAATGTGTTATAAAACGTCGTATGACATACGTGCGCTTTGATAATTACAGCCTCTGCTTCCTTACTATATATAGCTCTTGCCAAAGCTCGAGCTGCAATATCGCCTCGGCTGTAATTTTTCCTAGATTTGTCTTTTAAAAGGTAGCCTGAGTTTTGTAGCCAATGACATAAAACTATTTAAAAAAAAACATTGAAGCACAGTTTACCTGTGTGGTTATGAACATTACCAAGCGACCTGTAAGAATTAATAGCTTTGTGATTATGATAGATATATTACGAAATGGTAGTAGAAAAAAATATGTACGTAGCTACTCTACTGAGCATATGCACAATTTTGTCTTTTCCATTATATATCTATCTGTATATAGTTTTTACACTTCCTGAACACACAACTCGACATTGTAGACGATATTTAGTTATTATTTGTTTAAATAACGTTCGTTGTTTAAACAAATAATAACTATAATAATAAACAAATAATATAATAAACAAAAATTTCATTGATTAAATAAAATTAAGTCAATTATGCACATTTGTCCGCCTCAATATTGACGCGCTAGTGCCCTATCTCTAGTATAAAATATCCCTGCTCACTCACACTAATACCCTCTGTGACACGGTCGCTACTGAAAGAAGTGCAAGACAACATGATGCGACAGGGGACAAAATGATGCCAAACCTCACTGTTAATTTGTGTATAGATTTTCCTGTAATCTATGTGAAATATGTGGTAAACCTACAGTCGTACTTAAAAGCTATCCGATGGTAGGGACACTTTCACTACCGCGCCCAGATTATCTGATGACTGTTACATTATACTACGCGTAATTACCTTCGCTGTCATATAAGTACATTGTGTATTTAAGGTATTAACAATACTGGTTTGATACTTTGCTATACGTGACTAGTTGTGTTCCGCGGTTTCACCCTTAGAACAGAAATACACAGAACTTATTAAGCTAACGTTTTTCACTCTCGTAGATCATATTCCTATGGGATGATAATAAAAAGTTGCCTATACAAGACAAAATAAGACATATAATCCACAGAACATACTTAATTCCGTGGTATAATTGCTTTCCTTGCCAATAATAATGGCTCTTTGACAGACCTGCATATCTTAATATTTGTTTTATTTAATAAAATTAAAAATTTTAAAAATCCCCGAAGGTCACGAAATTATCTAGAATAAAGACTTTTATGGCAAAAATTCGTTCGATCATCATAATTATGTGAGCCGGATCAAAGAAAATTGTTTATTTTTTATTTCTTCAAGAAAAATCGGATTTCCACCAATTTTTTCATGGCCAATTTTCCTACCACCAATTCTCATGTCACAGACAGACAGACACGTCAAACTTTTAGCACCCCAATTTTTGCGTCGGGGGTTAAAAATTAAATAGTGTGTCCTTTCATATATTATTAATAACCCCACTCGGATGTTTGCTAAATTCAGTAAATTAATCCCCCTCCCCTTGAAACAGCCAATCATCAATACATCATCAATAAAATTTAAGTGTATGTCTGTGATTCAAAAATAAACGTGTCAAATCTAGCTTAGACTACACGATATCAAAACACAATCAACCTTTTTTTTATTTTTGTCTGTCTGTTTGTCCGGGTTTATCGTAGGAACGGCTGAACGGATTTTAACGGGACTTTCACTGGAAGATAGATGAGGTTATCGAGCAACATATAAGCTACTTTTCATCCCGCAAAACCACAAGGTTTTTTGATTTCTAAAAACCTGAATTTCAGGCTGCCGAGCTCGCTGGCGTCCTCAAATACATATACGAGTAATATTTTTTTATATAACAATCACATTAAATTATGCCGCCTTACTGCACTTTACCCGTTGTCGCATTAACTCACGTAGGTATCTGGAGCGATTTTCCGGTCTGAATAATCGAGAATTATGTTCCCACTAGTTTTCCAAATGAGCAGCGATCAGACAATAAAAATATGTTCGTGGTGTTTATTAAATAAACTCACTCGACTAAGGGCCGTTAGGGGAATGTAATGAAATTACAGGAAATTATAAAAATCAATTAGGCCGTCAATATAATTTTAAAGGTATTAATATTCGTTATCAAACCATATTCGGCTCTTATTATATACTAGCTGACGCCGCGCGGTTTCACCCGCGTGGTTCCTGTTCCCGTAGGAATATGAGGATAGTGTATAGCCTATAGCCTTCGTCGATAAATGGGCTATCTAACACTGAAATAATTTTTGAAATCGGACCAGTAGTTCCTGAGATTAGCGCGTTCAATCAAACAAACAAACAAACAAACAAACTCTTCAGCTTTATAATATTAGTATAGATTATATCATATTCTCTCAGAATGAGAGGGGTTAGGTCAATAATCCACCATGCTGGCCAAATGCGTGGCAGATTTCACACACGCAGAGAATTAAGAAAATTATCTGGTATGCAGTTTTCCTCACAATGTTTTTCCTTTACCGTTTGAGACACGTGATATTTTATTTCTTAAAATGCACAGAACTAAAAAGTTGGAGTTGCATGCCCCGGACCGGATTTGAACCCACACCCTCCGAAATCGGAGGCAGAGGTCATATCCACTGGGCTTTTTCTTTATAATATTAGTATAGAAGTATAGATTAGTATAGAAAAATTAACCTCACATGGTATCAATCAATCAATCAATATTCATTTAATAAATATACTTATACTTAAGATAATGGTGATAACAATTAGTCGAAAACTTAAAATTAAATTTACGAGGGTTCCAAATGCGCCTTGGTCCGAGAAGAGCCCACAACAAACTCAGCCAAGTTTTCCTTTTTTTAGTTTATCACCATTTATCAATAAGTGTATAAGTAGCCTGTCGTAACCTGTCGTAGCCTAACCAAAATTGCTTGGAAATGAAATACATTTCATTTCCAAGCAATTTTGTCGTTTACATAATCATTAACACTATAATACGACTTTTCTAAAAGCTTGCGTTCAATAAAAACTTTGAACTTATTGAGAGAAAATATCACCCGTCATATCACCCGATGGACGTCCACAGCAGAACATAGGCCTTTCGTAGGGACTTCCTACCTATAAATAAATTGGTAAATTCAAAATGTGTGGACGTATTAATTTTATTTAATGTTTGCCTTATAATATTATATTATTATGTATTATTTGGCTGATTTCTGTACTATCCTACCTACTATATTGTCTTCAATTAATATTTCATATAATCAAGACTTTTCTAAAAGCTTGCGTTTAATAGAAACTTTGAACTTATTGATAGACTTGCCAGTTTCACGTGGCAGTTTATTATATAAAAAGTATACCTAACCTATAAAAAATTACTAATTTGTACTGTTTAGAATTTTAATTAAGAAACACAAAGAGCTATAGTATCTCTAGAAGTGAAGGCACTAGGTCGTGTAGCTCGGCGACGTTGGAGGAGGCTTCTTGTCACGCTTCCTTAATTGAAGATACTCCTGTAAAGTTGCGAGCTTGCACTAAATTATAAATTGGGTTTTCCTCTTCGTGGAAAATTCATTTGGATGTTTTTTTTTTTCCAGCTACGAGGCTTTAAGCTCTAGGAACGTTCAACTTTTATTGTTTATAGTTTCTAATTAAAAAAAAAAATTACTTATGAGATTGTACTCATATTTTGCTAATTCGAAAGTAATTTTAAAAAACATACTCTTAAAAAAATTAACATAATTTTTTTTTTTGATGAGAAATATTCTATTTTATATACAACTAGCGGACCCGCTCCAGCTTCGCTTTGACTTATGATGCACTTCTTCCCTATCCCTACCCTACCCTGCTTCTACCCTACTCCTACCCTACACCTACATTACCTCTACCGTACCTCAAACCTACCCCTACCCTAGTTTTATATACAATATGCAGGACTAGCACTACTAATAGCTAGCAGAACCTCGCGGTTTCAGCTGCAGGGAATACGGGGATGAAGAATATCCTAAGTTACTTACTCCTTTGTGTTACTCCCTGATAATGTAGCTTATTATTGGCGAAAGAATTTTTCAAATCGGTACAGTGGTTTTGAGCTTCATCATATCAGCCGATGGACGTCCACTGCAGGACATAGGCCTTTTGTAGGGACTTCCAAACATCACGATACTGAGCCGCCTGCATCCAGCGAATCCCTGCGACTCGCTTGATGTCGTCAGTCCACCTGGTGGGGGGTCGGCCAACACTGCGCTTACTAGTGCGGGGTCGCCATTCCAGCACTTTGGGACCCCAACGTCCATCGGCTCTTCGAACTATGTGCCCCGCCCATTGCCACTTCAGCTTCGCAACTCGTTGAGCTATGTCGGTGACTTTGGTTCTTCTGCGGATCTCCTCATTTCTGATTCGATCACGCAGAGATACTCCTAACATAGCTCGTTCCATCGCCCTCTGTGTGACTCTAAGCCTTCTTATGAGGCCCATAGTTAGCGACCAAGTCTCGGAACCATAGGTCATCACTGGCAACACGCACTGTTCGAAGACTTTTGTCTTCAGGCACTGAGGAATTTCGGACGAAAAGATGTCGCGAAGCTTCCCGAATGCAGCCCAGCCGAGTTGGATTCGACGGTTCACCTCTTTCTCGAAATTGGACCTACCTAACTGGATCATATGTCCTAGGTATATGTATTCGTCTACAATTTCGAGTGCAGCGTTCTCAACTATAACTGGGTGGAGCGATACATGAGCATTACACATTATTTTTGTTTTGCCCATGTTCATTTTCAGGCCCACCTGTTGAGAAACGCTGCTGAGGTCATTGAGCATGGTACTAAGGTCATCCAGAGTCTGTGCCATGATGACTACATCATCCGCGAACCGCAGTTGAGTGATGTACTCGCCATTGATGTTGATGCCAAGTCCGCTCCAGTCCAGAAGCTTAAAGACGTCTTCCAGTGCGGCGGTAAATAGCTTCGGAGAGATCACATCTCCCTGACGCACTCCTCGCTGCAACTGGATTGGCCTCGTAGTCTGATCCTGAATACGGACTGACATAGTGGCGTTTTCGTACAAGCACTTCAACGCTTGGATATACCTGTAATCAATTCGGCATCTCTGCAATGACCTTAGCACAGCCCAGGTTTCCACCGAATCGAAGGCTTTCTCATAGTCCACAAACGCTAAGCAAAGTGGCTGGTTATACTCGTGAGTCTTCTGTATAACCTGCCGCAGCGTATGGATGTGGTCTATGGTACTAAAGCCTTTTCGGAAACCGGCTTGTTCGGGAGGCTGGAAGTCGTCAAACCTATTAGCGAGACGATTCGTAATGACTCTCGAGAACAATTTGTAAACATGGCTTAGCAGCGAGATGGGTCTGTAATTCTTCAGCAAGGTGTTGTCACCTTTTTTGAAGAACAGAACCACCACGCTCCTATGCCACGCCTCAGGCGTCGTGCCCTCGTGAATGACGGAATTGAACAATCGCTGAAGGACTTTAAGTATCGGTTTTCCACCCGCTTTCAGGAGTTCTGCTGTGATTCCGTCCTCACCTGGCGCCTTATTGTTCTTCAGGTGTTTGAGAGCCACACTAATCTCGTATAGGCTGACGTCCGGGATATCTTCGGTATAGTGTCGGGTCAACTTGGCTCTGGGGTCTTTAGCCAAATTGGCAACAGGCTGCTGAGTAGTCGTGTATAGCTGTCCATAGAACTTCTCGACCTCACTTAATAACTCGGGCTTGGAAGAAATTAGATTACCGTGGTTTTGAGCTTATTCGTTACATATATAAATACAAATCTTTCCTCTTTTTAATATTAGTGTAGATTTGCTCACGCCGCGCAATTTCACTGCGTGGTTCCCGTTCCCGTAGGAATACGGGGATAATAATAATGACCTATAATCTTCCTCGATAAATGGGCTATCTAACACTGAAAGAATTTTTCAAATCGGACCAGTAGTTCCTAAGATTAGCGCAAACAAACAAATTCTTCAGCTTTATAATATTATTTATAGATGAGATTAATACTTAGTTCATTAAATCCCATTTTTTTTTATATAAAAGTGCGTAACCACCTCTTTATTTCTTGCTGTCAAAATGAAAGTACAGCAAGTGACTCTAGTAGGTATAGAAACTTTAATTAAATATCAATTATGAGAAATAGTCAAAACTAAAGTCAACAAGGATCGGTTGGCTTTGTGCTCCAAAGACACGGATTCATAGTAGAAGCCAGAAGGACTTAGCTAGGTTAACAAGATAGCTCGACTAGTATCGAGACGAATGACCACAGGCAAGGCGCGTGTGACAATCGATACTCTCATGTAGGTCAGGCTTTGTAGTCCGGGAGATGATGACGTTTCTGTTTTTTTGTTTATCGGGGGTAGGGCGGGGAGGTTGTAACCCCTTTCAGGTTAACGCGCTTTGATCTTAGACTGCTTCGTGTATTTTATTTGATCGAACTTTTACTATCTATTATCTATTTTTTGATGTGAATATGTCTAAAATAGCTTCGCTATTGAATATTCGTAGATAGTTTAAATGGTATCTGATAATATAAAGTAAAATGTTCTATTTATTTAAAACATAGGCGTTTTCCAATATATCAATATTTCGTTTAGTGGCTGTGTTTTCGACTTTTACGTGTTTTATTTTATTAATAATTATACATAGAGTAAAATACGTAGCGATTTTAGAAAACTGTGCTTCATAAAATATGCAGATAGGTATAAGATTATGTTTTGCTTTCTTTTTTTTTCACCATAATATTTTAAAGGTTGCAGTTTTTCTAACGAAAGTCGGCTATAATTTTAACAGCTTTTCTTTGTCCAGTAATTTTTCTACTTATTATTTTCATCATTATCAGCCGATGGACGTCCACTGCTGGTCTCTTGCATGAACTTCCAAACAAAACGGTCTAGAGCCGCCAGCACCCAGCGGCTGATTGCAACCCGCTTGTTGTAAAAAAAAAACATTTCTTACTTAGTATCAAATATCAATAACGAATTCAATACCGTGGTTTTGCTCAGTACTTTATTCAGTATCGGTAGACACTTTTCAGTTGGAGTTTTCTATCTAAAATGAAACGAGTCAGTTTGAAAAATGTATCGTAATTTTTTCCGAGCTTGATAAAAGGTATATAAATCGCAGTCACTTTATCGCAGAAACACGAGAATTCGCCGAGCCCTACTCGTATTATACATTATGTATATTTCTTCTTGATGTAATAACTGCTCTGAAACTGAAATGTAAAAGATTCTAGGCTAAATGTTAGCATTATTATTGTATTTACCTACTCAGAAAAATATTTTTCGAAAAATTTTGCGTAAAATCTAAAAAAATAACGGACGCTTCTTTGGATCGTAATTAAGATTCTCTGTGCCTAATATTTACATTTTACAGTTATAAATGCAGCCTTTATGTGTTGCATTTTACTAAACTTAGATTAATCTAATACTATCTAATCTTAATCTTTGTATAAATTATTATAATTATTTTTTTTTGTTGGTTAGATTTTTATTTACAAGTACTTTTACAAAGATTAAAAATGTCGTATACTGATTTAATTATTAAGGCAAACCTACTTTGAATTCAGCCCTGTATTCAAAGTAGATTATATAAGTTTTATATTAACGCTTTGATAATCCCCCAACAGTAACGAATGGGCTAATATAAATAGCTAGAAATAATGTTTAATTAGTGCACCTTTTAACTGTTGTAACCTGACAATTGACCGATTTTACCGTCATTTACGGTTTCCTCATTATGCTCTTTCATTGGATACTATTTGGTATATTTAAATAAGTATACAAAATTTTTCTTAGGAGAAAAATCTTAATAGGAAGGGAAAATAGAGTGCATTTTTGCGCACACACTATAATATATTTTGTGTATATGGTTAATTTAAACATGAGATTGGCCGCCGTGGTAGAAAAATTCGGGCGGAAGCATAATATTATGTACTAGCGGAAATTAAGTAACTTCTCCCGTTTTCCCAACATTTCCCTTCACTGCTCTGCTCCTATTGATTGTAGCGTGATGAAAAGTATACTATAACCTGCCCAGGAGTATGAAGAATAATTGTATCAAGTTTTGTTAAAATCCGTCGAGTAGTTTTTGTTTCTATAACGAACATACAGACAGACAGACAAAAATTTTACTGATTGCATTTTTGGCATCACTAATGACCCCCTGATAGTTATTTTGGAAATATATTTCATGTACAGAATTGACCTCTCTACAGATTTATTATAAGTATAGATAGATTAGTAGTCAAGTACAGCCTTAAATTTAGTTTCTATTTTTCCTGCGTCCTTAGGCTTCATAAGTACAGATTTTAACTATTTCTTAATACTTTATCAATATAAAGTTCACATACATATAACCTAGATAATCTTGTAATACAGGAAACGCCGCTGGAATAATAACTTTAAGTAATATAAACCCCGCTTTGCAGTTATGAAATGCTAACATAATATTCTCAGAATTTTAAATCTCGCGAAAATATTTTCATAACAGCGTATCATCAGAAATTCGCCTCGGGCCCGCAACAGATGTGAAGAATGGCTAATAAATACGGAAATTTTACAGCAAAAGCTCTTATAATAACAACTATAGGTACGTGTATTGCTTTCGCTTATAGGGTTCCGTGGTTGAATAGTTAAACCAAGTTTTGCCCCTGGGTATTTTTGCGATAGTTGTACCGTATCTATTTCATTAAAATAATATTTATAATTTACATTTCGTATTTTCCTTCAGGTACCTTTATACTGATTAATTTTAAATAAGCTATATTATTTTTACGAATGCTAAACCAAATTTTGATCTTGGACTAATGTTAGTTAATGTTGTTAGTAAAGTTGTGCTGCACGCCGTCATAGCTAAGAGCCGTGATAGCCCAGTGGAAATGACCTCCGCCTCCGATTCCGGAGGGCGTAGGTTCGAATCCGGTCCGGTAGTGATGCGCGGGTCTAAGAATTTAAGAAATTAAATATCACGTGTCTAAACGATGAAGAAAAACATTGTGAGGAAACCTGCATACCTGAGAATTTTGTTAATTGTAATATCTTTTCGAATGACATATCAATTTCGACGGGTGTTTCAGATTATCTTGAATTTAAAACTCCCTTTTTGTTTTTAGTATAATAATGTACCAAGTACCTACTAGTTAGGTATACTTTACTGTTTCCGTATGGATCATATTAATTCAAAACTGATTTACTAATATTTATGATACCCGCACCGCACTGATTCACAATTTCATCCAATTAGAAAGACGCTATATTCATATTTGTAAGATGCGAAAGTCTGTCTGTCTCAAAATTAAGATTGTAACAAAATGGAGCAGAAGAAGGTTACTTTTGTTCCCGGATAAATCCCGAGGGATTTGTGAAAGTAGAATATGTAACGAAAGCCGTGACTTCTTTGGGGTTCAAAACACGAGTTGCAAATATAAAAGATTTAGCCATATTTTTAGACTTAAAATAATTAAACTAATCATCTTTCATCATCATCATTATCAGCCGATGGAGGTCCTTTGCTGGATATATGCCTCTTACATGGACTTCCAAACACAACGGTCTCGAGCCGCCAGCATCCAGCGGCTCCCTGCAACAAGATTGATGTCCTCAATCCACCTAGTGGGGAGTCGACCAATATTAAGCAGCACCTGTAATAAAAACCACCAATAATTATGTCGAATCACCTAGCCTCAGAATAAAAGTAAAATAAAATTCACTACGGAACACTTTACAAACTGTGTATAACTCAAACATTAATTAATAACGCATATTTTGTACAACCATTAAAATCCATAAAACATCTTAAAAATAATTTCTCTTTGCAGTGTTCTCTACATAACTGCCGAATCTATCGGCGAGTGTGATAACTTTCGCTTGATGAAGTGAACTGCTACCAAATGGACCTTGCGGTGAACTTGGATCGGGAGGATTACAGGATGGCGCCGCCGGCTTCCTGCATGGGCACGGAGCATGGCTGCGTCATGTTCGACTGTTTGGTGCATCTGTGGGAATGGTGAGTTTAGTAATAGACACTCGGAAATTTCAACCTTCTATTGTCGACCAATAGCGGCGGTGTTGAAATTACGGTATATTGTAGGGCTAGGCCTAAGATGCGCATCATGACGAGAAATAGACACATGTCGACAAACAGCGCCAGAATTAAAAATATCGCTCTCTCTTTCGTTGCGTTGGGACGAAATAGAGAGCGATATTTTTAATTCTGGCGCTGTTTGTCGACATGTGTCTATTTCTCGTCATGATGCGCATCTTAGGCCTAGCCCTACAATATACCGTAATTTCAACACCGCCGCTATTGGTCGACATGTGTCTATTTCTCGTCATGATGCGCATCTTAGGCCTAGCCCTACAATATACCGTTCTTTAGAACACCTGATATAATTTCTCTACAAAACTTTTGCTTCTGCTTTTATTAAAACCAGTGTAGTATTTATGGCTGTAAGTATAGAGCAGCCATACTCAGGTGCATCTGTCCCGGAATTCTATAGATGTCGTTACCGAAGGCGTTAGTAACTTACTATAGACTAAGAGCCCGTGAACGCCAGACCTTCTACATTTTATAAAAGCTGAAAGTTAGTCAGCTCATGCTCCTACCATAAGTAAGTACGGTAGCCAAATGGAATATAGAATTGGCCCGTGGTGACTTTGGGAGGTAACAGGTATTAAGGATATACGTATAGGTATAAAGTGTAATTTTTTAATCAACCCTTCGAAAAATACTATTTAATTTGAAACTTCAAGGGTCTCTAGTGAAGGGTTGCCATGAAGCCAAGTGTCTGGCAATTTCGCATAATATGCCGATAAAAATATATAAAAAAAATATATTTTATAGTTAGACAGTTGATCTGGATCCTTAAAACGTGCTAAGCCACCCCGGCCAAACTCTATAATTGGCTACCGTACTTACATTTTATGGTAGGAGCATTCCAAATTCAAAAATTCAAAATTCATTTATTTTAAGTAGGCTCAGTTTACAAGTCTTTTGATACATCAGATGACTATTTGTAAACATTCTACCACCGGTTCGGAAGGCAGGTTTTGCTGAGAAGAAACCGGCAAAAAAATTAACAGTTCCTTTTTTTTAAAAAAATCATACAATATTATAATTTACGATTGATGATAACATTACAATTTCTTATAGTTTTACTTCCTGTGTGAAGGTGGAAGCTGATCCAATGGCCTCCAAGGATCATTATCCTTAAGGAACTCATCCATGAGCTGTAAAAATAAAGTAATAAACTTTCAGCTTTTATAAAATGCCGAAGGTCTGGCTGTCGCTGCTCTCCGTCTACTACAAGTGACGTCTATTCGTATGGCAGACTGAGATTCTAGCGTACTCTATTGAATATGATATTGCGTCAGTTAACTATCGACCTTATGCAAATACGATAGAGTCGCAAATAGAATAGCGCGTGCTAAATACCCACCTACCCCTTTTATTTAGCTACGGTAGAAAACTGTCGCCTGTCACAAAGTTGCATCCGTACCGAGTTGGTGTCATTTAATGTGACACCTGTTTGCGTGATCTAAATATAAAAGTCTCTCAGAGTTTACTTTCTTCTTGAAATAGGTTTTCTTTTTCGGATTGTGTATTTGTTATAGGTTAGGGGATTTGATCGAGTGCAGAGGCTCTAGGACTAGAATAATGTAGATAACAGTAGGAAACAAACGCGAGGTAAGTTTCGCGTAAAGACACGCGTGAAGACACAGACGGACAAGAGAAATTCGGATTTTGGTTTAAATTTTTAAATGTTAGGGTTTATTTCTTCGTGGGTTGAGTGAAATTTTGGCTGGTGGGAGGCTTCGGCCGTGGCGAGTTACCACCCTACCGGCAAAGCGATTTAGCGTTCCGGTACGATGCCGTGTAGAAACCGAAAGGGGTGTGGATTTTCATCCTCCTCCTAACAAGTTAGCCCGCTTCCATCTTAGATTGCATCATCACTTACCATCAGGTGAGATTGTAGTCAAGGGCTAACTTGTAAAAAAAAAAAAAAATAAGGGCTGACGCACTGTAACACAAAGCACAGAATACATAATATTTACAAGGTAGTTTAGTGAGTAGTCAACGCCCCGCGGTTTCACCCGTATAGTTTTCGGTCGTATAGGAATACGGGAATAAAATATAACCTATGACACTCACAAATAACGTGGCTGTCTAGTGAGGGGCGTAGCTACCACCGTATCAGCCTTCACACACGTAGAGAATTAAGAAAATCTCAAGTATGCAGGTTTCCTCACGCATGTTTTCCTTCCTGAGACACGTGATATTTATTTTTTTAAATGCCCATAACTGAAAAGTTGGAGGTGCATGTCCCGGAGCGGATTCGAACCTACGCTCTGCGAGTCAAAGGCAGACGTCCACTGGGCTATCACGTCTCTATACTATAGTATGCACCAAACTCCAAGCCAGTTCTGAACACGAAGCGTGGAATGGGTGTGGATTGTCTTCCTACTCCTAACAAGTTAGCCCGCTACCATCTTAGATTACATCATCACTTACCATCAGGTGGGAATGTGGTCAAGGGCTAACTTGTAAAAAAAAAGCGTATGCGCAGTGTATAAAACTTTATCTAAACGGGGTTATATTTACGCAGTTGCTTGAGTTAATCTTACCACTACATCTTAAAGGAGATCCTAGGACACTAACAAAGTAACAAATTTCTAGAATTCTAGGGAACAGTTCTCAATTTGTAGTACAAAGTAGTTACAAACTTATTAGATAGGAACTTGGAATCGCTTAAGTTGCAACTTGCAATGGAATTACCTGACGCTGAACAAAGCGAGCGGTAACTTTTGTGATGTTTACTTAAACTTGAGCGTTTAGGTATTTAACTAAAACGTTATCTAACTTATGTGGTAAGTACAAACACAGAGTAACCAGAGACTTTACAAACTTCGTGCTGAAACCGTTGCAACCCACAAAAAAAAAAAAAAAACAAAAGTCACGCGTCTCTTTGACATCCGCGTATACAAACTTTTTTCATAATTTGTATTTCGAAATTTACCACTAACAACAATTACGTAAATAAATATAATAATCAATAATAACCAATAAAATAATACTCCATCTTTTTCCATCCAAGGCCTTTTGTAGGGACTTCCAAACATCACGATACTGAGTCGCCAGCGAATCTCTGCGACTCGCTTGATGTCGTCAGTCCACCTGATGGGGGTCAACCACCACTGCCTATCTAGTGGGGGTCATTTTCCAATACAATAATGGGGAAATGACCCCCAATACAATAATGTGGTTTTCCATTTTGTATTAGTAACAGAGTCTCTGCGCTAAACTGCGGTTGGACGGACGGGCAGACAGACGTACAAGGCGAAACTATAAGGGTTCCTTGTGGACTAGGGAACCCTAATAAGAGTGTTATCGAAAACTTGAAAAGTTGCCTTCAAGTTTTGTTTTGTTGAATAAAGTTATCTTAAAAAAACGTACTCCACTGGAAAGAAGTTTAAAAATATTAATATATTAGCAGACACGACTTTGTCTGCTAATAGCTGCATAATATTATAAAAATGTCTAACATTCTTAAATCTGTCATTGTTTTTAAACCCTACGGTTATTTTTAATGGCTACTTTCAGTTATTTGACTTTGTTTTCGTAAACAAAAGGTTTTAATTCGTTCACGGTACCTTGCAACTAACAATGCTTAAACCTATTACCTTAATCCCCCAATAAGAAGGGAAAGTATCGGCTACGTTTAACCTTCGTTTATCTACGATCCTATTATGAATTTAATACACCTATTGATATGCGTTTTGTTGGCAATTAAGGCAATTTTCTTAAAGAGCAGTTTAACTACCTTTAACTAGTAATTTTTTGGCGGTTTATAAAAGTACTTAGGTACAGTAAAGAAGCGAAGTCCAGTATATTTTAGTAAGAAGTTAACACGGAAAAAAGAGTAAACGAGAACGATAAAGGGATTATGGAATTATGTGAATTGTGAACAAAGGAATTGCCTGACTCGATCTTCTTTTCTTGATCTTGGTCGTGATGCCGACGAATCCGGCTCGAAGGACCAAAAATGTTGAGGAGAATGTGATTTCTATCTCTTGTTGATTGATTTGGTCATTATTTTAATAAAATTATCCGGATTATCGTATGTGATTTAATTTTTGAAGCGTACATTTTTTCAGTTAGAGAAAATTAATTACAGATACGTACAGACAGTTGACGTTTAATTAACTTGCACTTGACAGATAGTTGACATTGGAGGTGTTCTGTGTTGCGCATTAACAGGAATTTACGAATACTATAGATCTTATTATATATAGAGTAACTTACAATACATTGGTCAAAAAAAATTGAAACCGAAGTTCAACATGATATTAATCTTCTGTTTAATATTATGTTGGACAATGTGATATTATTCTAGTCTGATTCTGAGATACCTCATTATAGGTACGAGTAAGCAGAAGTTCTTGAAAATAGCAGTGCGTTGCCCTACTGGGACCGAACGATTATCACTGACAGGTATATTGTTGCTAATAGACCTGATATAGTGATAGTCGATCGGTCGGTAACGATAATCTGGTTAAAGCTGAGGAAAAAGTATCAAAATACTTGGACCTTTCTCACGAGATTACTGCCATGTGGACTGATGAGTCAACTATTATTGTTCCGATAGTAGTTTCAGTCAATGGTCTTATAGCAAAAACTCTTTCTGACCTATCAGAAACAGGGATAAATACAGGAAATGATCTATTTTTATAAATATTACAATCACTACGTTTAAAAAGATACTGTTTTTTTGCTCTACTAAAAAGTAGTCATTTCTGACTTTTTAACAAAAGACCAACATCTCAAGAAGCTTTCGCTAAACTGTTGGATCAAGGGTCGGATGAAGAAGGCAGTTATTCTTGAGACGGCGCGTATTGTGAGGAGATTCCTCACTCTAGAACCTGCACCGGTTGCTTGGGCACTCAATTGTCCCGCAGCGGGGGGGTTGAATTATTATTTTTTATAACTTTTTAATAGTGTTTTTTTCATTTTGTATTTTATCAACATTGTTAATAATATAAAAAAGGATAAATAAATAAATAAGAGATAAAAATTAATATCACCTGTGATCGAAGAACTTGTAACGTAAGTGCTCTTTTTTCTGCGGGTAGACGTTACTATGAAAAATTCAGGACGTAGATAGTTCCAAACCGCAAACTGGTGGCAAAAAAAAAATAGGAAACCAAGTATTGTGTAAAGCCAAGCCTAATGAAAAGTCTAGACGTATTGTTAAAAGTTTCCATGATGAAAACTTTGCGATGAAAATGATTCTGGACGCTGGCAGTAAGTACCTTTACCTCAGTAAGTTTTTGTACGTATTTAAAATACATCATTAAAATTTAAATATTAACTTAATAACTTATTTAAATAAACTACTCATCAGGCATGAAATATACAATAAATACAACTGTTAAGTAATTAAATAGTATTTTGGAAAAAACAATTAATTATTTATTAACGTGCATTACCTAATTCATCTTAATATGTACTTATATACAAGAAAGGTCATTCATTAACATATCTCGAAAACCGCTGACGTACAAAGTTGAAATTTGGGAGGGAGTTAGTTCATAGGTACTAGAGGTCCACTAAGAACGGCATTTGCGAGAGGGCCGGATATGACCTCTGCCTCCGATTCCGGAGGGTGTGAGTTCGAAACCGGTCCGGGTCATGCACCTCCAACTTTTCAGTTGGGTATAAATATTTCAGAGACATATCTAACGATACTGCGCAATTCAAATTTTTTTTTATGACAAATTCGTTGGAAAAATAAAAAAAAAAAAATAAAATAAATCTTGGCTGTGGGTGGGAAAAAGTGCGTTTGGAACCCTCGTAACTTTAATTTTAAGTTTTCGACTATTATTAACACCATTGGATTAAATTAAGTTGTGACATAATCCTGACATTTCAAAAGTGCTTGTTATCTAAGCCTAATTGATATAAATGATTTTTTGAATTAGAATTTTAAAGCATCGGAATAAACCATCCAAGGATTTAATCATAAGCATTTTCATAAAACGTTGCAAAACTAATAGTTATAAGTTTGACTCCTTTCACTGGATTCTTCCGTTCAATTTGTTACAAAGAATCACCATTTCCATTATTCTCATGAACACGGAATCAGTTTGTGGCAAAGTTTTCCAAGAGTTTCCAAACGAGATATCGAACTAGAGTTATACAAAGTAGTTAATGGTTAACCTTTGTGCTGGGCAGACATAACGATGAGGAAATTCTTGGGATTTTGCCATTATGAATGGGGGCGATTTTATTGGCGCAAACTTGTGCGAAATATCTGTAGCATTTTGATGCTATATATTATATTATTCTAATACTACAGGCACCGCGCGGTTTCACCCGCGTATTTCCCGTTCCTGTAGGAATACGGGGATAATATATAGCCTATAGCCTTCCTCTATAAATGGGCTATATAACACTGAACGAATTTTTCAAATCGGTCTAGTAGTTCCTGAGATTAGCGCGTTCAATCAAACAAACAAACAAACTCTTCAGATTTTGATATTAGTATAGATTTGACGGCCTCCGCGGCGCGTTGGATTTACAAGACGGAGGTCTTGGGTTCGATCTCCGGCTGCGCCGATTGCGGTTTTCTTAATTGGTCAAGGTCTGGCTGGCGCAAGGCTTCGGCTTTAGCTATTTACCACCCTAACAGCAAAGACATACCGTCACCACAGGTACGATGTCGTATAGAAACCGAAAGGGGTGTGGATTTTCATCCTCCTGCTAACAAAGCACTCCGTCTGCAAAGGAACAATTAACCGCTAAATGAAGATAATATAGCATATATTTTATGTGCTAATAGTTGCGACGTTTCGAAATAGACATCTTCTTGTAACCTATATCAGTCTATCCCCACCCTATTTTAGTTAAACCAAAATGAATGCGAGCTTCATAGACTTGGAAAAGCGTCAAAACTCATTTGGTACATTGGTATTTAGGTGACATCAATGTCTATGAGAACTTGACTTTCTGGGCTATCTATCGCAACAGCGGTGCTATATATAAATCGCTCCGTCCTTGAGTCGCCTAAAATAGTTAATTAGTAGAACTTTTTCAGCACGCGATTCTTAATTATACGCGTCTACCCCTGGGAGCTGTCATAGCCAAGTGGTGACTTCTGACTTCGAGTCGAGGGGCGTAAATTCAAATCCGGTCCGGGTATGCGCCTTAAACTATTCAGTTATATGCATTTTAAGAAATTAAATATCATTTGTCTCAAACGGTGAAAGAAAAACATCGAAAAGGAAACCTGTTCTGAGATTTTTTTTTTAATTTTCGACGTGTGTGAAGTCAGCGTAGTGCTGTGGTACTGTAGTAGAAGTAGAAGTACTGCATTAGCTAAACCCCTCGAATTCTGAGAAGAAACTCGTGCTAAACATGGGTTGTTAATGATGATGATGATGATTTAATTTTACGCATCTACACCTGTGAAATATAACAACAGAGAATTAATGAAATTTATTAAAATATTGTATTTAACCGACGGACGACATGAAATACCAAGATGTACCGAGCAGTGCGTCGTGCGACCCGTTCGCGGTCGCAGGTCGCGGTCGCGAGTTGCGGTCGCCAAGAACGGAATGTTACCTTTAGTGTAGGTACCTACTGGCTACCACTAAAAAACTATTCTTTATTCTATTGATCGGTTTGAAGTGCCAAAACCAATATGGAGTGCCGTCTTAAATTATAGAAGAGAGCTTGTGATTTTCAGTCATTTCATGAATTGAATTAAATTTAAATTATTGTCATTTGAATCATTAAATACTTAATAAATAATTTGCATGCCAAATTGGCAAGATACATTTACCATCTACATCTACCGACCACCTGCATATATAATGCATGTATCTGCAAATAAATAAATTGATTGATTGATTGATTGATTGATTGATGGATTGATTGATTGATTGATTGATTGATGGATTGATTGATTGATTGATTGATTGATTGATTGATTGATTGATTTATTTATTGAAGGCTGAATGTTTTTCAGCCCATGTTAATACCATACCATAGCATATTATGTACCTAAGTAGGTACGGCAGCCAATTATGGAGTAAGGACCGTGGCTTTGGAAGATAGCAAGTTTCTAGGGTCCCAATTCTTAATTGTCCTCCCGCTGAGTTGCGAACCTCCTTTATTTTGAGAGTCAGTCACCAAAACGACACACGGAAATTTCGCTTGTATTTTTATTACAATTAGTTTGTAAAAATGTTCCTTAGATTCCGGACTATTAGTTTTCACTCTGGTAAACAGATAGGTGACGGACAAGTTCTTCTCGAATGTTTTACTTTAAAGTGTTTGCTGTTTATCAATCAGAGGGCCTAGTGGCAGTTTGATATTGTTACTATCGCGTTAACGTAAACGCGAATTTCTAAGGAATTGAAACAGCGCCATCTAGTGGTGTTTCAATTCTATATAAATTCCCGTTTACGTCAACGTGATAGTAACAGTATGAAAATATTGAAAACTCCCACTAGGCACACAGATGAGAGTGACAGGAAATCGATTACTGGCTCAATGCCTTTAGTGACAAATCCGATGACGAATTCGAAAGCACGTTGTAGGCCTACAAAACTGATCGACTCTTGATAAGTGTACAGTCCACGACAAAAAGCACAGCCCAGCTACATATTATATTTAGCAGGGATATATTTAGACTATATACACGCCAGAGAAAGACAAAAAATGGATGCGTTCGAGATATTGTCTTGTCGAATGTAACGTATACCGTGGACTACCAAACGCATTTGATCATCATCATCATCATCATCAAAAAATATTCGGCTCAATGCTGAGCTCGAGTATCCTCTCACAATGATAGGGGTTAGGCCAATAGTCCACCACGCTGGTCCAATGCGGATAAGCAGACTTCACACATGCAGAGAATTAAGAAAATTCTCTGTTATGCAGATGACGTTATGATCTTTAATTTCTTAAAATGCACACAACTTTAAAAGGTGGAGGTACATGCACCGGACTGGATTCGAACCCACACCCTCCGGAATCGGAGGCAGAGCTCATATCTACTGGGCTATCACGGCTCTCTTCTCTTTCTCTAATATTTTAAGAAATTAAATATCACGTGTCTTAAACGGTGAAGGAAAAACATCGTGAGGAAACCTGCATACCAGAGAATTTTCTCAATTCTCTGCGTATCACAGGCTACCATCACAAAAAAAAACATATTTTTTTCCTTTATAAATATCGATTCCACCTACGGTGTACGGTACAAATGTCGGTTTCATTTATGTTGTACCAAGAATGTTCTAGATACAGACTACAGAGTACAGTGCCCATAATTACTATTGTTGACACCGACTATACTGTTTGTTCGATGAGTCCAAGTAGGGTCATTACTATTCATCGCGTAAAGGGGTCAGCCGTCGATTCGATTTCCACCATCTTCATTCATTCGAAGCACGCGGTGACATCTGGCGTATATTGCTACTTTCGTTCCCTTCACTTATGCCTTGTACTGTACTTAGTAGTATGTACGTTATATTGCGTTTAAGTTTCTTTAAAACCTCTTTGCTTATTGCCTATTGATAAAAAGTGTCTTATCCTTCTAATATTATAAACGCGAAAGTTTGTATGGACGTTTGGATGTATGTTTGGATGTTTGTTACTCTTTAACGCCGCTACAACTGAAGCGATTTGATAATAGAGTTTACTCTGGATTAACACACAGGCTTTTTATCCCGAAAAAAACCATGGATTCCCGAGATTTGCGAAAATCGATGATTTTGATGATATGAATGTTTGTTACTTTCACGCCTCGACTACTGATCTGAATTGGCTGAAATTTAGTATCGAGATATATAGCATGGATTAACACATAGGCTACTTTTTATCCCGAAAAAATCCATGATTCCCGAGGGATTTGTGACAAACTAAATTCCACTCGGACGAAGTCGCGGGCGTCCGCTAGCTTGTCATAAAAGTTATCGATTGCGCAGTTTTATGATTGTGCAATGTAGTGCAAATCTGACGTAGTGCCTTTAAAATTACTAACACTAAGGACAATTTCCTAGTAGGTCTATTATTAAGGTTTACAAGACCATAATTCGCAATAAGGGAAGACAATTGTTTAGACACTTTATATTTAACAAGAATATTAACATTCCAGTCCCCACATAAGACACAGTTTTTTTTAGTTTTAATAACATTTAGTTTGCATAGAAATAAATCTAATTTCTTAAAGAATAAATTTATACTTTAATCTTTCTTAAATCAATTTCTTAAATTTCAATTTCTTAAATCCTTTTCCAATATTTATTTGCCTTAAAAACTTTTCTATATCTTCTATTCTTCTTCATTTATGTACACGAAATTTTCTTTTGTAAAGAAGTAGGAAGCTTTAAATGACCGCGTGGTCAAATGACCGGGCGCCGTTTTTGAAGGTAAATCTTATGTTTACTTATTTTAACACAATGATATTACAATAACATTAATGGAATATTGAAATATGAACTATTTTGTTAAAAGTCACAAGAAGATGTAGCACAAAAATAAATAGTTTTGAAATTATCGACCGCTAAACTTCAAAATCGGTCAAAAGACCGTCGTCCGTCTTTCTAGTGTTAATGGGGAATAAATAATCTCTTTTTAATTATAACTTCCAACTACCGAATATTGTATTTCAGAAACTTCCCGTCCATTGCATTCGTTATCCAATTACGTGAAATGTTTGCAGTTTGTTAATTACGTCGCTATTTGCAGGATTCTGTTTATAGTTTCAATTTAACATGTCAATGCTGCAAATGGCTCCGTTGTTTTGGATCGCGGCGGTTTCAACTCAAATGTATTATTTATTATTGATGCAGAAAATACATTGTTATTTCTAACCGGATATACAAATATTGCAAGGAAGTTAAATACTTTTAAGGTTAAGTTATAGGTAATGTAAGTTATACCGATAATATGGTTTTGGATTCAACCTTAAAGCATTGAAAAGCTTTCGTCAATTAATTTTTGTGACCTTATGGTTGATGGTGCAACCATAAATTAAAAAAATGTGAGATTTTTCGGGACACCTGGCAGATGTGAAACATCGACATTATTTTGTAAAAGTAATATGCAGAAAAGAACAGATAGAAGAAACAGAAGGAATACGTCTACAAAGCTATGCATTGTATGTCAACAGCCTACAACGAAAGTTAGTTTTAGCCCTCATTCGCACGAGAGTTTTTTACAAACGCTGTCGTGTAAAAAGTACAAAAAGTATATTTGTGAATGCATTTGTTGAATTTGAACGCTCCGAACGTCTGTTAAAAAGCTCTCAGAATCAGAATCGTTTATTTGTGAGAAACATTAAATTTAGTTATACAAAGATGTTCTTATGTATTAGGTATGTTAATAGGTATATAAATGTTTAATTAATAAAATTAAAATTATATAACTTAAAATTATATGACATTAATATTATCGCCGCGTTGCAACTACTTGGGGTACGAACGTCTTCAGTGTGCTCGTGGCGTTCGAGCTGTCTACATCTCTTGTTGTGTAATTCTTTATGGGTTACTTGAGATAGGCGGAGAGAGTGACTTGAGTGGAAAAGGGGAGTGTTTGTTAACAGTCAAAGGATTCTCGTTTTTTAACCATTCGCTGCCCGCGAGTATTTTATCGAAAAGCCCGTCTGCGTTGAAGAAGCCGACAGTCAGGGAATGCGGTTTTAATGTACCGTTATGAGCCATTTAAAAAATCTTTATATTCCTCTATCGCGCGGAGCATGATGATACTGTGCTCGCCTATTGCTCTTAGTTTACTTTATATTTTTTTACATATCACGTAACGTATACCGGGCGACCGGTCGTCCATTTAGGAGTTAAAGCTTAGCGTTTGTTATGTTCTGGGGTCAAACGCATGTCTGTACACAAATTTTACCACACCATTGCCAAACCTACACCAGACTTCCAAAAATAGACAAACTAAACAAAAGTCAATAAAAATGGTACAAAGATTCCGGAACAGTATCGATTTGGCACACTTCTCACTTGTTTTTGAAACAATGAGCCACTTGTCGCCGCCCGAGCGTGCCGGGCCCAGCTAATTGGTAAAAGTGAAGCTTTTACCCAATAAGAAGGCCAAACAAGACAATACGAACGTTTGTGAATCACCGGCGATAATAACAGAATCTCGAACAGTTATTCAATGACCGGTATTAGAGCTCCCATAGACACACAATTGTAAGTTGGCCGATTATACGAATATACGAAGAGCTGAGTTTACGAAAAGCTATAGTGAGATATGCTAGCTCGCACATTCACATTCAGCTTCTGAAACCAAATTGTACAATTCTTGTCGTACCGTAAGTCTTTGTATGTTAGCAGACGAACAATGTTAAGTTGGTCGACTATAGGACGATTAAATTGCATACTTTTGTAATTTAATTCGACAACATTTTCGTCGTCATTAACTCATATTCGGCTCACTGCTGAGCTCGAGTCTCCTCTCAGAATGAGAGGGGGTTAGGCCAATAGTCCACCACGCTAGCCCAATGCGGATTGGCAGACTTCACACACGCAGAGAATTAAGATAATTCTCTGGTATGCAGGTTTCCTCACGATGTTTTCCTTCACCGATTGAGACACGTGATATTTAATTTATTAAAATGCACACAACTGAAAAGTTGGAAGTGCATGCCCCGGACCGGATTCGAAACCACACCCTCCGAAATCGGAAGCAGAAGTCATATCCACTGGGCTATCACGGCTCTCATAGGTACATATGACAATATAATTGTGTTAGGTTATAATTAAATAATGTGATAATGTGGAGATTGGAGCTCGCACTGGATAAAAAACCTGTATTGCAAGACACCAGGCCCTATCTCCGCACCTAATGAGTTAATAGTAATCCTAACAATAATAACAAAAATTGTGACGTCAACATTTTCGTAACATTCTTTAATAATATTCGTTAGGGTTAGCGTAAGTCTCTAAAAATGTTTGTCAGCTCAACGATTCAGTCGACCAACTTACATTGTGTGTCTGCGGGAGCTTTAAATGTAGGCCTCGTTTTGTTAACGAATTAGCGAATCTTACGCTTTTATGTTATTTTTTCGTTTTGTAACACGATGCTGCAATGGTGCGTGAGATTAGAAAGTAGCAATTTCCTGTTGAGATAAAAGATTTGCTCCACAAAATAGATATAAAAGATAAACAAACTCTGCCCTATTATACCAGCTTTTATTCAGCTTTAGTTGGTAAGTGTGTCAAATATTGGAAGTCGAATTAGAACTACTACCTACGTTCCATTACACTCAAGGTATAGGTAATGGCACCTAATAACCCAATCTTTAATCATATGGTACTATGATAGCCGGTCTAATGATGCAGTAGGAAGTTTACTATATAAATTTTTAAACTAAATATAATAAAACCATCGAAACACCCTATTAGAGCACTTTTCCATTTTTTAACCGACCTCCAAAAATGAGGAGGTTCTGCGTTTGGCTGTATGTATTTTTTTATATAATATTTTTTATATAATATTAGTGAAAATGTGAATTTCACGCGGACGACGTCACGGTCGTCCGATAGTGTATTTATAAATTTATTTCCTATTTACTTTTGTGTTAATTTAGTCTACAACACTTTATACAACACAACCAATACAAACTGAGTAATTGAAGCACCAATTAGCTCAACAATGAAAATGCGATACTTTTTCAGCCTATCATACAAGTAGGTTTAACACTTTCGTCTGGGAGTAAAACATTATTTTCGTAAGCCCGCCAAACTGAATTGGAGCAGCGTGGTGGGTCTAAGCTTCTATTAAGGGAGGGAGGCCTGGTCGGGTTTATTTTAATCAATACTAATATTATTATAAAGCTGAAGAGTTTGTTTGTTTGCTTGAACGCGCTAATCTCAGGAACTACTGGTCCGATTTGAAAAATTCTTTCAGTGTTAGATAGCCCATTTATCAAGGAAGGCTATAGGCTATATATTATCCCCGTACTCCTACGGGAACGGGAACCTCGCGGATGAATCCGCACGGGCGTCAGCTAGTAATACTATAATAGACTGACAGTTATCAGGATTGGTTGGATGGATGCAGGCGGCTCAGTATCACGATGTCCCTACAAAAGGCCTATGTCCTGCAGTGAACGTCCATCGGCTGATATGATGATGATGATGATGAACAGAACTTCTCTAAAGCTACCAAGCTACCATTTTAGACAATCACTTAACATCAGACGATATAGTAGTCAAGCGTTAAGTTATAATTATATAAAATAGACGGTTTGAACACAAGATCTTTATACAGAGCGTCTGTACGTATACCCACCCTTAATGAGATCTAGTTTCCACAAAGAGACGGAACTTAAGATTGTTATATACAAGTGCTCTAAGATAGCAGAGGACAGACAAGAGCTGGGTTCAAGATACACAATCCTTAATTGCAGCGCTTGGTAAAATAAACAAGATTGAAATTAAATTTAAATAAATTATTATACCACTAAAGTGTTTTTCAGATAGCATGGGTACGGTGACAGTCGCCTGTATGTCGTTCATAATACGTACGTTAAGAGTGAAACGAACTGTCACCCGCACCATTCACAAGAAACGAAGTGTATCAGTCCGTAATCTGAAATATTTTTAACAAACAAAGCTTTTAATACTATAAAACTAAGCTATTTAGTGTATATAGAAAGTGGAAATTTATTACTTTTTCCGAATTTCAGACTGAAACAAATTGATTTTTATCCGGTCTGGGTAACGTTGGGGCTTGTATTCGTCGTATTCGTCGCTTTTTCGCGGAGAATAGCAGAATCTATACTAATATTATAAAGCTGAAGAGTTTGTTTGTTTGATTGAACGCGCTAATCTCAGGAACTACTGGTCCGATTTCAAAAATTATTTTAGATAGCCCATTTATCGAGGAAGGCTATAGGCTATATATTATCCCTGTATTGTTATTCCTACGGGAACGGGAACCACGAACCACGAAGCGTTAGCGATCGTAGAAAGAGATATTTTCCGGGATCGAAGGTTTGCTCTCCAAGACTTGTACATATTATGTTTTCTGTGTCCAAGATACAAAGGTAACACCATCGATTTCCCAACTCCGGATTGCTATTGACATTTTCTTAAAAGAACGACGTTCAATATTTCTAAGCCTCACCACATAATACGTAATGGCCTGAATCAGGACTCGAACCTAGGATGTCACGATCCGAAGTCGCATAGGCCAAGAACTGAATCAACTAGTTTATTAGTATAGCTTAGCAACTTCGTTCGTAATATTCCCGATGCTACGCGCGGGCCGGGGGGCGTGTAGCGATGCATGAAAAATCCACGACTAATACATCTCACTTTCCCGCACAATTTCACACCCGCGCAGTATTTCTCCCCGTCGCCCGCATATCATGGGAGTGTCATTAACAAACTTGCCAGACTATACACACTACTTCAAAGTTCTACGTAAAAGCAATGTGAGCAAATTGCTATGTGATCATTAACATCAAATCAGAGGGCAATTTATTGCAACTTAGGTGCACTCGGCTATCCTTAACGGGTAATCTTGATGGGAATACTAATTAGCAATTACTTTAATGCTGGCATAGTGTTAGGATATTAAGTTTTCTATGGGTGTGTTATAATAATTGAGAAAGGAGATGATCCATTTCAGATCCACTCTTGTACCCCGTATCATTAAAATTTAAAAAATACAAGGATTTTATTAAAAATTAATTAAGTGAATAAATCTAACTAAATTAAAAGAAATACTTAAATAAAATTAAAACCCAAGTTTTTGAGTTATATCAAGATGGCCTTAAAGCAACTTTAACATGACAATTGACATCAAACGTCAAATTGACTACTGCATTGAAAACCGTCATTAATCCGCCATTAATACCCATATTATTGTTGCATTTCTTGGGAGAGAATGAATATTATTTCGAAATAATTAAAGTAATAGTTAAAAAAAAATATTTTCTTTTATTTCCGCCAGGGTACAATGACTGATCCTGGGCTCCATACAATTTTGGACCATCTCCTTGGACGTAAATCAAAACCAAAAAAATCCTATTAACCAGACCCTTAAAAGCTTTAGCAATTTCATCTGCATCTGCCAATCAATTGAAAAATACTATTAAATTGTTAACTCTTAAACTAAAAAAGGCTCTATAGCTCAGCGGTAATTATCTCCGAGGGGTAGTGGTTCGATCCCCTGGTGGACTATTGTCGTACCCACTCCTATCACAGTTTTTTCTTCCGACTAGTTGGAGGGGAAAGGGAATCCTACTAATATTATAAACGCTAAAGTTTGTATGTTTGGATGTTTGTTACACTTTAGCGCCGCAACTACTGAACCGATTTGGCTGAAATTTTGGAATGGAAATAGATTTTACTCTGGATTTACACATAGGCTACTCTTTGTCCCGAAAAAATACATGGTTTCCCGAGATATGCAAAATCTGAAGATTTTGATAGTATGAATGTTTATTTCTCTTTTACGCCACGACTACTAAACCGAATTAACTCAAATATTAAATAGATATAGATTATAGCTAGGATTAACTTATAGACTACTTATTATCCAGGAAATAAATAATCATAGTTCCCCCGGATTTGTGAAAATGTCGCGTGCGACCGCTAGTACTTATCATATTTAAAATATGTATATGGCAAATATCGTATAAATATCGTAAAATAACGGTCTTCTTAGCGAGTGGGAACATGATTTTTTTATGATATCCTGTAAGAAAAAAAAAATACGATTTAAGCGACTTTAAAAATGGTTTAAAGGAGGTTCTTAATTCGACGCGTATTTTTTTTGATTAATGTTTATTACCTCATAATTTTGTTATTTATTAATAACCAATTTGATAATATTTTGTTTGAAAGCGTTATTTTTTTTTGTATTAAAATAATTGAACGACATTGGACACAATGAAAACTGAAAATATAGCTTTTATACTTTAAAAAATTAAGGGCCTCAATCTCGAAGCTTCTTAAAAAGCTTTTATACATGAACAAATTAAGGGTCTCAACCCTTGAAACCTGCTACCTCTAAAAGCTTTTCAAAAATAGTTTTATGAGAGTTTCACGTCTTTTTTTTTGGTAATTTTACACAAAGTCCTGATAGAGGATTAATATAATCTTTTGTTAAAATATAGATTCATTTGATTATAATAGATCTGAAAATCGTATATTTGTTATTCTGGCATACAAAAATGCGCCAGAAAGATCGTCAAAAATAACTTTACGTAGTCATAAATTACATTCTGACAGAAAGTCAGTAAACGATCCAAGTGACCTGTCCCAACCGTTAATGTTTCCAGTATTCAAATTAAAATTAACGTTTTCTCTTCAAACTTGCGTATACGTACCCATAATACGTGATACCTCAAAGCCTTAAAGCCTCCGTCTTTTTCACTCTGATGGAATTCAAATTACCTTATCGGCACGCGGTCGAGTACAGGTAAAACCAGTATTACATTGTAAAAATGTAGATACGCTAGGCTTTGTGGGTTTTTGTAGGTTTAGATGACAGTTTTCATTAGTTGCATTATAGACGTACCTCGTGTACCGGTGATGACGTATGTCGTGCATCTCTTTTTATCTATAGTAATTTCAGTATGTCTATCGCGTTTACTCATCGCCCTCCCACTCCGTAAAGTAAACGCGCCCGCGCTAGAACGTTTGTACTACAAATTCAACAGTCGATTCAGTAGCGGGCGGTCGCTTACATTTTTACGCGATTTATTTCAAAATTTCACGATAATATCACTAACAACTTGAGTGAAAACTTCAAAATTATGACTTAAATGAAACACCAAACCGAAGCTTACCTAAATAATTATTAGTGCTGCAAAAAGTGACCACTTAATTAGATTAAAGTTTTTTTTTTTTCAATGTTTTGTGTACAGTGCACAGTGGATGGATAAAAGTACCTTTTATAGCAGGATAGCTTGACAAAGCGGTACTTGGAGGATTTGATGCCACCAGCGAAAAAGGTATGAGACTGAGAAACCGGCTTACAGCTAGGCTGGTTTGCAGTATAATTTTAATCTTTTAGAAAAAGTTACTAGTATTTACAAGGTGCAGCTAAGTCTGTAATTTAAAAAAAAAACTTTTTTTTATTGGTTTACTACAAACTAGTTATTAAGATCTCATCTCGAAGTGGTAGCGTGCTTTGTTGAAACAGGTATATACTCTTTTCAACATATATCCCTTCTTTTTTTTCGGCATCTAGTTAGAACCTTAAACTATTTTTATATGTCGGTAGCTAGATATGGCCAAAGCCACCGACAAGGTTTGATCCTCGAAAGGTGAACTTATGTCTTACCCACTATTAGCAGTTTTTACTATTAATTAGAGGAGCACTGGGAATATTGGACATAACAAAAAAATATGCGGTGTTTTTAAAAAAAATGTTTTCAAAATATGAACAAATGACCGAAAGTTAGAAAGTAATGTTACAATAAACCTATAAATAACGCCAAAAAGTCGTCAAAATCTACAATTCTCTTTGGTCACGTAAAGTTTAAATATTTGTGTAGAAGAAGCGGCTTGGTCTGTGTGTCGAAGGCACCCTCGCGGTAATTTTAGGGCCAGGTGCGAGTTCCACAGGTGGATTTAATTTGAATGTGTTTAGTTTTTTAATTTGAACCTATCTATTCGAGTGAACCAACCATGTTTTTGGTTTATTTTGCCTTTTTTACATATCTTTTATGATCTCAATCTATACTAATATTATAAAGTAAAAGAGATTAGTAGTTTAACATACGAATCTCTCGAATTAACTACCTACTAACTGTAAAATTTGCTGATAAATCTATCAATAGGCTTAATGACATTATGCTATATAGGGTAGGTATTATGTATTATAATGCGGGCACTTATAGCGTAAACCTATATTATACGACAAAGTTTGGTTGATTGCATTGTTTGTAACTCCAATACTGTATAGGTATAGATCTAGATAAAATTTTGCATAGAAATTGTCTAGAATAGTATCTACTTATTGGAAACGTACCTATGAGTAGGCTACATTACGTACGTTTTGGAACGAGATTTATGTGGGTGAAACCGCGGGGCACAGCTAACTATTAGTATAGGCAACTATTTCACGTGAGAATGTGATATTTCTTGATTCCTACTTAGTCACTAAAAATAGAAAACGTTTAAACAACTCTGTCACATTTGCAATATTCTAATGGATTTTTAATTCCTTAATGACTCACCTTTATGACGGATCAGAAAACACCAAGATGCGAGAAGAATAGACGAATATTCAGTACGGTGACCATGATTTACTGATCTTAGCGTTCTAAGCGTAGCAGGCAAATGTATTTCTCGTCTATCTGTATTATACTAACGAATACATAACAATTATAAAAATTTTATTTATTTGTTTGTTGGGTTTGCATTTGTTATGTTTACAAATTTTTTTTACAATACGGTTTTTCCTATGGCTTTCACAGATAGAACAAGCAAACTCTAAAGTAAAATGTAGGTCTTATGTATTTTTTACTTCTGATTTTTTATACTTATTTGACACAAAAAAACAAATTAAAAAAATAATAACCACGTTTTTTTTTCAAAATATGACCAATATTCCCCTTTCCACTCTAACAAGTAATCGAAAATCTTGTGTTTAGAGCGAGTACGACAATCTGTTTGAATCGAACCCCAGACCTTTTGGATTTAAATTCAGTTCTAAAACCCAGTCCAGTCAGCTTAAAAGTTTATCCAAAATTTCGGACTGTCCTTTAAGTTTCAGGTTGCATGGTTGCATTAATATAGCCTTGCCGTGGTCGATGTGTCATCGACTTTGTCACATAAAATAATGACAAATTTGGTCTACTTTAGCAAAGCCGATAGAAACAGAAAAATACACAAAATAATCTTTTCAATTTCCACCTCCAGTGAGCGGAAATAATGGAAATGAGATTTATTCATGAAAAGCGCTAGTTTATTGTAGGAGCGATTTCAAAATAATATTTTGTATACTACAATATTTTGTGTACTACCTTTCTTGATGAGTACTGTTTACCTACAAACAAATTAAAAATGAGGGTATAAATCATTAGTCATTTCACACCTAATAATAATTATAATTAACTTGTTCTTAAAATAATGAAAATAAATTTGATTAATAATCTTAGAACAATTAAATATGGTTAATATATTTTATATAACTTTTTATAAACAAACCACACGTAATTTAAAATAAATTAGTTATGAAATGACATGCGTTTTCTACCTTCATTTCTAATTTCTTTGTTGGTAAACAGTACTCATTAAGAAAGGCTCTAGTACAGTTACAAAGCTGTTGTATTATTGGAAAAGTGTATAGTGGACGTCTGCGACTTCGCGTGTAATTTAGTCATTAATTCCGCGGTAACCATGGACTTTTTTGGGATATAAAATAGTAGTATCTAATGCACAATAACCTCATCTATCATTGAATCAAAGTTTTGTTCAAATTGGCCCAGCCGTTTCAATGACAAACAGACAAAACTTTTAAAAAATGCTGGTATTTGTATCGTTGATAAATAACTATAAGCATTTGAGAAAACACAGGTATTTTGAAATCACAAGCAGACACTGCAAAATTATATGTAGCGGAAGCACGCGGCTTTGTCCGCACTTAAACCTCTTTCTACCGGCCCTCTTGTAAAATCCGTTCTTAGCCGATATCTACTAACTATAGACTACCTCCCTGCCAAATTTCATCTTTTTACGTCAATCGGTTTTAGAGATTTCGTGATACCTTTCGCATATATTACGAGTAACATGATGATTGGAGATAAACATCAAAATTAAAAAAAAACTTTGTAGGCAGTATTATCTTGAATTCTTGATACATTTTAAAAATTGCAGAATAACTTGGAAATTAAAAAAAAACTCCAACTAAACGTTTGTTTGAACAAAAAGAATGAGTCAAAAGCAGCAAGTTGCCTTCCATACAGGCAGGTAGTCGAACCTTTCCGCAAAGCGAGACGTTTTTGTGCGAAACCTTTGTAAAAAGTTGCACGGACCGCGTCTGTGCTGCATTTGTTCTGAACACTTGTCATACTGTTACAGAAAATGCTAGGTATTCCATTTAAACCGACTTCCAAAAAGGAGGGTCTGTTTTATATGTGACGTGATAGGTAGCAGCGACAGTGATTGTACCATTATTTTGTGGTAGAGGAAATACCTTGAGCAGGTCCCAGGACTTCTGATATTGGGAGAAACAGAATGCATTAACACTCACCTTCCTTGCCCGATATGTTCTCCATGCCCACTCTAAACATCTTCCCACTCTAAATAAACAATAATTACAACACAAAACATTGTCAATAATAACAACACAAAACATTAATGCAATAAACGCGCGCGCTGGCAGCGTGACGGTGTCTATGCTGCCTAACAAACAACTGAGCTTAAGTCATCAAATACCCTCTTATTTTTACCAACTCTGATACCTCTTCTTCAAAATAACATAAATCATTAATGTTAGTACCACCTGTGGCACTCAATTTTTACGTGATTTCCTATTAATTTTTAAAATCGGTTTATTAGATCTACAGATTTTTCCCCTACAATCCCACAAACTTACAGACTTTAATTTATTTACTATTATTTTTATAATTGTAAGTATAGATACTCGTAGTAGATTTGCGGGACCGATTTCGAAAATTTTTTTACTTACCAATAGTGTGTGTTATGGGCTATATTTTATGCCCTCTGTAACTGTTACTTATAAAAAAATCATATCCCTAAATTGAGAAATTATGGTCATTCTTTACAAACCTTAATCCCTTAGTACCTCCCTGTTATCGCTTTGATTAACTATTATGATTACGATATTTTTAGTGTGAACTGTACATACCCGTATATGTGTAGACCTTCATGGTGCCTCTATGGAAACCAATATACTCGTAATCAATTACATAGCTTTTTACAATATCCATTGATTATTAAATCGTGACCTTTTTGTCTGCATTATGATAGTCACGATTTAAAAATAACAACAACACATCGAGAATCGATGTTAATTTTAAAGTAACTCACTAATTTACTTCAATAAACAGCTACATGCAAGTAGATAATATAATATACGTATATCTATACGTTAAGCGGATTAAGCCTACATTAAACAAAGGCTTAAAACATAGGAAAGTACATAATTTAATAAACATGCTTAACCTTATAGGTACCCACTTGTGTGGACATTCCTAACGTCATAGCAAAGAATAATATTTTTTTTTACTCCATGTCATAGCTCTCAACTAATGTCAGCCACTGACGTTCAAGTAAGCTCTAGCGCTGCAGGCATGAGAGGTGTAAACGTTGCCATATAAAATGTGTGATACCGATTCTGTTCTGAGCGTCACGACACGACACGTCAGATAAATATAAATCCGGCTTTACTTACTGTGTGACATCCACCTGTAAACACCTGACGATATTCTTTACATAGAATCTCAATATCGTATTTTTAGCATATTCAAAAGTGGATTACAAAAATAAGAAAACCAATGTTTTGGATTCACAGTATTTGTCAGGATAACTTAATTAACAAATCAAACTGTAACCAAAATAAGACCCTAGAACGGCAGAGAATGACCTTGAGTGGAGTCACGGACTTGTGACCGTTGTATGTAGGGTTAAGGACGTCCTTGACAGTTAAGTAACACTCCATTTTTCCACTCAAGTCACTCTCCCCACCTATCCCAAGTAACCCATAAAGAATTACATAACAAGAAATGTGGACGGCTCGAACGCCACGAGCATACTGAAGCCGAGTGTCGACCGTACGACGAGCGCCTTATATCGCAAGTCGTTCCCGCCAACCGTTCGCTATCTCTCTAACTCCCTACTCTTTATGGAAACAAATCGCGCCACCTAGCGGCGGCACGAGACAACACGGGATCGAGCGACGTCATATCCGTCTCAGACTACTATTTCCTACAGTATATGTCAACTAGCTTACGTCAAAGATAGTGAATTAGCTTGCTGAAGCAAGAAACCGAACCTGGAATTTTCTTTTAAAATATTGCAGCGTCTACCATTGCGTCAAAAAGGTCGTTTAACTAAGTGCGGGCACATACCAGCTGATAAGCAGCCTCTCAAACATTCCAGGGTCAACGCCCTGAGAGGACGCTTAAAAGTAAAACAACACGCACAAAAAATAAGGAAACTTAAAACATTCCATACCCTCGCGTAGGTACCTTATTAATTCCATGAAGGATATTCTGAGGCATTTTTAGCGCTAATAATATTACCATGAAAATATTGTGTTGTTAAAAATACTTTGTAGCTTCTTTACCTGACCATATAGGTTCTTTACCTGTTCGTATAGGACCTATACGAACAGGTAAAGAACCTACACTATAGGTTTATTCAGCGTTCTGGTACGATGTCGTGTAGAAACCGAAAGGGGTGTGGATATTCATCGTCCCCCTAACAAGTTAGCCCGCTTCCATCTTATATTGCATCATCATTTACCATCAGGTGAGATTGTAGTCAAGGGCTAACTTGTAAAGAATAAAATAAAAATCATATCGAGTCAGTCAGTAGATCGTTCGATTCGTAATGTTCAAGTTGGTATATATAAGAGTATTCCTTTTTTCGAATGCCGGTCATTTTTTTTAATTAAATGTCTCCACATTATGAATTACCATAAAGCATAAAGACATCGTTCTACTATAAATGGCTAATGAAGTAGCGAAAATATTACCCATTTACTATTTTAACGAGGCAGGTGCTTTACTAATTTATAAACTGGTAACCATTAAGGAATATTTAGTATTATTATTGTGAATCATAAAGACTTTCTCTGTATCCATAGATTTTGAATGATTATTATAATGACCGGTGAATGTGTTTAGAAATTAAACGGCACCTCGGAAATCAATAGCTAAGAAAGAACTACATAGGAAACTTTTTATAAGTTATGAAATGATATGCGTTTTCTACCTTCATTTCTAATTTGTTTGTTGGTAAACATCGAGCATTGCTTTAATATTGAGTTACTTCATCATCATTATCAGCTGATGGACGTCCACTGCTGGACATAGGCCTTTGAATGGACCTCCAAGCATAACGATCTCGATCCGCCAGCATCCAGCAGTTTCCTGCAATCCACTTGATGTCCTCTGTCCACTTAGTGAGGGGTCGACCAACACTGCGCTTTCCGGTGCGGGGTCGCAATTCCAGCACCTTGGGACCCCAACGTCCGTCGGCTCTTCGAACTATCGTTTATGGACTATGAACTTGAGTTACTTATCGTAAAATAATTTTAAGAATCAATTGTTTTACGTATTTTCAAGGAAGTTAATCTGTATTTATACGTGCGTTGTGCTAACTATAATAAATTCTTTCTATTCAGTTTCATTACCGTTGTATCCAATTGCATTCTAGAGTTTTACTGCCTACAAACAAGAAACTTTTGCAGTAAATAATGCCAATAAATCCGTTTTACAACACCCAGAGCGCAGATGCAAACCCGATCCACCATTTGACATTTAATCGCAAAGGCGAAGCGTGAAAGGAGGCTGGAATGCGGCGGATGTCCCTGTTTTTGCTTCAATGTTTTTGTTTCTAACGTTCTTGCCATAGAGTAATTAACTATGGAGATGCATCGCACCTAACCAACAAAATTGACAGTCGATTTTTGAAGCGAGGTAAACTCAGACATCGAAAATATTTTACAGCATTATTATATATTTTGTGTCCTTACACAAGACACAATTATAAATTTGATTAGCAATACATACATGTGTATTTTTTACACACACAGACACATCGCTTAGACTCTTTCACAGAATATTCGATTACTTGATCGATGTTTTGCTGTTCCGGCTGAAGAATTATTTTTAAATATTGTTTTTGTTACAAATTTGATTTAGTTAAGTTAGCATTACTTACAAGTGAAATGTAACTTCATCTTTTAGTAAATTACACGTTGTTAAGTTGTTGTTTTTTGTCCCATTTAACTACACAAAACATTTTTAGGGAGCTCTTTATACAACGAAAACGATTACAACAATGAAACATCTATTTTAAACTCAGACTAAATACAGAAGGACTAGTATCGCACCCAAATTCACGAACAAAATTTTCTGCCATTTTCTAAGGAAAACTAGCTTAGATTTCATACATATTTTAAACTAAAGTAGCAGTTTTTGTTCGTTTTTTACACCATATAACTACACAAAAAGGTATTTTTACGGAGGTTTTTAACCGACGGACACGATTTTAAACTATGAAACATCGATTCTTTAGAGACAGTGTTTATAATCGCATAAGATCATTGATCATATACATTGACAGAAAAATAATGTCTTGCGAGGCAGGTCTTTATCTAATTAGTCTGAGATTTTAAAGATTATACACGCGTTAGATCGCTGATCTTGCACTTTGACAGAGCAGTAACGTCTTGCGAGGCAAGTCCCTAAAAATTCGTTTTAGTTGCTTGATGATACATAAACCTTTCCGATCGTTCATCCGTCCAAGGTTAGGCTTATTTCCATATAAGCACTTGACGCTTCCTGAATAATTTATGTTTATTAGCATTCAGCATTCGTCAGACTGTTGGTTTTTATACTTAGGAAGCAACGTTTTGTACTTACATACTTCAGAAAAGCTGTACTGAGTCTAACTGTGATACTTAGGATGACAGAAGATAAAAACGCTGTAAATCTAAATCTATGCCTGATTAGCTATTCTACTTGTAGATGTGGTGTGTGGTTCATTATTTGGTATATTGTGTCAAAAGTTTGCACCGAATTATCGTAATTGACGATATATTTCATTAAACGGTGGTCTAGTCTAAGCGACTAACACCAATAATTAACGTTTCTACTTCGAACAACTAAAGTGTGGAATTTCCTTCCAGTCACTTTGTTTCCGGCCACCTATAATTTAAAGTTTAAACAATCAAGCTAAGAGTTAGTAACTAATTTACGGTGAAATTCATAGACATTGTAGAGGCACCCCCAGGGGATCGTTTAGCCGCTGAGGGTCGAATTTAACCTCTATTTGTTTGAGAATTTGACACTTAGCTGCTGAATGTTACCCTGAGGGTGCCCCTACAACGTCTATGAATTCCACTGTTAGACCAATGCTTTCGACTGGATTTAACATACTGTAATTAACGGTTTCGATTTGTTAAAAAACGTCTCAACCTTTTTGTTCCGACAGTACTCAACTTTGTACAATATTATATAGAATGAAAAATAAAGTATATTTCTATATAGACTCGACTAGAGTTATGTAGTGATTGCTGGTACTGCTAGTTGTTATTAGCGATTCGATTATGTGAAGGGACTGGAATGCCGTGGATGCAGTAATCTTTAGCATTTACTGCAACACAGTATAGACTATTCCGTCTCCATTCATTTGCTCAAGGTTTAAAATGTATCTACATTCACTGTTTCCTGAATAGTTATTCATTTAAGAGTAATAGGCGTTATCTTTTCATCGCTATTTTAACTGATTGACGTGTTTGATTTTTTAGAAATTTTAAGGGATTTCCAAATGCTGTTAGTCTCGATTGATATGGTCTGTCTACTGGTATATTATTTTGACGGTAAAGTATGAATGTTATTTTACTTCATTTCTTTATACATCTCTACTATTTTAGACTTCTTGAATTCAATGTTTCCATAATATATTAACTCTTTTGGAACGTGTCTGACAAGACCTAGTTATTTACAGAATAATAGCAATGTAAAATGTCAGAAGAATTTGTTGATGACAAAAAACCATGATGAGAATATGGTACTTAACTGGACTTTTATGTCCCATTCTGTACTAAAACTAGTATGAATATTGATTTTGTAGTTCCACACAAATTAAAAATTCAAAATGTAGGTATAACAGCTTTTAATTTTGAGAAAATACAAAGTTATTGTTAAGAGAAATCACAACAGTGAAAGAGTGGCGTGGAAAGTGGACTACGAAGTATTTAGTAAAAAGTTTTCCAGCTAAGTAACAGTTACGACGCTTTTTATTATATGAAATATGTGGCATTGTGAATTAACATCTTTAGCGTTTTTATTGTCATGTTCGTCATGTAGCCGCTAGTTAGACTAAGATCCTTTCTAGAAAGTCATACTCGATCTGGATTAATTAGAGTTCAGTGTGCAATACGTGCATTGAATATTCAAGCTAATATATTTAAATAATCGACTACATTAGCATATTTGTAAACAGAACAATTAAAAAGTATTTGTCGTAAACGGGTTGACATCAAAAGCGTATTTAAAGGAAAAGACCTATTATTGAATGAAAGTCTGTCAGGTGTAAGAATTCCCACCAAGAATGTTATCAATAAACCCTCGAATAGCAGAGTGAAGTCCCGAACTTGTGACCGAAAGATGTAGGGTTAAAGACGTCTTTTAAAACTAATTAACACTCCCCTTCTCCACTCAAGTCGTTCTTCCCGCCTATACCAAAATAATTCATGAATCCAACCAAAGATGGACGGATCGACCGTCACGGCAAAAATGAGCTAGGCCGCCCGAACGGTTTACCACTACTCCCCACCTAACACCCCGAAAAACTTTGTACTATCTCGGCTCATGACGACACGAGCCGACCTATCGAATTACTCACTTGCGTCGACATATTATTTTTTAAATTCGCTGACAATCAATATAGCCAAGAATCTATATATCCAAGAATCTAATATAGCTAAGATTCATCTCAATCACGCCAGCGTCATTAGCTATGACGCTGGCGTGATTGAGATGGAGACGTCCATAATGTTTTACGTAAAATTAAATAAAATCACGCAAAACATACTTTGCCAAATACCACAGCAAGTTGGCTAATCCCAAATAGTTGTACTAACCGCAGCACCAAAACCCAAAGCACGTTGCAAGGCTGCAGTTACTATTAGTTGGGCGGTCGATAGGCCCGCTGCGGTATTCGCTTGCGTAACAAACACCTGTGCATATAGCCACTTAAAGCTTGTTCAGATGAGATATTTTACGCGCGATTCGGACAGCTCGTTTCGTGTCATACCTAGCGTTGGCAATGTCTATTTTCCTAATTCCCCACAAAACGATGCTAAATTTCCCATATTGGGGGAAAGAAAATATTCTGATTTCCCACAAATTCAACCATAAAGGAATAAAGTAAATTTTTTTTTTTATTATACCTAATAAAGTATTTTTATTAAGTATCAAATAGTAATAATTTAGTGTTGAGTTAAAACGATAGATGCAGAATCAAGAAAATTCCCATTCATCACCACTCCCCACAAGTGGGGAATGGTGCTAGATTAAAATTTCCCCAAAATTTGGGAAACTCCTAGAAAATTGGCAACACTTATCCTACCGCCATGCAGTCACTAGTTATGTAGCTTTCGTGTTAGCCGTTCTGAGTCACGGAACTTCTTCGAAAGTTTTCGCATTTTCGGAGCAAACTTAAATAGTTACTTTGTAGTGCGTTGCTTTGAGTGCTTCTATAAATACAATGTTAAACAAACCTTTAATAGAAAATCAGCGAAGTATGTTTTCCATGTGAGTGCATTAGTTCCAAGTATTTTCTCAATAACAATCGGTTATGAAATATCAAAAGTAAAACAAATGAAATTAGTCGTAGCAATTGAATATCACATAAATAGATTTTGATTTATTAAGTACACTAAAGTGGCTTCAAATCGTTCGTGTAAAGATAATTGTCGCTTGTCAGCTGTTCTCTCTATTTGGCTGACTCTCTACCATGCGTCTCAATAGAAAACTGTAGACATGATATTACTTACCAAAGGTAAATGTAGTAAATACGTAATACACGTTGTTACAAAAATATATTACTCTGTCCATTGATTGGTGTCCTTTATGTTTATTATTTGTATGTTATGTAGTAGGTACTAAATGTAAACGATGTTTTTTATTATCATAAATTGGATATTCAAAAAGTATTTTCTTATTCTTATAATATGCAAAAGTAGCGTGCGATACTAAAGATGTAGCTTTTAGATTACAGTTAGACGTTTATTCGAAGTGATATTTACGAATCTGTAGTGCTATTCCATAAGGACGTATTTATAACTCGAGAGTAAGTCTAAAATTTGTCTCTATCTTCCCAGTCTAACACTATATCATAATCATCATCAACATCATCATTATCAACATCATCATCATTATTATTATCACCCGATCATAATCCACGATTATACAGAAGCCTCTGTTAAGGAATTCCAAAACAACACAGTGTTGAGCTGTTTATATCCAGTGATGGCTACCGGCAACTCCCTCGATATCTTCAGTCCACCTAGTACAACATTGCGCTTTCCGATTTGGGGTCGCCATACCAGCACCTTGGGACCCCAACACTTCCTATACTATAGATAGAGAGAAATAGAGAAATTCGAAATTTATATTGTAGAGTTGTAAAAACATCGTTACAGCTACTGAATGTAAATACCGCAGTTTAAAATACGAACAATCGTTAAAAGATTAGTTGAGTCGTGCGTTTTGCCGCATCTAGTGAAGCTTTTAGATGTGGAACAAGAAACTACAGTTACACACGTTAGGAAAGTAGTAGCACTGGCAGGTTGTACACTGTAGTACCCTCTCGCCCACGCTAACAACGGGGACACGTGGATATGTGCTAATAAAATTGTAAAGAAACTTGCGGCATAGTAGGTAATTGTCAGACGTGTTATAACTTAGCTAACAGCATTCTTGGAAGAATTTTTTAAATGTTTAAAGAATGTAGCCATCTGTTGAAGTTTATCTATACTTATTAATTTCTTACAGAATAATTCAACAGTAAATGTTTTACCGATTGTTGTCAACAAGATCTGCAAATAAGATCAGGGTTAAAAACAACAAACCTACCCTAATTTTCTAATCTCGCCAAAAAATTACTTTTATTTAACACGAATTTACAAGAAATTCTAAAAACAGCTCCTTTAATTGAAATTTGTGTTGTGTATTGTATACTTGCTAGGTACCTTAATGGGAACATACACGCGTCACCAGTGGGTTCTAGTGAGCGTTGAAGACAGGAAGGTTCTGGGCGTCTCTTGTGAGACTTGGAGTTCGGATTAGACCTTAGAGCGCAGAAATGCGTAGGCTTTAAGGGCTCAAGACTAAGTGTATAATTTCTCTCGCCCCGTAGTGTCAAGTCTAGATGACGTTAAAAATTGGAGAAAACTGAGTGAAAATGCTTTTATTCCTTGAGCTGAATATTAATCACAAGAAATAAAGTATTGCAGGAGTAAGAACTGCCATTATAATGGAAAAAGTTAAAAGATTACACAACTCTATACAAATCCTACTCGTATATTAAAAGTTGAAAGAGCCTATCCTTCGCCAAAAATGTCGCTCTTGTTTTGTAATAACATTCATTCCTTTTCCAAATAAGATGCGACCCATTCGAGCGGCATTTTCAATCTCAACTCATTCAACGTTGGACCTTTAAATTTAATGAAACACAATACTTCTTATAAAGTTTACTTCCCCGCTTAACGGAATGAAAGTGTAATCTTGCAAGGGGAAATTTTCTAAATTATGTAACGCAATTTCACGCAGAATTAAGGTGCTATTAAAGAAAAGTGAGCCTTGCTAATAAGCTTCGCTTTCGACGGCGGAAATTGCTTTGCGAAACTCTGCTCGAGTATGCCATAAGTGTCATAAGTGTTGGTAATATACTGAGATGTATTATTTTTTTAAGATCACTCGCTTAACCAGTTTCAATGTGAAATATACTTCTTGATATGTTAATGTAGCTTTCAGTTTATTTATAGGTACGAATGTTGTTAGTTAAGTCACTAAAATTTTTAGATTATAATTGATACTTTTACTTATAAAATACTAGCAGACTTTTCCACATAGTTTCCGTGCCCGTAGGAATATATAGCCCATGACTATCATAAATAACGTGGTTTTCTATTGTCAAAAGAATTATACAACCTCACAAACTCTAACTATTTATAATATAGATATATTTTTATAATGGGGATGATGATTAGGTTTGAATATATTGATTTTTATTAGACATTCGGGTAAATAAGGTGAAAATTAACAAATCTATACGTAAAAAGCAAAGATTGTCTGGATGTTTGAATAAAGAAGATTATAAAATTTCAAAATGTATTAAATTTTTTTTATCGTATTTAGATGAATATTCATACAGTTTTAGCTTCCTTAAATTAAACTATAAACATAACGCACAAATAACAAAGATATTTGTAATTTTGTACAAATATGCTCCTTTAAATCCCTGTAGCTCCGAAAGTAATGATCGCAGATACCCTGTTCCTTTTACAAAATTGCTTTACTATTAATTTATAAACAATTGAAAAAACTGTCATCACCCTTATTCTTTGCTTTACCTCAACCAAGGGGGTTGTTAATACAACCATTTAAAATTAATAATAATAATACTAAGGAAGGGTTACAATAACATTAAATTTGATAATTATAATCAGAACAAGTTGAAACAAGTTATAACAAGTACGAAAAGGAAATAGTCTCATAAACAAAATGCTTACATTTACACTTTAAAAATGGGTAACAAAATTCTTTACACTCCGTTTAGTCAGACATTTTGACTTGTGATTTTTATTTTTGATTTTTTCAATCGAGCTCTGGTGTTCAAATCGTACAGGGTTGTTTCAGTGCAGAATTTCATAGGTGTTACGGTACGTTTGGGAGAAGTACCAACTGTTTTGAGAATAGTAGCACTTAACGTGGAATGTTAGTTGACTCGTTAGCGCTCTTTATAGTTGTTCATGTCTAAGTCAAACTGCAAACTGTTAACCAATAGCTATTTATATGACAAAATATTTCTAAAGTAACTGTCCAATATTTTTCCAAATTTCCGTTTAAATTCGCCTTGCTTTGTGCATATACCCGGGACCATCGCACATCAAAATTTTTCATTCCGTTCACCTAACCTAACTTTGATATACCAACCGAGGTTACCTTACCGGTACAAATTCCCCATACAAATTGACTAGATCCGTAGAACAAAAGTGTTTATTCTTGTGATATTTTACTTTTTTCTTCGCGTAGTTCATCTCCGGGGTGTCCCTTCTGGCCTCCTGCGTCGTCCTGTAAAATAAAAACACACGATTAGTACAAATATTTATAATTTAAATTTCAAAATTTCATTAACTTCTTGACTCCTAAATGGACGACCGGTCGCCCATCGTATCCGTTACGTGACATGTAAAAAAATATAAAGTAAACTTAGGGCAATAGACGAGCACAGTATCATGCTCCGCGCGATAGAAGAGGAATATAAAGTTTTTTTTTAAATGACTCACAACGGTAGATTAAAACCGCATTCCCTGACTGTCGGCTTCTTCAACGCAGACGGGCTTTTCGATAAAATACTCGCGGGCAGCGAATGGTTAACATAAAATATTTCTAAAGTAACTGTTCAATATTTTTCCAAATTTCCGCTTAAATTCCTTGCTTTGTGCCCCAGCACACACCCGGGATCATCGCACATCAAAATTTTGCATTCCTGTAAATATGATTTACTTTGCTTCTCCATCAAAATTTGATTTACTTTTTAGAAAATCTGTGAAATATCGACGATTCCAGACAAATTTACCCCCCTCTAGAACAGACATCTTTAAAAGCTAACGGTTTTTTACCCCGATCTGACAGAAATCTACGAACATTTTCACTTATAAACCGAAATACTTGGAGCATGTTTCTGATAGGTAAGCCTACAAATCCTTGTGCTTTTATTACTTAAGAACTACTTGAAATAGATACTTTAATGTATAGCATATACAAGAACATCAGTATTATTCAAGTGATAATTGAAAACGGATTTCCGATCCTCATACATATCCATGATGCACGTGTTAAAATCAGCTTCCTGCTCTCGATCTATTTTTTTGTTTTTCAATATGTGGGTACTCGACATGTTTTACTTCCTATCTGGTAATTATTGATTAAATAATGGGATCAAAACTCAAAAAAGGTTGAAGTGACGAAGGATGAAGAAGAAGACTAGAAAGTTTGTGTTTTTTTCTATTAGCGACAATAGTGTATTTCGTAAGCACATTTCACTCCTAATTGGAGCTACAGAAGTAATTTTTCGCATAAAAAGGTACTCCGTAGCATCAGCGTAAAACATCATCAAAAGTCAATGATTCTGTGTCCCAGTTCATCCAGCGTTGAATTTGAAAATAGCACGGATCTGAGCGGAAATTGTTGATCGAATGTGCAGTTTCCGTGACCGTTCGAGAGGCTGGACGTGCCAAACTGTCAACTGTGTCGTTCGTTCGTTTCGATAAAGAACCGAAAGCTTTATTGGAATTTTTGAACCAGGAATTGATTGACGAGGCTTGCTGCCAGTGGCGTGTTTTAATTAACGTAGAAACTTTACTACGACGGTGATTGTACTCAAAATCTAAATTAAAATTCGTTTATTTCAAGTAGATTCAGTTTACAATCAATTATCTTATATATATAGACACTCTACCATCAGTACTCACCATACAGTAGTAATCTTGAAATTAGCAATGATAATGGCGTTTTTATAGATCTATAGAAACATTGATTATAGAAAGTCTGATTTATTTTCTACTGCATAAAAGTTAAAACATGGGAAGTAAAAGTTGAAATGGAAATATTAAATTTTTAGACAATATTTTTATAAGGTTTTTTCTGCTTAACGACAAGACATTGCGATCTCAACTTACGAGTATGTTAGAATACGTACCATGCATTGTAAGGTGAAAGTGCATCCTTGATGAGGTACAGTTTTTATTCCTCCGTTTATAACTCCTTATTCTTGATACGCGAAAACCTTGTATTAGGAGTTGATATAACTAATTTACTGACTGAATAATTCAGTAAATTAGGCTTAAATCTCAACAGGATCTGCCTACAAAAATCTTCCCAGACATCCTTTCAACGAAGCCATATCTTTGCACAAATTCGCAGAAGTAACTTAGAGCTTGCTTATCTATAAATATAAACACTGAAGCACTAGAGTCATACAACGCCAGATAAAGTACAGGAAATATCTGTACTGATAAGTCGATGAATCATTCCTCATTGAATTTCAAAGAAACGGATCTATCTAGAGTCGTTTGTTGGACGCTTATTCTCAATTGATCTTGTTATTGCTAGCTATTACCAACCGTCTTTTCTGTGTGATACTTTGCATAATATTTAAAAATAATAATTACTACTCAAAAATATATTAGAAATGGTTTTTGAACATGGCATTGTTATTTTCCAAACCATGGCAAACGTAGCACACGATTGTTCGTAAAGATTAATGAATCCTAACTCAATGGGATTATCTTGTTTAGTTTAGTAGTTTCTATGGCCGAATCCATCATCAGACGATATCGATGGTGCATTTTTCATTTAATAATATAAATCTACCTACCTATATTTTTCAAGTATACTAGTATTTTAAAGAGGTAAACGCTTAAAGTGTTGTAAAGGTTAAACTTTTGAAAACCGATTTTGAATTTTTTTTTACCTCTCTCTTTACAGCTCTCGTGTGAGTTCAAAAACGTTATCATCAGATAATGTGATAGGATCACGGGAAGGGGAATTATTACAACGGGATTAGAATTGTTTGAAATAGATGTTTAAAATCAAGTGACCATAATGGTCAATTTTTAAGGGCATATTATTTTTATCGGACGCATCGACGTGCGACATTGGCTTTGAATGGAAATGCCCCATCACATTTTTCTGCCTGTATAAGTGCCCTACTTAATGGGACCTCAGCGGCGTTACCAGGAAGGTTTGAGAGAGCGCAGAAGCAAAAGAGATGGGGAACTCTCTAAGGGCGTCTCCTCTGACACTCGGATCTTGGCTTAGAGGGTTCCGGAAAGTGTTTTGGTCTGAATGGATCAGTCCGGGCGCTCTAACATCGTGAGTTATTAACCCACGTCCGGGTGACGTCAGATATCGGGGACCTCATCTTCGCGGGCGACGAAGCTGGCCCCATTACCACATTCATAAGTAGCGGACGCCCGCGACTTCGTCCGCGCGAAATTTAGTTTTTCACAAATCCCTCGGGAACCGTGGACTTTTCCGGGATAAAAAGTAGCCTATGTGTTAATCCAAAGTAAAATCTATTTCCATTCCAAGTTTCAGCCAAATTGGTTCTGTATTTGCGGCGTTAAAGAGTAACAAACATCTATACAAAGAAAATGGTCCATTTCAGGTCCACTCTTGTTCACCGTACCTATCATTAAAATTTAAAAAAAAAACAAGGATTTTATTAAAATCTAAATAAGTGTATAAATCTAACTAAATAAAAAGAAATAAATAAAATTAAAACCTGAGTTTTTGAGTTATTCAAGATGGCGCCCTTAAACTATGACATGACAATTGACAGCAAACGTCAAATCGACTAATGCATTGTAAACGTCATCAATGCGCCATTGTAACCATATTAGTGTCGCGTTTTTTGGAGAATGAATATTATTTCGAAATAATTAAATTAAATTCGTAGATTTGTATAATCAAAAATAGTTTTAAAAAGATTTTCTTTTATTTCCATTAGGGAGATACAATGAGATCCTGGGCTCCATACAATTTTGGACCATCTCATTTTCGCGTTTATAACATTAGTAGGATTTGACATCATGAATGTCACATTCACAAAGTTAAAGCATTGTGGTAATAAATAAATATTTCAAGTCTGGACTAGTTTCCGTTAACTATGCTGAATATAATGTAACAGCCGCGGAACTAACCGCATAATTTAATTTCTACCAGAAAGTTTCAGTTTGAAGCACAGTGTAATTATAAGTCTATAGTTTCAAGTGATTCTTTTTTTTTTTTTTTTTTTTTTATTTATTTTGTACCAATAATAGTAACACACAAAAGTAAAAAAGAAAAACAGTGAACAAGGAAACACTTATCTCTATAAGAGATCTCTGCCAGTGACCCTTGGCAGTGGGAGAGATTTTAAACAAAAGAAATGGATAGGTACAACAGAAAAAAAGTGAGAAAACATATTATACTTAATACATAAATAATAAAAGTAAATAATATTAAATACATTAAAAATAACACTAATAAATAAATTGAAATAAATATATAAATTATAACAGTACATATCAATACTATATAAAAATAATAACTAAATAAATACATATATACATACATACATATAATATATCTATGATGATAAAGAAAGATAGTGTTCACGAAGTCGATGTTTGAAGGTATCAACAGATGGGTTTTTTTTTAAAATGGTATCAGGTAGTGAGTTCCACAGACGCGCTGCGATAACTGAAAAAGATTTAGCACAAAAAACAGTGTTATAGGGAGGCACAGATAGAGATTTTAATTTTACACACGAACGCACCGGTCTGAGACGGCGTGGGGATTCGCGGAAGAGCTCCCGCAAGTAGGAAGGAGAAGAGGTGTTTAAGATTTTGAACAGCGTCGTGAGTATATGGATATTCCGGCGATGACGAATAGGGAGCCACTTCAGTTTATTACGGAAATAAGAAATACGGTCGAATTTGCGCAATCCGTATATAAATCGGATGCACAAATTCTGAAGTCGATCGAGTTTGTCGAGTAGCTCCTCTGTCGCATCTAAATAACAAACGTCAGCGTAGTCAAGAATAGGAAGGAGAAGGGATTGGGCAAGTAAGATTTTAGTACGTAAAGGAAGAAAATTTTGGAAACGCTTAAGGGAATGAAGCGAAAAATGGATCCGCCTACTAACCTCATTTATGTGGCCAGACCACGATAAGTTACAGTCAATTTTCAGCCCAAGATTTTTTGCTGTATTTGACAAGGGTATTGGTGTGCCGTCATATACTATAGGAGATAAATTTTTAAAATGAATACGACTCCGTAATTGTCGACCTCCTACAATCATGGCCTGCGACTTTCCAGGATTTACAAGTAGGCCATGTGCATCAGCCCATTTCTTGACATTTTCCAAATCCACATTAACAATATCCATTCTTTCTGATGATGAGATTCTGTAGAGCTTGCAGCGCTGTCGGCTTGTGAACTTGAGCAAAGCAAAAAAAATAATATAAGTATAGCTCTTTAGAGTATTTATTAATAATCTAAAGGTCGCCATTGACGGTCAATTATTTTCACGTTTCTGAAAAGCAAACGGCCCTTGCACTACAGTACCTCGACAGCCCCAACAACATCCTAAAGCCATTATTAAAAATGTTCAATGAACATGTGTTCTAAAATTAATATTTTCGGGGTGAGAATTATTTCTTTTGTAAATAGATCTTAAAATGTGTCTCTTATACGCATTCTTATAATTATGACGTAGGTTTTACGTATTTTAAAATTCAATGATAGATAAAGGTTGTGTTACATGGATAGTCGGAATTGTTTGTATGAAAACAATAATTATTTTTTTATTAAAAAAAATATTAGTTATGTAGTTCGGCTCCCATAAGTGGACTCGTCAACACCTTGAAGTTATGGGAAATACTCCCGAGCATCCTGTATATAATAGGTGTAATAAAATTGAGAGCCGTGGCCCACCAGCCCAGTGGATATGAATGACCTCTGCCTCCGATTCCGGAGGTGTGCATGACCTCCAACTTTTCAGTTGTGTGCATTTTAAGAAATTAAATATCACGTGTCTCAAACGGTGAAGGAAAACATCGTGAGGAAACCTGCATACCAGTGAATTTTCATAATTCTCTGCGTGTGTGAAGTTTGCCAATCCGCATTGCGTGCGCAGCGTGGTGGATTATTGGCCTAACCCCTCTCATTCTGAAAGGAGACTCGAGCTCAGCAGTGAGCCGAATATGGGTTGATAACGAATAAAATTGAAATCTGACTTTTGGGAATTAAAAAAAACACATGTATTTCGTCAACATTTCTTATAAAAATGTTACTAATTGTAGCCATTCTTACTTAACACCGAGATATGGTATGTCGGTCAATCGCCCCATAGCTGCGTAATCAACCAATTAACTGTCCCGTTACCCGAATTACCTCAAGTCACTCAATTTATCACCAGATAGCCCACATAAGGTATGATATGCAATCAATATCGTTTACTAGGTCGCAACACCATTTCGTTTACGTAAAACGCAGTTTTAAACAGAATTATGCTAATATATTATGCAGGTAAAGGTAAACATGCTGTAACTTTGCATAAGTTCTGTTTAACTTTCATTACATAGTATAAAGCCGTGATAGTCTAGTGGAAATGACCTCAGACTTTACAGACGCAGAGAATTGAGAAAATTCTCTAGTATGCAGGTTTCCTCACGATGTTTTTCCTTCACCGATTGCGACACGTGATATTTAATTTCTTAAAATGCACATAACTGAAAATTTGGAGGTAGTACTAAGTAGTAGTAACTTTGCAATCAGAGGCAGAGGTCGTATCCACTGGGCTATCACGGCTCTCGTTATTAAATTACGAGACATAAAAAAAAATCAAGAACATAGTGAACTTGCAATTTTCATCAGCATTGTTATTCTTGTGTGTCCCAAAAACCCTATTTAGTTGGGGCCTCGTAAGAATAGTCTTAAATACTTTTGAAATGATATGCCATTGTAGTTTCACTTTCCTACGAGTCACGTTGTCGTCTGACTCTGTAATCGTTGATAATATCTCAATCTGCATCAACTAAGGCTAGGTTTACACTGTATACCTATATCTTCACATTGCTAATTGACACTGGCAGAAATGTACATACTACTATTATAGTGGCTTTATTCTAGAGCTAAATAAACCGACTGCTAGGTCATTCGCCTATGCTTACGCTTATTCATAATAGACTTGCGCTTGACTACAATCATGCCTGGTGGAAAGCAATAATGAGGTCTTGGTTGGAGCGCGTTTGCCTAGAAAATGCCTGTTCACTCTTGTCTTGAAGGTGCACAAATCATAATTGTTAGGAAAGACAGAAGCCGGAAGGGCATTCCACATCTTCGCTGTTCTTATTAGAAACGTCGATGCGAAACGATGGACATCGACAACAAAAGGATGCCTATTTTATAACACATTTGCTCGTAAAATATCGCTTATTTGACCAATTTTAATATCGTAATGTATCTCATTACGCACATGTGCCGTAATATAAAGAAAAATGCACATGTGCCGTAATGTAATATTAAACCTTTATCATCCGTCTAAAAACGAACGGTACTTTTTTAATCTTTCACCTAGTGGGAGGAGGTCGATCAACACTGCGCTTTCCGGTGCGGGGTCGCCATTCCAGCACCTTGGGACCCTAACGTCCATCGGCTCTTCGAACTACGTGCCCCGCCCATTGCCACTTCTGGCTGTGTTTAAGTCAATAATAATTTCTCATCATTTATACTTAGACTTAATTTGCGATTGTAGCTAAAATCCATGCCTGACACAAGAAATCGGGGACGTTGTGTTACGTACGTACGTAGAATGAATGAATGAATGATATTTTATTCATGAAAATGTAAGTTTAACATGATGGTACATTTATAAAATTGAGCCTTTATACATTTTACCATAACTGGTCTATGAAATTATTATTAATGGTGTATATTAGAATACGTTGTGTGAATGTGTACCAAGCATTACAATTGCGTACTCAAAAGGTGCGAAGTCGTGGTACCTAACCGCTCGTGGGAGATGAAAGTCATTGTCAAACACACAACACACAACGTTTGAGCAAACCATCGAGTGTCTTCACTTTTATTTCGAAATAAGGTTAAGCACACACTTGTGAATTTATTTTAAATAAAAAACCGTGTTTTGTATAAGGCACCTCGAGGACTAGGCAGCCACGACCGCGACCAGTGGCGGTAACGACCATGTTAACTGAAGAAACTATATTAAGAACATCGCACACTCGCAGCTGCCAGTTAGCTACAGACCAGACTAATACGACTGATCGTTGCGACCAAACTACGAATAGTTTGCTATAAGAGTCCGCGTTGTGTTCTGTGGTGAATGTGGCACATCGATTGTCTTTCTACAAATGCTAACGCTTGGTAATCTAATAAAATGTATGACAGATCCGATCGACAAGTTGATCACGTGACCTATCATTAGCGAATGTCATTCCCATAGATTTTTAATATTCCAAGCATTGCAGTCCCTGGCTAGCCAGTGTTGCGGGGAGTTCGTTAGTAAACAGCAGTACTACAATTGGCCGCTTCACGACTAGTTGTGGTCGTGGTCATAAATCTGGACGCAACTCAATCGTACCTATTCACGGCCGATGACTGGTTGTGGTTTGGTCGCCTAGAGCGCGAGGTGCCTAAATAAATAATACGTTTAAAGTCGTTAAATCGTTTTTATTAAATTTTGAGGAAATGTATTTTTTATTTTATTTAGTAACTTATTTTTGTAAATTGGCGTGTATTTTAAATATAGGCTAATTTACTAGTGCTGTTGATTGTAAAGTTGGACATAAATGACCCCTTTTAAGAGGTCATAGACATAGAAAAAATAAAGTATTCAAAAAAAACAAGAAGTTTCTCGCGAATGGACTCGATGGCGTCTGCTAGTAATCTTATGAAATTCCATGAATCTTTGTACATACCTAATTAATTCTTAAAATTAGGCACGTGTTTATGATGTTTTAATTAAAGGGCGCGCTCGCGTGGTCACAGTACGTTAGTTATTCATGAAAATGTTTATTTTTCGGTCGTGAACAGCTTTGTCGCACGCAAATAATAAAACATCTTCTTCGGCTTTTTATTTACGCTAAATAGTTTAACAGAAAAACTTTGTTGAATAGAAGCAACTACCTTATCTAATTAAAAATTTCATCATCATTTATCAATCGTTAGATACTTAACTTCGGTGTAACACTTCGTTAGAGGCCCTTGAAGACTGATTTTTAACGGAGTAGGTAGCCACGAAGTTAAGTGAAAAAGCAAAATATATCAAAATTAAATGAAAGATATATTATATTTATATTTTTTATTCGCTGATGCCGCGCGGTTTCACCCGCGTGGTTCCCGTTCCCGTGGGAATACCGGGATAATATATAGCCTATAGCCTTTCTCAATAAATGGGCTATCTAACACTGAAAGAATTTTTCAAATCGGACCAGTAGTTCCTGAGATTAGCGCGTTCAATCAAACAAACAAACAAACAAACAAACTCTTCAGCTTTATTATATTAGTATAGATTCGATTCGATCACATTCGATCACAACCTATCGAAATGCAATCTCTGAGCGGCCGCACTTAAGTGGCGTGTTTTAGGTTTTTAACTAGGGTAGGCATATATATTTTTAACTAGGGTAGGCAATAGTACTAAATGGTAAATTCCTCAGGGTAGGCAGTGTACTTTTGTATCTATGTAGTGCACGCAACTGGCTATCACAGACTTTTCTATTCAGTAATAACGGAACTCTTCAAAACGCTATTTGGAATATCACTATAGTCAAAACCTTACACTTCGTACTACGAAGTACGAGTAATAAGCTCTCTCAGTTCCTGAATTTCCGACGAGGGACTAAGTGAATCTGCACTTTCAATAGTCTCGAGATAATGACATTTGGGAGCGCTGAAAACGGACGGAATAAATTAGTATCTATTAACGATAGCTCCAGCTACACTTTTCTGTGAGTAAGATTTTAAGAGATTGTATCAAAGACTCTTAGTACAATTATTTAGATAAGCCAATTTTCATGGAGCCGTGATAGCCCAGTGGATATGACCTCTGCCTTCGATTCGGAGGGTGTAGATTCGGAACCGGTTCGGGGCATGCACCTCCAACTTTTCAGTTATTACATTTTATGAAATTAAATATCACATTATGAAGGAAAACATCGTACGGAAACCTGCATACTTGAGAATTGTCTTAATTCTTTACGTGTGTGAAGCCTGCCAATCCGCATTGGCAGTATATTTATAATTTGTACTTTAAGCAATTAAGAATAGAAACAAAATTTAATTTCAGACAGAAAAATAATATTTTTAAGTTATTTTACAAATTATCTTATTTTAAACGAAATTGTTTTAGTAGGTACTTATATAATATTACAAGACAAGCCTACCAGAATTATTAAAAGTAACAATATGTATATTAGTATTACATTATCACTATACAAATTGGAATATGTTCCAAAAAGTACGTATCTACACTCGTAAAGAATATTTTTTCTGTCGTTACAAAAGACCAAGACACAAATATAAAGGCACGTCCGTAATACATCTCCATAGAAAACGGTATCTATTGTAAATATTTTTGTACGCAACCCACTAACTATTCTACGGTGTATTGGGCACGTGCGAACGTAATTATCTTGAAGCTTTATCGACGAGACCTGAGAACGTAGCGAGTTAATTGTGCTAAACTTAACCGAAATGGGTTTTGAATTGTTAGAGGTAATGAAATAAAACGCAAGATAATAGGCTATAATACAATAAACTGTAAATCGTGTGATTAATGCGATCGCACATTACACAGCATACATGGCCGCAAAAGCCGACACGCCTGAAAAGAAAATCAAAATTTTAAATTCATTTATTTCAAGTAGGCTTTGTAGCACTTTTGATACGTAAGGTTTCCTAAAGCATGCAATTGATAATGCAATTGATAATATTGATTGATGAAAAGATGAGGGTTGATATAATAATAGAGAATTAAGAAATTCTCCGGTATGCGGGTTTCCTCACGAAGTTTTTCCTTCACCGTTTGAGACACGTGATATTTAATTTCTTAAAATGCTCATAATTGAAAAATTGGAGGTGCATAACCCGGATCAAATTCAAATATACGCCCTCCGAATCGAAGACAGAGGTCATATCCACTGGGCTATCACGTCTCTTACGTCTTATAAATAGCAATATTTTCAGTATTTAAGTAGGTTGACCTCCAAACTTTTAGTGGAAAGGAAAATAGGTTACCCACTTGGCAGATTGCAGAGAATTATTCCAGATCGTCGCCTTAGGTCCAGCCGAGATTGCGCCTTGAACCTATTACTGCGGCACGATAACAAGCTATCTAGATTCTAGATCATGTCCTACGTTTGTGAAGTTTATTGGATACTTTGAAAACTAATTTCGAAGATAAAAATCATACTTTGGAATTTAAAATAGATTCTAGTAATTTTTATCCTCCGAAGTAAAAATAGTAGTAGTATAAATTTAGCGTAAGTGTTTATCGTCATAGATTCTAAATCGGAGGACGATTAGAATGCTGATTTTTAATAGACTGTTAGGTTTGGGGACATTTTTAGCTATGTAATATGAAGAGCCGTGATAGCCCAGTGGATATGATCACTGCCTCCGATTCCGGAGTGTGTGGGTTTTTTCAATTATTTCTTAAAATTCAATTCATTTCTTAAAATGTTTTCTTAAAAGTTGTATGTATTTTAAGAAATTAAATATCACTTGTCTCAAACGGTGAAGGAAAAACCCCTCTCTTTCTGAGAGGAGAATCGGCCTAACCCCTCTCTTTCTGAGAGGAGAATCGAATCGAGAATCAAATATGGGTTGAGAATGATTAATATGAAGATCCTCTAAACAAATCCGAAGATGGTATGTTTTTTTACTATACTTAGTTTAAAAAAAAAATTGCTTTTCTTTGTACAGACTAGAATTGAATACGATTATAGAAATTAGTGATTAAATAATCTGTTCGTAACAAACAAATTTTTTGATAACAACATCGAGTGAGTAGATATACAATATACCACTTAAATTCAATGAGTAATTAGGCACGTTCTTTTCAAGAGTGCTCGAGATAATGTAGAGTCTTTAAAAAGGCCTTTTTACTGTAAATTAATGGCTTAACACAATGAATGAGAAAATAAACACTTTTCTTCCACAACACTTCCAAATAGGAGGTCCAATTTAGCGCGCATTTTTTTCGCCTCATCATCGTTATCAGCCCATTTTAGCGGACCCCTAAAAAACCAGGCCCTTCGCATATGCACAATTCAACGATCGATACGAAGTTCTTCTCTTCGTTGTAGAGTCAACATTTCCTGATGGTCTAAGATATTATATTTTTTACTTGCTGACGCCGCGCCGTTTCACCCGCGTGGTTCTCGTTTCCGTAGGAGTACAGGAATAATATATAGCCTATAGCCTTTCTCGATAAATGGGCTATCTAACAATGACAGAATTTTTCAAATCGGTTCAGTAGTTCCTGAGATTGAGAAGCGCGTTCACTCAAACAAACAAACAAAGTTCAGCTTTATATATTAGTATAGAGTATAGAATATAGATGATCCGGTTTCGGAGTGAAACTTACGTAGAGAATTGACTGGTGAATCTGGGTGGCCTTGTCACTTGGGTTTTGAGAAACCGATGAAATAAATTTAAAACTTAATGGTATTAAAAAGGGGATGAGAATTGTAGTAGGACGAAATCGCGAGCAAGCGAGTTACGAACATATAAGCATATTTTTTTATTGATATTATTTCTTTATTGTATCCAAAGCTATTAACAAGTTGTCAAGTCAAACGTGTTCAATATGAGATTAAAAGTTGCAACATTTTGTATTTCTATTGCACCTGGCTGTGAGCAATAAACAATAATATAAACTATTGCAAAATTGTTTCTGTAGATACGTTGTTTTGTCTTATAGGCGTAGATCGTTACCATCCTTTTGGAGCGACGTTTAAAAATTGGAGGTACTGTATTAGACCATAATTATGTATATACGTACATAAGTATGTATTTAATATAGTATGTATGTATTCTTAACAATGTATATTAGCGATTTTGCAAAAATACTGGTCCTATTTGGATGAGGTTTCGAATGCAATAAATGCGTATTTTTCAGAGATGGTCTTAGTATTTACTTTGAAGATACTTAGTTTGTTTTTTCTTGAAAAAATATTAAATTATGTAAGTAAGTACAAGTAAATTACTGTACTTACTCACTTTTACAGAACTGTAATTTTTTTAAGAAAAACATGATTGTTTTATAGGAAAATAATTATTATCTTTACTCAATACTCGTAGCTCATAGGTCTTATTTTATTCAGTTATACCAGAGGTATTGTGAATTTTCACCTTTAGGACGATATCTACCTATTTCAGAGGGCCTTGAACTTCTTCGCGTATATATTATTCAATAGACAGGATCGTGTTTCGTATTTTTATCTGCGCTTCCAACTTTAGGAGGGTGAATAGAACGCTCGCAAAATCTTCGTGCTATCTTTCTACAACTAGTAGGTTTGAAAAATACGATATACTTATCTTTCTTATTTACGTTAGTGTCTTAAAATTAAATGAATAAAATAATAGACAATGTTTGTACAAATACACATCACTAGATAGTGACAAATACACATCACTAGATATTGACAAATACACATCACTAGATAGTGACAAATACACATCACTAGATAGTGACAAATACACATCACTAGATAGTGACAAATACACATCACTAGATATTGACAAATACACATCACTAGATAGTGACAAATACACATCACTAGATAGTGACAAATACACATCACTAGATAGTGACAAATACACATCACTAGATAGTGACAAATACACATCACTAGATAGTGACAAATACACATCACTAGATAGTGACAAATACACATCACTAGATAGTGACAAATACACATCACTAGATAGTGACAAATACACATCACTAGATAGTGACAAATACACATCACTAGATAGTGACAAATACACATCACTAGATATTGACAAATACACATCACTAGATAGTGACAAAAACACATCACTAGATAGTGACAAATACACATCACTAGATAGTGACAAATACACATCACTAGATAGTGACAAATACACATCACTAGATAGTGACAAATACACATCACTAGATAGTGACAAATACACATCACTAGATATTGACAAATACACATCACTAGATAGTGACAAATACACATCACTAGATATTGACAAATACACATCACTAGATAGTGACAAATACACATCACTAGATAGTGACAAATACACATCACTAGATAGTGACAAATACACATCACTAGATAGTGACAAATACACATCACTATATAGTAACAAATACACATCAATAGGCCACCTGTGCTCACCATTGCTCATGTCACACATACTTTCCAGTTGTGGAAATCGAACCCACGGCCGTGGATGCTGAATGAAGAGTCAAATATCGGGGATATCTGGACTGATCACACTCAGCTGTCTACAAGTCGATTCTCTAATTTTAGCTAATATCTGGTCTCACAGAGACGTCTTACAGTGAAATTCATAGACGTTGTAGGCGCACCCCCAGGGGATCATTCAGTTTAAATTCGACACTCAGCAGCTGAATGATCCCCTGGGGGAGCCCCTACAACGTCTATGAATTCCACTGTTAAAGAGTTCTACTATACTTACCTACAAGGTTGATTATAACATTTAAATACATTATTTAAAAGTTATTGACATCGGTCTAATGAACTATAATTCAACTCAGTGTTATAGATAGTAATTGGACCGGTTCTGTAGATCAATTCTGCAATCCATTCGTCTTATTTGGTGTAATAGACACCCAATAGCCATGTTGTAATAGCAGTAATGAAAGATATGTTACAACTTATACCACTGATTTTAAAGCAAAGACGTTTAATTCATCATCATCATCATTATTAACCCATATTTGGCTCACTGTTGAGCTGGAGTCTCCTCTCAGAATGAGAGGGGTTAGGCCAATAGTCCACCACGCTGGCCCAATGCGGATTGGTAAACACACATGCAGATAGTTAGGAAAATTCTTTGGTATGCAGGTTTCCTCTCGATTTAATTTCATAAAATGTACACCACTGAAAAATTGGAGGTGCATGCCCCGGACCGGATTCGAACCCCACACCCTCCGAAATTGGAGGCAGATGTCATATCAACTGGGCTATCACGGCTTTATATAACATTTAATTACCTACTTTTATTTATCTATTCACACTTTTATAACAGTGTTTCAAAATACAAAACACTATTAAAAAAACCAGCACTTTCATTGTGGGGCATTTGAGTGACTAAGTAACCTAAAGTAAAGTATGGCTAAGCGGAAAAGTTTAGACTCCAGTCGCTTATATTTCGTACTTCCTTCTTCCTATTCCTCTTTTGCCTAATTTTATAGCAAGAACCCATACGGTGCCCTTAGTAATGAGCTGGTTCTTGCGATGTCGCACGATCCAAATATTGTTGAATTAAACTGATATCATTGTTTTGATTTTTTTTTTATTTGTTTTATTTATTTTTATTTTTTTTAAACTTATAATTTTATTTATTTATTATCATATAACTTAAAACTAGTCTTACAAGTATCACCTAATTGATGTAAATGTAGCTGTAAATGTAGCAATCAATAAATTTTTATATATATCAGTCGTCGTCATCAACCCATATTCGGCTCACTGCTGAGCTCGAGTCTCCTCTCAGAACGAGAGGGGTTAGGCCAATAGTCTACCACGCTGGCCCAATGCGGATTGGCAGACTTCACACACGCAGAGAATTAAGATAATTCTCTGGTATGCAGGTTTCCTCACGATGTTTTCCTTCACCGATTTTAATTATAGTCCAAAATAAAAAAAGTCCAATAAAGTCCAAAATAAAATCCCAAATTAAGAGCAAATTCAACCGTGAGGATTGAGTTTAAGGTTGATTTTGCAAATGCGACTACTTGAATTGAGTGCCAAGAAGTTGTGTTTGGCACAACTTAATTTTCTTTTCCAATAATTCTAAGACTGTCAAAGCAAAATTGCCCAGTTTTTAAGTGAAATTTTCTACACGATTGTGCGTACTTTTATTGTAAGAGGTCAATGTTACCAATACAATAAGTAGCGTCACCGTTGCAGTATTATAATACCATAACCCTATAAAATATTAGTAAGGTAGGTAAGTATAGAAAGAATGAGGATAGAAAAGCTAGCTTATTACTAATTCCAGATAACATTAATTTATCCAGTGATTTAAACTTTCGAGAGTAACATTTGCTCCGATGTGCTCAGAATACAGATGCTCGTGTATTTTAATGAAGGTATTGTTATTTTCGAGTCCTTTTTTTTAATGCTTATTATATTAGGAAACATTATATAAAACTGCATTGGTGCGGTGTCTGGATAAGTATTTGTCCATGTAGGCGGTTCGGTGGTACAAATAAATTATTAATAAACTGCTTTTATATTTAAATTGCTCCATTTATGGAGAATATAATTAAAGTTTTTGTATTTATGCGGCTATTTATTGAGTCATTTGTTTTGACATTTGATGCTTTTAAGTTATTCATCATCGATATAAAATAAGCAGCTGCAGCGAGACTTATTTTATAACGATGTTATTTATTTAGGTAATATAATTTTATATTCACCTTTTTAATAATAAATAATAATAAAAATAAAAATTTAAAAAAAAAGAAGTAATAAATAAATGAGAGAAAAATAATAATAAAAATAAAATAAAAAAGCCATTTATTTCTTACAGAAGTACTAGTTTACAAGGTTTGGTTAAGTTGAGTTTAGTTTAATTGTGTTAGTATCAAAAAGTAGATGATTAATTTTTAATAGTTAGTGCTTTTAAGTATTTTTTTAAAGTAGTTTTAGTTAGGTACGTTAATATTATATTGCAACTATTCTGTAGGAACCCCTCTGCGGGTAAAGGCCTCCTCCAAATTGTGCCAGTTTTCTCTGGATTACGCTATTTGTATCCAGTTTTTTAATACTACCCACATAAAACATATTATCACGCCTCATTCCTGTAGGGATGGTCAGAGACCATTCAAGTTGTTATAATCTTTGAATATCTCTTATGCTTCTTCCATTATCATAAATCCTTTCATAAGTGCATCTTTTAATGCAACAAATCATCTTAAAAAATGTTGCTTTTAACCGATATTTATTTTCCGATAAAGCATTATCTCTAAATGTCTACACAATTGATGAACTTCTGATTGATAAAGATACTTGGAGGCCATTGGATTAGCTTCCACCTTCACACAGGAAGTATAAGGAAAAGAAATCGGAAATATTTCAACTATTGTAAATTAGTTAGTTGTAGTTAGTGAGTTTCTTGACGTGTTAACATTTCAAAGAGGAGATGCTTTATCTTTATATTAGTTAGCTACATATATAGCGTGGTAGAGGTAGATACGTACTGCGCCTGAAAGAGTTAACAAATATAATAGTCAAACTTGACGTTTCAAAAGTGCTTGTAAAGTTAAGGTGGGTACAGATTGGTGCAATGCAACATGTAATGTAATATTCTGCCTTACATTGCATGTTCGCTGCTGCCTTGGACGTGTGGCGCGCGCGGTACGCGCATTGACTACGAATCAGTCGGCTCAGTCCTGCGTACACTGCGCGCCCCTTTGTGTTCGTACCAAAAACTGACAAATCTCGGATCGAACCGCGCACGAGTTGTAACGTTCGGAGCGAGCGCGACCCAGGCGCAGTTCGTGCGCGCGAGGCGTCCAAACCACGAGCATTCGTGATACATTGCAGCAATGTGAACGTCAAATTCTTGCATTACATGTTGCGTTACATGTTGCATTGCACCAATCTGTACCCACCTTTACATTAAATGAAATAATTATTTTTAGATTTTTTTCATTATATAAACAAATCATTATTAAAAAAAATAAAGGAAGCAGTTGTTATTTAGCGGAAGTGGCTGATGTGACAACAAAATACAAATATGCAACACTCGATAGGTCGGTAAAATATTTACACAAGCTTACGTAATAATGAAAGCTTTTAAACCATCTACGAGACAGTTTACCTTACAGGGGGACATTAAGCAGACGTGTTTGAGACATGATGATTTACATGTATCTCGTCCTACCATGTAGGAAAGCCATAAATTACCAAATCAATATAAATATCCTCCTTATCTTAAGGAGAAATTCACATTTCTGGGAGTGCAATCAGAGCTAAGAACATGTCGTGCTCTTACTCTGTGTATGCCTTTCCATAGGAGTAAATTTTATAAGTGTTCATTTGTTGTTCGTGCTATTAAGCTATGGAATGCACTCCCAGTCGACATTCGGAAATCCAAATCCCTTGATATGTTTAAAAAATCCGTTAAGACATATTATCTTAGTCACTAGTTACATATTTTATTTTATTAGAATATTTATCATACGACATAATGATATATTTATATATTAGTTTATTTTATGATATTTATAATTATTATATAATTTGTGTATTATGGTTTATGTATTAGTGTGTAGTTATTTGTATGTATGTATATGTACAATATTATTACGTACACACCACCTACAGTTGTCCTAATAAGTTCCTAAGCCTAAGGTTGCCTGGAAGAGATCGCTACTAAGCGATAAGGCCGCCTTTTGTATTCTACTTTTTCTTGTGTTTCTGTTTTGCTTGTTTTCTTTTATTTTTGTGGTGTACAAATAAAGTGTATTAAATAAAAAATAAATAAATCAATACATATAAATAAAATTCAAGTGTCTGTCTTCAAAATAACTGTGTTTTTTTCATGTGTGTTAAATAGTTATGTAGGTACCCGATACTAAAAGACAAACGCTTTTAATTTTTGACTGTCTATCTGTTTTTAACCAGGGCTAATCTCTGAAATGGCTGAACCTATATTAATGAAACTTTCTTTGAAAGATAGAGAAGGTTGTTGAGCAACATATTGGCTTATTTTTATCTCGGAAAAATCGATGGTTACTGCGGGATTTGTGAAAAACTGAAGTCACGTCTGTTTCGAATGTGAGCTTCAAATTCGTCTGTATCTCTCTCTATAGCTGTGTTATGTTGTCAGATTGATAGACTGAGATGAATTCAAAACTCACACTCGTGAGTTATCAAAACATAGTTATACAGGGTGCTTGGGAGTATTTTCCATAACTCTAGGGTTATATTCTTTAAGGTAACGAATTCTTTAGCGGCCTCAGTGGCGCAGTGGTATGCACGGTGGATTTACAAAACTGAGGTCCTGGGTTCGATCCCCGGCTGGGCAGATTGAGATTTTCTTAATTTGTCCAGGTCTGGCTGGTGGGAGGCTTCGGCCGTGGCTAGTTACCACCCTACCGGCAAAGACGTACCGCCAAGCGATTTAGCGTTCCGGTACGATGCCGTGTAGAAACCGAAAGGGGTGTGGATTTTCATCCTCCTCCTAACAAGTTAGCCCGCTTCCATCTTAGACTGCATCATCACTTACCATCAGGTGAGATTGTAGTCAAGGGCTAACTTGTAAAGAATGAAAAAAAAGGTAAATTAATTAAATATGTCCAAGGAACATGTGTTCTAAAATATTCATTTAAATTAAAATAGCGCTTGCTTATAAATGATTTTCACTCACCGTCAGCTGGTCTATCAATTATTACTATGGAAAAAGTACAGCAGAATAATGTTCTGAACATTGCAAGTTGGAGCCACCAGACCATGACTGGGTTAACAAAGCCGGTCATACAATACTGTGCGGTCAGGTTTATGCGTGTAGGGTTACAAGTTGCGTTGCAACTGGTAAAAGGATATCTTAGGGATTTTATACGAAGGTTAGATTCGCAAGATTTTCTCTCACCTATTAAAATAATGCGACGTACTTTTGTGTGTAATCTACTATATAAAAATAAGTCGGGTTTTCCTTCCTGACGCTATAACTCCAGAACGCACCAACCGATTTTCACGGTTTTGCATTCGTTAGAAAGGTCTCGAGCTCCGTGAGGTTTATAGCAAAGAAAAAGGGGTAGGGTAGAGGTAGGGGTAGGCGTAAGTCAAAGCGAAGCTTGACCGACTCCGCTAGTTAATAATGAAAATGGGTGAGATTTCATTGTTTTTAGGGTTCCGAATGTACGTAGTACAAAAACGAAACCCTTATAATCTCACTCCCGTACATTTTAATGTCTGTTTTTTTTATAATAAGTTATTAAATTAGAAGAGACAACTATTCCTATAAGTATTAGCTCAACATTTTCTTTGATTGTTTGAAGTAATTTTTCTTTTTTATAACCCGTGCCGCCGTGATAACCCTGTGGGTATGAGCCCTGCCTTCGATTCGGAGGGTGTAGGTTCGAATCCGGTCCGGGGCATGCACCTCCAACTTTTCAGTTATTCGCATTTTAAGAAATTGAATATCACGTGTTCCAACGGTGAAGGAAAAACATCGTGAGGATACCTGAGAATTTACTTAATTGTGTAGGTACGTGTGTGAACTCTGCTAATCTGCAATGGTGAACTATTGGCCTAACCCCTCTCATTCTGCGAGGAGACTTGTGCTCGACATTAAGCCGAAAATGGGTTGATAATGATGACTCATTAAAACATATTTAAAAGACATAAATGTATGAGTAGGTACAGGATCTGATTGTTTAAATAATAATATATTTATTTTTCTGTTTTCCGCATTTTACTGAGGTATTTATCGAGTCATATCGACCTCAATAAATACCTCAACGCATGTATACTTGAGCACCGATTTATTATTAGTAAATGTTAATTAGACAATAGCAGAATATACTTTCTACTAGCTGACGCCGCGTGGTTTCACCCACGTGGTTCCCATTCCCGCAGATATACGGGGATATAATATAGCCTATAGCCTTCCTTGATAAATGGACTATCTAACACTGAAATAATTTTTCAAATCGGACCAGTAGTTAAGGAAATTAGCGCGTTCAATCACACAAACAAACAAACTCTTCAGCTTTATAATATTAGTTATTAATTGTACCAACATAGATAGGCATATATTTGGAAAAAATAATACTAAGTAATTAACAAAAACACGAAATACTTAGTAGGAAATGTCTACAGAAAAAAATTAATGTATTACGAAACAACTAAACAAATTAGTAAAATATCGTTGACTCGAAGAATCTTTATCAATTTACAGTGACCTACTTCGAGCGGCTGATAGCTCGAACAAGAGTAAATAAATTGTGATGAAAGTTAAAGAGTCCCTCTTTTGATCTTCGAACTTTTACCGAACTTTATCTTCGCGTGGAATCACTCGGCTTTACCATCCAATTTAGTTTATAGAATAGTCGTAATATATTTGTTAAATAAGGTTTTCTATTATTGTATGCTACGAAACAGATGTTTTGTATTACTATAACTAAACTTTAGGAGAAGATCTCAGACTAATTAGACAAAGACCTGCCTCGCAAGACATTATTTTTCTGTCAAAGTATATGATCAACGATCTTATGCGATTATAAACACTGTCTATATAGAATCGATGTTTCATAGTTTACAATCGTGTCCGTCGGTTAAAAACCTCCGTAAAAATACCTTTTTGTGTAGTTAAACGGTGTAAAAAACGAACAAAAACTGCTAGTTTAGTATAAGATATGTGTGAAATCTAAGCTCGTTTTCCTTAGAAAATGGCAGAAAATTTTGTTCGTGAATTTGGGTGCGATACTAGTCCTTATGTATTTAGTCTGAGGACAAGATAGTTTATTATCAGATATATTCATGAATAGGCTTTTACGAGTAGTACTTTCGTTGCTATAATAATTATATTTGGTGGCGTGTCTATTATGTTCTAATTGGAAGAAGAATTTTTGTTGCATTTTCTTGTGGTCTTCGCTGTCGTCGATTATAGTATTATATCATTAAAATTATTACCTTTATTGTTTATTTTATTACTTTTTTGTCTATTATTTGGGTTATATATGTACTCGTATATTGTCTTTATAATATTGCGAATTCCCGTCTCACAGTATACTTAAACCCAATACGTTTAAGAGAAATTTTCCTTAAATGAATCGTATTCTTTTATTTCTATGTGTATAATATTATGCAATAAATTCAATTATCTTCAATCGTAGCTTCATGATTGAGGTGGTGAGGCTGATGAGTAATCTTCCGATAGTCAATGCTTTCTATTTTCTTTGACATTTCAACGGTATTGTAAAAGGTACGGGCGCTGTATAAGTACCTACTACAACTAAAAATATTATTTAAAAAAAAAACTAAAAATATTAGATTAAAAAGTTTTTATTTTGAGTAGCTTAAAGGGATAAAAGGGTTTATAGGGATCCCACAAAAGCTACAACTGTATTAGTGGTGATCAACGCCTTCCATCATAGATACATGGTGACTGACTGACTGACTGATGAATGACTATCGTGTTGGATCTACCCCGTGATTGGATACTCTTTGGTCTTTTTCCTTCCCTATGTTTCACAAGTCTAGTGCCAGATCGAAAAACCCTGCGGAGATAGTTCCGATATAGTCGCTTACCTCCGTCTTCCTTTTAATATAAAATGACTGATGAAATAAACAGACAAAACTGTACGTAAATCAACAAAGTTTAATGCACATAATAAGATTATAGTGACAAAAGTAAATGACGCCATTAAATAGGCGTTACTCGGTAATGTACAAAACCAGTTTGACCTTGATATGTTTCCCTACGTAGTAGTAAATACGTACAATGATATCATAATGGTACTTCGTGTTTAAAGTACGTACCTATTTATGTACCTAAGTACAATAATGCGTGGAGGTACAGCGAGAAAATCATAATTATAATTATGCATGAACTGAAATGTACCTAGTCTATTTTATTGGTATAGGATTAAATATTCTTATATGATTTTTCGTAGCGTGTAAATCCGTTCAGCACCTCTCACTTTCTGACATTATCGTGGACGTACAAAATGTAGGTATGTAGGTATGTTTAATATCATCATCAAGCGAGTCGCAGGTATTCGCTGGATGCAGGGCTCAGGATAGTCATGTTTGGAAGTCCCTACAAAAGGCCTATGTCCTGCAGTGGACGTCCATCGGCTGATATGATGATGATTATTATTACAATATTATAGGCAATCTAACAAATATGATGTAATTTTAGTTGAATACGTTTTATAAACTAAATAAAACATATTCAACTGTAAGCCAAAAAAGTTAAAAATAATAATTTATCGGTGTATTTTTTACTTTATTTCTAGAACATTTAATATGAGTAGCGAATCTCTAGAATCTCATCCTAAGTTTTATTACGATTGGCCTGTATGAAACTTGGTCATTTTTAAGTCAATATTGGACTTTTGGGAAATTTAACTTTCTGAGAATAATAAATCTTAATAACCCTATCTACTACTACTAGTCTACTTAACTATTCAGTTACTTATCAGTTAGTATACTATAGTATAGTATAGTTAGTATATATAATAAACGAAAATAGAATTTCGCAGCCTATCGCTACACTTTTTAACCGACGTCAAAAAAGGAGGAGGTTCTCAATTCTTTTCTCTGTCTATACAATAAAATCTTTAGTTTGAAAGAGTATAGTTCTAGATTGGTTCCATTTCATTTTCAATAAAATCGGTTAAGTAATTTTGTGTTAAAATACCTGAAATACGTCCTTAAAGTCGGTTTCCTTTTTATGTTAAAAGGGCTAAGTATACATGTTAGAACTTAGACATAATTATATGCGTTAGAAACACGATGCAACATCTCGCGCCGAGATAAACGCTCCAAACTCCCGGAGTCTGTAGAAAGGAGCAAGTATCAAGGACGAAGCCGCGCTCGCCGGTTGTTCACCTCCGCAAGAATGCGTTGGACCGGCCCTGCCCCTTAGCCAAGTGGCACGTCGATTCTCTTTCTACAATCGCAAACGCTTCGAAAACTAGAAAAATGTATGGAAATAACAGGTCTTGATCACGTGACCTGTCGATAGCAAATGTCATTCCCATTTTTACCCGACTACGGCGAAGCCAAAAGGAAGGGTAATGATTTTGGCAGTCTATGTATGTATATATTTTTGTTCCACCGTAGCGCCTAAACTACTGAACCGATTTTAATAAATGAGGTGTCAAAAGATTTGTAATAAATCAAATTGAGATATAGGCCATATAAATTTTATAAAAAAAAAATATATGACGGAATTTAAACCTCATATTCTAACCTTGAAAAAATTAAACCGAGATAATCACTATGCGTTTGGTATCAAACGAAAGGTCTTGACGAGTACATTACAAATTGTTTAAGTCAAAATATACATTTAGGTACTCGTAGGTACTAGTAGATATTGCAAGGCTAGACTCAATCGGGAAACGGAAAAGTATTAAATAAAAAATGAAATATTTACTCGTTTCGTTCTTTTTAGACCCCTTTTTACGTAGTCGGGTTAGTTTTTGAACTTTATTTTTTATTCTAGTTTTCGAAACGTTTGCGATCGTAGAAAGAGAATCGATATGCCACTTGGCTACAAGGGCTGTACCGGTGCGGGACCGGACCGCTTACATCGCCTATTAGAATACCATAAAATCGGCTTTGAATCAACCATTCACAGTTGGTATTACTCGTATAACATGTTATACAATGAAAATATATGTTCTGGTTTATGGTCTGTGAATGTTTTATTTATTATCTACATATATTCTGTCTGTAGACTCAAGACCGTGGTGCTTGGAATGTACTACAGTTCTACGAGTATGTCCACCAGTGAATGTCCATCGGCTGATAATAATTATTATAGTAGGTATTTTTGATTCTTTCCCACCAGCCAGACATGTATTAACGTCCGTCTTGTAAATCCACAGCGCATACCACTGCGCCATTGAGACCGTCGAAATAAAATATTTTTTATTTTTATAATTACTGCTAGTATACTTTAGCTACTTTCACAGCATTATGTCATATGGTATTTTACTATGGGGTAATGCTGCTGATATTCATAGTATATTTGTTCTGCAGAAGAGAGCTGTTTGTGCGATATATAAAATGGGCCCTAGAGAGTCGTTAAGAGAAGAATTTAAAGAACTTAAAGTTATGACTGTGCATAGTCAATATATATATGAAAATTTAGTATATGTATATAAAAACATAGGCAATTTAAAAAAGAAGGTGTGATTGCAATAACATTAATGTCAGAAATAAAAATTTAGTAATTCTTTTAAGGCATACGTTTTTATAATAAACTACCACATGAAGCTACTGGAATGTCTCTCAAAAAGTTCAAAGTGTTTATTAAACGCAAGCTTTTGGGAAAGGCTTATTATAGTGTTAATGATTATATTAATGATAAAAAAGCTTGGCGTTAAACTGTATTATACGACTGTGTGCTTAGTTTTTAATAAGTTTGTAAAATGGTGGTAAACAAAAAATAAAAAACCTTGGCTGAGATTGTTGTGGGCTCTTCTCGGACCAAGGCACGTTTGCAACCCTCGTAACTTTAAGTTTTCGACTATTATTACCACCATTAAATTAAATTAAATTATGACATAATCTTGACCTTTCAAAAGTGCTTGTAAACTAAGCCTAATTGAAATAAATGAATTTTGACTTTGACTTTGACTTTTGTACATTTGGAAAGAGTTGATTTTAACCCTCAAGCACGGGCTTAACCGATTTAATTAATCGATATCCTGTAGCCCGAATAATACTGAAGTGCTGCTAATTTTTTATTCAGTCTGGCTTATTTTAGCTCGCCCAGTAACTGGACGATGGAAGCCGTATCGATGCATATCAAACGATTACATTCGTACGTTTAACATGCGAAGGTTGAATTAGTGGTTTATGGTTAGATATAAATAGCCTATTATATTAATATCTTCTGTCTGGGCTTAAAATAATAGCCTATTTATATTATTACTAGCTAACGCCCCGCGGTGAGAATACGGAGATATTATAAAGCCTATGACACTTACAAATACTTGGTTGTATTGAAAATGGATATTTAATTGGTTATTGTTTAATTATTATACTTCATTACACAATTAAACAAAATATCTTTCTTTTTTTATTTTTTTTAGATGTCAACAAAAGATTTTAATAAAAATAAGAAGAAGAAAAGTATCTGTTATGATTTTCCTACTTTTTTACATTTCTTCTTTTCAGACTTTTATATTAGACATTTGTAGATTATATAAGTTGGTATATATTTTTATATTATATTATATACTAGCGGACGCCCGCGACTTCGTCTGCGTAGAAATCAATGTAAACTTTCAAGCCCTATTTCACCACTTTAGAGGTTAAATTAAAAAAAAATTAAATTACATTTATATATTTTGTGTTTTTTTTTATGATTTATGAACAAATTTTTAAAACTGTGACTCTAAAAATGAAGGACTTTCCATACAAACTTTCAACCCCTATTTCACCCCCTTCTTATTTTATTTTGGCAATAAAAAGTATCTTATACTCCTCTCCGTATTATGGTCTTAAACCGTGCCAAGTTTCTTTTGAATTCATTTAGTAGTTTCAGCGTGATGCCCGAATAACAAAAAAAAAACACGGACAGTGAGATAAAAATCGAAAAAATATATTTTTAGCTTCAATATCAATTATATAATGCCCCCCAACAAAATTTTTCATAATATCTTCAATGTACAGAATGTAAAAAATGTACAGATTGTAGTATTATAAGTATAGATTCTAGATGGCGCTGTCGTCCGTTATGCTACGCTAATGTTTGTTGTTACAAATGGTATAAGTAAAATCTCAAATTGCGAATAATTGTATAGAATTTGACCAGTTTTATTATAAGTACAGATATAGATATTTAGGTATCATTATGCAAAGGTTTTCTAATTGACAACCTTTCCGCATCCATTTGCTATCGAATAAATACCAATTGATCGTAGGGATGTCCTAGACAACAAACGTGGGAACTGAAAAGCTCTCATATATTACGAGTACTTATATCTCAAATCTCAATGCACTAAGTCGTAACATAAAAGTTAAAGGAGGTTACGACCTAGTTGCACCTGCAAATACCAATCGCTATCAAGGCTGACAAGTTTGAAAATGAAGTCCATAACGTACGAGTTGGTACTATAAAATATTTACTAATGAGCATTACTTACAGTTAAATTGATTATTATACATTTGGTTACAATTTAGATATGCTACGAGTAAACCTCCACTTTGGCGTAGGATTTGGAAGAAATCGGATACAATAATAATCTAAACGAAGTTCAAGATCAACTAAATATAAGATCCTACTAATATTATCAACGCTAAAGTTTGTATGAATGAATGTTTGTTACTCTTTCACGCCTCGGCTACTGAACGGAATAACCTTAAATTTGAAGTAGACATAGATTATAGTCTGGATTAACACATAGGCTACTTTTTATCCCGAAAAAGATCATGGTTCCCAAGAGATTTGTGAAAAACTAAATTCCACGCGGAGAAAGTCGCGGGCGTCCGCAGTTATTAATAAAGTTTTTAACATGAGAACGAATTAATGTTCATATGTTAGTAATATGTCAAAATTACTCCATGACTACCTGTGCGAATATGCAGGCTTATTCACTATCTTTGACGTATCCTTGTTGACATATACGAAATTGAGATTCTATGTAACAAATGTCATGCGGTGCTTACTGGTGGATATCTTTATTTTAATAGGTTGATAATAAAGACTGAATTAGTGAATAGGCCAGCTGGGAAATTTTAATAAAAAGTTAAATTTCATAATGTCTTTAAAGAATGTTTACGTTAATGAAATACACAACAGTTACATTACCTACTAAGAATTTTATAACGTAACTAGTAGGTATTTCCACGTTGAGTCTTATTATGATTTCTAAACACTTGATATAGATAATGTTATTGTATTACAGTACCAGTTAATATAAACTATCTTGAGTGCTTGAGCTTCGCTAACTGTTGAGTGTTTTAAAAACAAACTAAATATATATTACTCTTCATTTGAACAATACATTTTAAGACTGTAAACTTTGAAACTATATTTACTTAAATTTGAATTTGAACGCACGTCCACATTTAAAAAATAATATTTAAACTTGGACGACTGAGCGTCTATTTGAAACCTACTATCTCTCCAAGGCTAGTTCTTAAAAAATTGAGTGTTTAATATATTTTTTTAATCGGATGAAAGTCATCTACAATATATTCATCAACATTATTAACAGTCGATGGACAACAACATACTGCAGGGCATAAGCCTATTGCATTGACTTGCAAACACAACCGTCTTGATGTCCTCGGTCTATCTACTCGTAGTACGAGGTTGATTAACACTGCGCTTCCCGGTGCGGGGTCGCCATTCCAGCAAATTGAAGCTCCTAAGTTCGTTGGTTCTTCGATAGGCTCTTCGAACTATGTGCTCTGCAGTGTCAGCAATGTCAGTGAGTTTAGTCTAATAATTCCTGATTCGATCACGTAGAGAAGCTCCAAGCATAGCTCGCTCCATCTCCCGACTTTGAGCCTTCTCTTGAGTTAAAATATATCCATACTAATATTATAAAGCTGAAGAATTTGTTTGTTTGGTTGAACGCGCTAATCTCAGGAACTACTGATCCGATTTGAAAAATTCTTTCAGTGTTACATAGCCCATTTATCGAGGATGGTTATAGGTTATATATTATCCCCGTATTCCTACGGAAACGGGAAACACGGGTGAAACCGCCCGGCGTCAGCTAGTTACTTATATTTTCCCAATTTAAGTTGATCCACAGTGAATAACTAATAACATAATAACTGCATTTCGTGAACTAATTCTTGTATTTTATTTGGTTTTCTCGTAATTGCTTCAACAAACGTGTACCGAGGTGTCATCGTGATCAACCCATATTCGGTTCACTGCTGAGCTCGAGTCTCCTCTCAGAATGAGAGGGGATAGGCCAAAAGTCCACCACGCTGGCCCAAAGCGGACTGGCAGACTTCACACATGCAGAGAATTAAGAAAATTCTCAGGTATGCAGGTTTCCCTAACGATGTTTTCCTTCACCGTTTGAGACACGTGATAATTTCTTAAAATGCATACAACTGAAAAGTTGGAGGTGGTTGGAGGTACCGAGGTGTACAAAGTCATTAAATAAAGTATCATGTAGTAAATATTATACATACAATATCATTTGTAATGAATATTCACTATGCAACTGCTAGCATGCAATCAATTTCTTTCCTAACTACGTGCCTATTAGAATGATTTATTTACTTCGAATATAAAATTACGACACTCAATATCGATATCATTTATCTTCTAAAATATTTTGATATCAACCTTCATGCTGTAATAGTTTCGGTTATATAATGCGTCTCAGAAACTAGATAAAAAAAACATTTATAGGTACAGCCGAAAGTAGAACCTCCTCCTTTTTGGAAGTCGGTTAATGAAGAAATGTAATTTGGACAATGATTGAGATGGAGAGTTTAAGTTTTGGCTTTATCTTTTACTAGTAATATCGCATATATTAATTCAAATTCAAAAAAAATTCAAAAAATTCAAAATTCATTTATTTCAAGTAGGCTCAGTTTACAAGCACTTTTGACACGTCAGTTGACTATTTGTAAAGATTCTACCACCGGTTCGGAAGGCAGGTTCTGCTGAGAAGATACCGGCAAGAAACTCAACAGTTGCTCTTTTGAAAAAGTCATACAGTATTACAATTTACATTTGATAACAATTAAATTACAATTTCTTATACTTTTATTTCCTGTGTGAAGGTGGAAGCTGATCCAATGGCCTCCAAGCACCTTTGTCGTTAAGGAACTCATCAATAGTGTAGTAACCTCGACTAAGTAAATGTTTTTTAACACATTGCTTAAAGTTGTGCATTGGCAAGTCCATCACAGTCTTGGGGATCTTGTTATAGAAGAGTACACCCAAACCCACAAAAGATTTTTTAACTCTTTGGAGACGATATGCAGAAATAACTAACTTATGCCCGTGTCTAGTAAGACGTGGGTTCAGATCTCCTTTTCGTTTGTACAAATTAATATTTTGTCTCACATAAACTATACTGTTATATATATACTGACAGGCTACTGTTAAAATGCCTATTTCTTTAAACTTTTGACGAAGGGACTCGCGTGATTTTAGTTGATATATTGCTCGAATTGCTCTTTTTTGAAGTACAAATATAGATTGTATATCAGCAGCCTTGCCCCACAACAAAATACCGTAAGACATTACGCTGTGAAAGTACGCAAAATAAACAAGTCTAGCTGTATCAACATCAGTAAACTGTCTTATTTTTCTGATGTTGATACAGCTAGACTTGTTTATTTTGCGTACTTTCACAGCGTGTTTATCTTTTTATCATTGACAATTAATTCAAAACTCATATCACGTGGTCTAATTTTGCCTGATTCTTTATTAATTATGTTCCAGGTTGTTTGTACCTTGTTTTCAGATTTTATTATTCTATCTTTGATGTGTAATGATTTTGCAAGAATACAAACACGTTTGAAAATTTTTGAATAGTTTTTTACATGTTCTAAATATGTTCGCGTTTGATTATACTGTTTTTCCTCGTACAACTCGTACAGTTTGTCTCTACTTTTGTAAATGCCTACAGTAGCCCATTCGCTAAACTTTAATTTTTGAGTAACATTAATACGTTTAAAGTTAAAAATTTTACAAAACTCTTTGTCTATTGTCTTGAACAGCGTACCAAATTATTATATCTAGTATTTATTACCTTTTGTGGAATAAATAACTAACCTACCAAACTTATTGAGTTATTAAAATTAAAAATTGCTAAGTTATTGGTAACATCGCGTTGTACGAACTAAATTAGGTGTAATAATTAAGATCCCTCGATGGATTTTTGCAAATCATATCAAAACTCAAGTCTCAACCGTCTTCATAATTCAATATACACTTTTACATATTACAAAAGCTCAATCATATTATTAACTGTATGTTTTTGTTGAATATAGGTATATTTTATTTATCTCTTCAGATGTGAAAGCCAATCATCGTTACATGTTGATTTTTGATTTCATTTGATCCATTAACTCGCATAATCAGATACAACGTCAATGAGATAGGGTCATAATATCAAGGCTTTTAAGCGTAATATAGGATTATGAAATGTTTATTAAAATAGATTTGCAACCTATTGTTTCAACTTTGAATATTGCAAGTGCGACTAAAGTTTTGATCATATAACTAGCGGACGCCCGCGACTTCGTCAACGTGGAATTAAGTTTTTTACAAATCCCTCGGGAACCATGGATTTTCCGGGATGAAAAGTAATGGTGTAAGAGTAAAATCTATTTACATTCCAAATTGCACCCAAACCAGTTTAGTAGTTGCGGCGTTAAATAGCAAACATCCAAACGAACATCCATACAAACTTTCGCGTTTATAGATATCATTATGATCGATTGAAGGCGGCGTTTAAGAGCCTATTTGGCATAGCGCCGCCTTCAAACCGATGAACTGATTATTGTTAAAACGATTTTGTTAGCATGCGTTTTAATTTCGAACTAAACCCCGAATGTGATTAAACGAAGAGGTATTTCAGAAAGAATCTCTTTGTTGGCCGATGTTGCAAAAACTGCGGAACGAGGCTCGCAAATTTAATACTTCACAGCCTTAGACCATTTAAATAACAGGACCTGCCTCGTAAACCGTTACCCCTCTGGCAAAGATCAAAAATCTATGATCTAAGGCGTTTATAACAACTGTTCCTATAGAATCGATGTTTCAGTGTTGTAATCGTTTTCGTCGTGCATTTTTAGGGAGCTCTTTAGCTCCCTAAAAATGCAGGGCTGTGTAATTGAATAGCATAAAAAACGGCCAAAAACTTGTAGTTTAGTAAAAGATGGAGTAACGTTACATTGTAAGTATTTCTACCATAATTTTATCAAATTTTTGATAAAAACAATTTCTTAAAAGAATCGATTCTTTTGACGGAACAGTAAAAATCGATCAAGTAATCGAATATTTTATGTATTTAATCTGTGGATAGTCTAAGCGATGTGTTGGTTAGTTTGTGTAAAAATTACGCGTGTGTGTTTTGCGATTCAAATATATAGTAGTGTGTAATGTATGGACACAGAATATATTTAATGGTGTTAAATGTTTTCTATGTGTGAGTTTACCTCGTCCCCTTCAAAAAACGACAGACGTTTTTGTTGGTGAATTTGGGTGCGAAACTGGTCCATAGTCTAAATAGTCAAAGTTCACAGCAGTGACGCACCCCTCGGTATGTAGGAGAGGAATTCCGCGACGGAACAACGGAAAATTCATTTCATTAATTTTTTTAACGTCTGCGCAATTTTGTAAAAAGCTTTTTTTTCTAGTGGATTCTATGTTTTAAAATTAAAATGAGTCCCAGTTTCTCTGCTTGACAAAGGTTTTCGCGGTTATTACATCATGGCCTTTAGAATACTTGTCTCTGGGAGGCTTAAAGTTTTTGAATCATATTTTTAAACTAACGGACGCCCGCGACTTCGTCCGCGTGGATTTCAGAACTGTTGCGGACTTTTATTTAGAACTTATAAAGAGGAACAATTCTGTCATACATGATTATTGCGAAACTTTAACCGTTTACGCTGCGCACGCAGCGTAAGCTCTTAATAGGGAAAAATCTGCGGTATGCAGGTTTCCTCACGATGCTTTTCCTTCACCGTTTAAGACACGTGATATTTAATTTCTTAAAATGCACACATCTGAAAAGTTGGAGGTGCATGCCCTGGACCGTATTCGAACCTATAACCTCCGGAATCGGAGACTGAGGTCATATCCACTGGGCTATCACTGCTCTCTGTTATAGCCCAGTTATTATATTTAGTACTACCCGCTTCAGAAATAAGGAGATCCGCAGAAGAATCAAAGTCACCGACATAGCTCAACGAGTTCCGAAGCTGAAGTGGCAATGGGCGGGTCACATAGTTCGAAGAACTGATGGACGTTGGGGTCTCAAAGTGCTGGAATGGCGACCCCACACTAGTAAACGCAGTGTCGACCTCCCACCAGGTGGCCTGACGACATCAAGCAAGCCGCAGGGATTCGCTGAATGCAGGTGGCTCAGTATCGTGATGTTTGGAAGTCCCTACAAAAGGCCTATGTCCTGCAGTGGACGTCCATCGGCTGATATGATTACCCGCTTAATTAGGCCACTTATATAGCTTTGCACAAGGGCGTCGTATGAGTTAATATTCGAGTATCATAAATAACGAAAATAGGTTAGTATTCGACATTGAAACGAGATTAATCGTGCGTCGTAACTCTCGCCAACTAAGGATTGTGGCCTGGCTCGTCGCCAACTGTACCTAATACTCACCGGGAATACGTCGACAATTATTTACGTGATTTCCCACACAGACTAAACAGTTTTTTTGATTTTTTGCGAGAATTAGTCCGTAGTATGTAGTTGACGGCCTCCGTGGTGCAGTGGACTTACAAGACGGAGGTCCTGGGTTCGATCCCCGGCGGGACCGATTGAGGTTTTTTTATTTGGTCCAGGTCTGGCTGGTGGGAGGCTTTGACCTCGGCTAGTTAACAACGTGGCGTTTTAAAAACTCTACTACCAAAACATTTGCTTCACCTGTCAATCAGTAAGAAAAAATAATAATAAACAACTGCTTTGTTAGCCCTTATTCGCACAAGAGTTTTTTTAACGGACGTTAAAGCTTACACATACAACAAATGCATTCCCAAGTATTGTTCACACGACAGCGTTTTTAAAGCACGACGCTTTTTTTCGAGCAGTGTTGCATTTTCAATTTTGGGCGTAGGAAATAGACCTTCATTTAACTTTATACTATATTTGAACGCATTTTTAACTTCAGTTAAAAAACTCTCGTGCGAATGAAGGCTTACAATTGCAATGGTATTTGCAACGTGTCTCCATAATGGTGTTGGAAATTCTCACGTCTACTTCAAGGAAGGAACGTGTCACTATTGTCTATAAAACGTACAATCATTACATATTATAAAATGACGTCGCTTCCGCTGGATGTTCGCTTTGATCTTTTAAAATATTTAACGGATTTTGATGCAGTTTCAGCAACAGATTCAGTCAAGAGAAAGGTTTATATGTTTAAAAGTACTTATACATTTTAGTACAGAAAATATACCTACTAATATTATAAAGCTGAAGAGTTTGTTTGTTTGCTCGAACGAGCTAATCTTAGGAACTACTGGTGCGATTTGAAAAATTCTTTCAGTGTTAGATAGCCCGTTTATCGAGGAAGGCATATTATTCCCGTATACCTACGGGAACGGGAACCACGCGGATGAAATCGCACCGCGTCAGATATAAAAAGCTGAGGTACAGCGGCTGGCGGTTGAAAGCTGTACACTGTAGCGTAGACTAATCATAATATTAGATACCTATATGCAGCCATGCCATGTTGGGGCGAGTCGCTAGTCTATACCTACAAATATTATAAAAAGGAAAGATTTGATTGTTTGTACGTTTGTTTACACTGAATAAGCTCTGAAACTACGGAACCGATTTGAAAAGTTCTTTAACTGTTAGGAAGCAACACTATCTCCGGGTGCTATAGGTTATATTTTATCCCCGTATCCCTACGGGAAAGGGAACTACGCGGGTAAAACGACACGGCGTCTGCTACTAAATAATTACAAAAATGAATCACATTTTCTTCGAGCAGAAGTTTGTTTAGTTATTTGTTGAACGAAATGCCAAGAAGATCCAGTTTGTTTTACAAGCAGCTTCTCCAATTTATTTTACAACCTTTTGTAGGGAATTCCTTGTTGGTAGCGGAAAAGCTGTTATGTTTCTTCTCGTAGTAGTTTTTAGCTCTGCGTTATTGTCTACGAAGCTTTTATTTTCAAACAAACTTCTTGTTGAGGTTTTTGTCAAAATTGTTTTTTGTTGTACTTTACTTTAAATAGTTACCTACTTGTAGTTTTGCAACATTTTGTAAAACGATTTTTAATAGTTACGTGTACATACTGAAAATAATTAATCTGGAACTTTAGGATTTTTTAAACTTAGTTTATAAAAACAAAAAATGTTTAATTGTTACAAACTTATAGAATTCGAAAATATTATCGAAGCCAGAAATAAATCAAATGAATTATGTCAAGCAATATTGACGTAGGTACCTTAACAAGCTAAGAAATCAAGTTAATTTTGATTTCGACCGTGGCGGTAATTTTCTTCCAATTTGCGAGAAAATTGTACAACATTGTCTTTGATTACTTTTCTTTAAAGTATTCTAGTATTATTGTTTTGAAAATTGTCGGTGAGTGAAATTGAAAGAGCTGAAAGAAGCAATTTTCTTGCTCGTAGAAGATAATAGCATAAAATCCTTTAAAGAGTTAGATAGTGAGGTGCCTAAAATAGACGTTTTAAAGAGTTTTAGACGACCTCCGTGGCGCATTGGTATACGTGGTGGATATACATGGCGGAGGTTCTGGGTTCGATCCTCGGCTGGTCTGGCTTGAATGGTCCAGGTCAGGCTAATGGGAGTGGCTAGTTACCGACCTACCGGCAAAGACGTATCGCCAAGCGATTTACCGTTATGGTACGATGACGTGTAGGCACCAAAAGGAGTGTGGATTTTCATCCTCTTCCTAACAAGTTATCCGCTTCCATCTTAGATTGCATCATCACTTACCATCAGGTGAGATTGTAATCAAGGGCTAACTTGTACAGAGAAAAAAAATAGAATAGTGCGGAGCGCTGTTGTTAAAAGGAATTTAAAATAGATATTATACTGAAACCGTACATCCTGGCAAACTAATGATTGCAGTGTCATTAGTGGGCAAGGAAGTAACTGACGCAGTGACAGCTACATTGTGCTTATACATCCGGTCATTAACCCTACAGATGTCTTTCGTAGTTTAGCGGCTTAGGTTAAGAGTTAAATGCAATAAGAATAAACTTAAGGTAACTTATCTTAATAGCTATAAAAATGAAACTGGCTGTATTTCCGCGTTGGACCGCCTTATGCTCTTTTCCACTGTTTAAATAATAAATAAAAAAGTCTAATGGTGAAGTGCAATCAACAAACTTAAAGCTTTATTTAATGAGAGAGACCCGTCAATTATGGTAATTTTTAACAATTACAAATGTAGTAACTTCCTGTTCCTATAGCTTCCTTGGCGTATATATAAAGTAACTTGATTGCTCTGGAAGACAAATCAAGATCAGAATGGCAGATAGTAACTTGATTGCTCTAGCAGACCAATCATGATCAGATATATAAAATTTCATCCAGATCCGCTTAGCCGTGATTGATTAATAAAATATAATAGAATAGAATATCTTTATTTGTCCACACACAAGTAATAAAATAAAATAAAATAAAATAAACAAGCAGAACATACAAATATCTGGTCGTGGACAAAAACAGGTCAAAAAAAAAACCTCAGCACGATGCCACAGCGAGCTGTGGCGGTGGTTTTCAGGTGAAACCTTGTGTGTTTACTGACGTGTCTACGTGACGTGTCTTAACTTAAAACTTATACATGATTACATATTATATGATTTATACTAAGTAAAATAAAATAATGAAACAAAAAAGAACAGAATAATAAAATAACAAAATTAACATATATGGGAAACTAAATTAACGGGGAAAATCAAACCTTAAATACGAGTCAACCCGTAAAGTGAACGATCTAAACGAAAATGTAGTGTTTATGTCTATCCTTTTAATATCAGTGATGTAGAGTGTTTAAATTATTTATTAATTACAAATTACACGTCCTAAATACTCACTCTACTCACACGTGCGTGCGGATATGTGTGGGAGAAATAATTCAAGCATGCTAATACGTACTTGAAGGTAGACGCCCGTTCACACCATCTCTCGCACATTGTTATTTTGTCTACAGACTCGTCTATTGTTTGTTATTTTTGTGCCGCTTGAGTAAGCTATTATAGTAAAACTATGCAATTACCGACTATTTGAGTAACTTCAGAATAAGAATGAATAAGCTTCTACTCTACGTCTTGTAACTATTCATCATTTTAATTAGCTAAGTTTTCTGTCACTTGCAAGTTTCTTACTAATTATCACGTACCTACCTCCTACTAGTCTGACCTGAGATTTCACACAAATGAGTACATGCATACTAATTAAGGATTAAGGCACGGTTGAGATGTAATATTTTTAACTAGTAGATAATCCAGACTTCGTTCACGTGAAATAAGGTTATTTTTTTTATCATTTACAAATTAGCCCTTGACTACAATCTCACCTGATGGTAAGTGATGATGCAGTCTAAGATGGAAGCGGGCTAATTTGTTAGGAGAAGGATGAAAATCCACACCCCTTATGGTTTCTACACGACATCGTACCGGAACGCTAAATTGTTTGGCGGTACGTCTTTGTCGGTAGGGTGGTAACTAACCGCGGCCGTAGCCTCCCACCAGCCAGATCTGGACCAATTAAGATAATCTCAATCGGCCCAGCCGGGGATCGAACCCGATCGCGGTGGATTTACAAGACGGAGGTCCTCTCCGTCTTGTAAATCCACCGCGCATACCACTGCGCCACGGAGGCTGTCAAAAAATATGTCAAGGTTACATTTTTTCCATGTCTAATTTTATGGAATTAGGAACTCGCATGATAATTCCTCGAGTTGGTCATAGCCCAGTGGATAACACCTCTCTGACCAGCCGGCCAAAGATACGTTTTTAATTGTTTGTTTTACTCGTTTCTTAACTTTTGCTGATTGTATTAAATGTATCTTCTTATCATCACACTATTTTTTAAATATTACTATCACAGTTTTAAACTTTCAAGAAACTTAGCTGGTTTAAATGCTATTTGTAAGACAGTCATTTCTAAGAATGAGTTCATACACTAAGTATGAAGATGTTTTCATTGACGATAATAAAAAGAGCGATATATAAGAATGTTATGGCATTATTACTAAAACGTTACGTGTCAGAACGTAATACTGACTCCTTTCTTTCTTCAAACACGCACGTTATCAAACTGCGACGATAACGCTTCGATTAAGCGGCACGAATTGAATCATTCTAGCCTCCGATCTAGTAAACACGCAAACTACCGCATTAAATTTCATTATACTGCAACAAAATGGATTTGAAATTCTGTGCCTTACGTTTTTTTATAACATATTTTGTTAGTATAAGTCGGTCTATTCCAGGAAGTCCCTTTTGCTTTGTTTGTAGTAGGAGGATATATCAAGAGCGTGTGAGGGTGTAAACTAAGGTCCACTTCATTAGTCGGGCTACATACTTACCTTTAGTTTTAACTGTACAGTTTTGTCTATTTTAATTAATCGGAATTTCAATCAAAATCATTAGATAAAACTGTTGAAACTGAAAAACATTACACACGGACGATTTAACTGAACAGTTCGACTGTAAAATAAAAATTTGTACAGTCAAAACTGCTCTGCACAGTTAAAACTGCACTATTAAATAAGCACAGTTGGAAACTGCAGGCCTGCTAGCTACTAGCGTGGCTTCTATATATAGAAAGAAAAGAAATAAAATATCTTTATTGCTACATTATGCCACACATCATAAATATATCAGAATACCCTGCGATATATGGCATAACCAAGAAAAAGGTCCCAGCTAAGCATGTTGCTATATTATGCTTCCCATAAGCAAAGAGCATATAGCACTGATTTTCAGCAAACAGCAGCAGCATTTTAACACACCCAAGTGCTGTGTTTCAACTGTCTACTGTCAAATGCTTGTCTGTTTACCTTACTACTAGATCTAAACCAAACAGACTACAAAAGTAACCAAGCTATACCTATAACGTCTTGTTCTTCTTGTTTCAGGATTGACCCGCCAGCCGCGCAGACAGAATACCAAATGGAGAACAAAAAGAATGTCACAGCAACACAGCAACCCCTCACGCAGCAGCACATCATGGCGCACCACGTGCACCCCGACCAAATATACTCCTCTCAACACCCACAGTTACCTGCGCACGTAAACAACCAAATACAGCCGAAGGTTCAATCTGCGCAAATTCAACCGAATGGCGTCATGCACCAACTATTGCAAAGTCAATATCAATCGAACATGAACGCACGATCGCCGCTCCTAGAAAACAGGCACGAAATGTATGGCACCGGACACAATCACGATTATGCGAGACATTACGGTGCTAACGACAATTATAATTATCCACAGTCACCACCTCGGCTCGAAAGAACAGAAATCCATACTGATCACAATGTAAATCATGAACTATTGCATAATATTCCAAAAGGATACAACGCAGAAGTATATCAAGACTATTTAAAACGTAACCCACCGAAAGATAATAACCAAATATATCAAAACCATCAACCTAATATTAATCAATATAGACCTAATGTAAATCAGTACGGCACGAAGCCGTATCTTCCCTATTCGAATCGAATAGGGCCCCAAAGTAACACTGAGTTATTAAGAAAGCAGTATAATGAAATACAACAAATGAAAATGCAACAGCAAATGCATTATCAGAATCAGGCTCAAATGCATCAACAACAGAAGTTTGCGGAGCGACAAATTTTATTACAGCAAATACATGGTGTTCAACCACCACCTAACTTACAGAATAGTATATATTCTGATAGTTCTTATAGAGATCTAGATCGATATAGTAGTAAAAATGACTTTAAGGAATACAGTAGTACGGATTTGTCGAAAGACTTCGATAGGTACGGTAAACATAATGATTACAGTGACCTACAAAATAGACAATATCAAGAGAATCATTGGCAATCAAATCAAAATGATTTCCGGGAAGTAGATAGGCAGAGACCTGAGCAAGACAAGGCAAAAAGTAACTCTCCGCCATCAGATAATAATCAAAGAAGTACAGATATTATATCTCCAATGAAATCTAGTGAGTCTAGTACACCTAGTATAAAGTCACCCTCATCAGACAGTCGACGCAGTAGTAGCGGGACTCAGGCATTGCGATCTCCATCTGCCCAACGTATACCATCAGCTCCGGTGACTTTGTCTGGGTTGCTATACAAACAAGGATCTGATGGCCTAAAGGTTTGGCGGAAGAGGTGGTTTGTTTTGTCAGAATACTGTCTATTCTACTACAAAAGTAAGTATTACTTTGAAATATTTATCTGATTTGTTTAAGTCTTCGGATTATTTTTAGCTCCCGGTGAAAAAGGGGACTTGTCTGTCTGTATATCTATAGGTATGTCTGTACCATCGTAGTTTCTAAACGAATGGAGTCAACAAGAAACGATTTTTTTGTTTAAAAGCACACGTGATTTACATGGTTCTTAGCTGTGTACGATAAATTAGTCAATCCGAAGAAATCAGCATTTGTCTGTTATGATGAAAAGTATTTCCGTCATGTACCGATTTTGCTAGCTTAAATAAAAAAATTAACTTCACGGGACATTTTCAAAATAGCGCACAGTTATATATAAGCGTTATAGTATTGGAGAAGAATAACTACATTCTAGAGAGTTGTTATGTAATAATAATTAAAATAATCGTAAATTTTGTCTATTTATAGGTCAAGATGAAGAAAAGCTTTTAGGGTCTGTCCTATTGCCCTCGTATAAGGTCTCAGCGTGTAGCGCAGAGGACAAAGTGATGCGGAAGTTTGCGTTCAAACTGGAACATGCAAATATGAGGACATACGTGTTGGCGGCTTTGGATCCGGAAGCCATGATGAAGTGGGTGAAGGCGCTCACAATGGCAGCTATTATGCAAACATCCAAGTAAGCTTACATTCATAACGATTTTAAACGAACTAGTTTCTTAACTAGTACAATTATCGAAAGGATAAAGTCTTGTTTACAATAGTTTTTAAATTAGGCCTAGTCGACGTTTGTTAGCCCAGTAGATATGACCTCTGCCTCCGATTTCGGGGGATGTGGCTTTGAATCCGGTTCGGAGCATGGACCTAAAACTACCTATTCAGTTGTGTGCATTTTAAGAAATTAAATATCACGTGTTTCAAATGGTGAAGGAAAACATCGTGAGGAAACCTGCTTAACAGATAATTTTCTTAATTCTCTGCTTGTGTGAAGTCTGTCTGCCAATCCACATTGGGACAATGACTATTGGACTATTGGTCTAATTCCAGTAATTCTGAGAGGAGACTGGAGCTCAGCAGTGAGCCGAAGTAGCCTCAGCAATAATTTGTTTTGTCGGTTCCTGTCATGATCATTCATCATCATCAGAGCAATGTGGTACGCACCAAAACATCTTATTCCGTCATGGAACCTTATCGAATTTTATATTCATTTACTTTCTTCCTCCTCCGTGAGTCGTTATCCTCATGTGTAAAGGTCGTGACCACCTCTATCTCTGATCTTTGTCCTTAGGATGTTATGCCCTTTTTTTCTATCTCCGGCTACGCGAAGAGCATCGTAAACTGTGGACTCGAATTTGGTGCGGACCTGGTCGGACCAACGCATCTTTTTCCTTCCACCTTGCCAGTAATAACTAATTTTTCCAAATTATCTCCGTCTTTCCTGGCAATGTGTTTACTTTACACCTACGCTAAAGCGTGATATTATTATAAACAAACAAACTAACATTCCTGTCCAATCAGCTTTGCAGACTTTTAAAATTGGTCAAATGAATATTCAGTTCACAGTGTGTTTAATAAACCCGCGCTTTGTTTTCAGTGAGCAGCCACAAAAGCAAATCGATCGCGCAGCTGCAAAAACAGAGGTGCGTATTATCGTATGAACTGACAGCTAACATTTACCGATGCAGGTGACCGACAATTAGGTCTCCGGAGCGTGACCAAGGACAGATATTTCCGTGCCGTTATAACTGCGGATGATTTGTGGACCCGACCGCAGAATTGATAGCGCAATTAACTTACTTAAACGGCTCTATCAAGTAAAGTTTGCCTTCTGTGAAATTGCACGTTTGATGACAGAAAAAAAATAGTTGGTTAGGCACCTTCACTTTATAAAATTAATATTGAAAATTGTTATTTACACAAGAGGTTAAAATTACAAAATGAAAATCATTATAATGAAATTATATTAATATATATTAATTACGTAAGTAACGTAGTTTTTCTACTGAGCGTTGGTGAAAAACCGAATTAAAATGAATATTTTGCACTGTGTAATATGTACTTCTCGTTACGATTGCCAAAAAATAAATTAAAAATAGAATTTGAGAAAATGCATATTTCGTCTATTTTTAAGAAAGAGTCTTATTTATTCATGATCATTTAACTATAAATAAAGAATTTTTCCGTTTTAGAAATATTTTTTTATTCTCAAAAAGCATTTGTATAATGTACTGAATATATTGATTCCCTATTTATATCTATAATGGCTTCCGTTGCACAGAAGTATGCGCAGTGGATTTACAACACGGAGGTCTTGGGCTCCATTCCCGGCTGGGCCGATTGAGCTTTTCTTAATTGGTCCAGGTCTGGTTGGTAGGAGGCTTTTGGCCGTGGCAAGTTACTACCCTACCGACAAAGTAAATTCTGAAGTAGATTCTTTACAAGGGCTAACTAGTAAAGAATACAGAAAAAATATCACTTTTTATATTTTAGGAAGGCGATGATGCTGGACCTACGTACGCCAATGCGCCACCTAAGCCCAGACGAGCAAACGATGGATATAATTCACCCAGCCCGGATATGTAAGCTGTTGTTTAACTGTTTATTGCTTTATCGTTCCTTATTGAACACTTACTGAAACATTTATTTTACTATTTTAAACAATTTTACAGGTACGATCCAAATTACGATCTACTCAAAAAACCTGCATCACACTACAGTCAAGGCACCAGTCATACTCGATACCAGGACACAACCTACAGCACAAAACAGGAGATTTACACACGCAGCCCGCAATCACCGCCCTCGCAACCAACTTACCATACAAAAAGACCTTACGACACGCAGCAACTATCATTACCATTATCCAAGACAGCTTTTGACAATTCAGAAAAATCTCCAAACACTCCATCTATCAATAAATCTAATCCTCAATCTCCCTATTTCGAAAATAGGTCTAGAAATCAGCAGCAACACTCTCAAGAAGACAAAATTGAAAACTTATATGAAAAGAAACCTGGTTATAATCCTTTTCTTGAAGATTATGGACAAAATAAGAAAGACGATGAAAGGAGTAGGCCTATTGAATCGAATAAAACATCAATTTACAATGAAAGCTACCCTGAATCTCGAACCAATTCCAAAACTTACGTTGATGCTAATGTTTACGGTAGAGATGTGTATGGTGATGTTAATACAAAGGCGAGTAAAACGAGCACGTTAAATGAACGACTAGCTGAGAGGCGAACACCTGATGCATATGGCAGATCAACAGCTATGTCTGCGTATAACACTGAAAAAATTGGAGACTATGAAGATATTTATGCGGCATACGGAAATGATGCTGGAAAAGCATATGCAAAGTCCCCAAATCCCTCCCATTCCCGGGATACAATTAGTTTATCTAGCCATAAATCGCCCCAAGAGCAAGTTACTAACACGGTAAGTATCAGTGCATATTTATCATTAATATAATTGAAATTAGATTGATTTTTGAATTGTGTCTACCTTTTTTTCAGATTCCAGAAAAAACATTTAGTGGGCCATCAGTTTTGCGAAGGAAAAAAATGCAAGCGAGTGGTATTCAACCCCCGATGCCACGCCCCCATAGCGCAGATTTTCTCGAATATGAATCCAAAAACGAAACTCTTTATAATGTGACGCCAACACGAAACACGCACGATCCACCTAAACAACCACCACGTCCAAAATCTAGTCTAGACATAAACTCCTATTATGATCCTAGTTCAGATAAATATTATTCTGAGGAAAGTTATGCACAAAAAATGCGACAATCGGCACAATATTTGCAACAACAGGGCACACGGCCAAGAAATATACAAATACCATTAGAAAAATATGCAAGTGGACTTGCTGAAAAACAATTACATTCCCCATATATGCACCCTAACAATAATAACTATGAAACTGAATTTAGCAATAAGAATATTCGTGATAATGTTAGTTATAATTCAAAATATAGCGATCTTGAAGCTTTACATTCTAATTGGACATTGAAAGAAAAAGATTTGGAAGCCCAAAAAGATTATTTAAACAGAAGTGGTAGTGTGATGAGCGATGGTTCACAAATCAGTGCGTATGTAAAGGATGTTGGGAAATTTGATCCAGGGATAGATGGATTTATGCGATCCGCAAGCGCTAGGTTGCCATCATCTGCTGAAAGAGAAGGAGAAAAGAAAGTACAACAGGTAAAATCTCAATTATGTTCTATTTATTTAACTTTAACTGCATTGTTTTATCTACTGAGGAAACATTTCTCTAGGTTTAAGACTCACAATCGGCTAAGAACAGCTGATAATATTCTTTAGATATCAACTGTTGATTCTTTATTATACTATCTTTCTATTTATTTCAGCGTGAAGAATCAATGAAAAGACTGCTTGAATGGAAGCAGAGAATGTTACAGTCTCCACTGACAAGAAAAAGTACTCCAGCTGCTATTTCATTAAATAGATCATTGAATCAAAGTCGCCAATCATTAAGATCTGACCAGTACAAACCTAAAACTTATAAAAATGCTTCATATAACAGCTATTCTTCAGATGATGAAGGTAAGTTTTATTTTAACCAATTAACAAGTTAACATAAAAATAAAAATTCTAGCTAAATTGACGGAAGCATGAAAAATCCAGTAAATTTTGGAGTATACTTTAAAACTTTAGTAAATAAGCATGTTTATGTATTTGTATGTGTTTAATATTTGTATTGCATGATTTTTTAGGTAAAAATAATATATTTAATTTTTGTGATAAAATGGTTTTCTTATACATCATTAAAAGTTAAAAATCTCTATACACTAATATAAATTTCGTTATCGTTATTTTATTTTCACCGTTAAGTTGATATTCCTAAATTTAATTAAATATACTAAATTGTTTTACGTAATATTTATTTTAAAATTATACAATTATAGTTTCTTATGCCTATTATGTTATATTATGCCAACATTGAAAGATTAAAATTATAATTATAATAATACTTTATAATATAAGATCACTTCGCTTTGAGGAAAGGTACCTTCCTGCCTGCTGGGACATAGTGTCACTAACATGATATTTCATTAGTATAGTATATAGGTGGTGGACTATAGATATTATTTTGGTGGTATTATATGATTACTAGTTGCACTCATATAACATTTCTTTTTTTAAATTCGAGTTTATAATTATATTTACTAACAAATATTAACTGATAAAAAAAATCAACTCTATCTTACTTAAACTTTTCTTGAAAAAATAATCAAATATTGGTTTCGCTTTTGCACCCCAGAAGATACACCGGGCACTGATCTGCAAAATACCAGTGATATGCAGGCAGGAAGGTCCCATAAAGTAAATGTCACAAGCCCTACCCTTACGCGACTGATCTCTCCGCACGCGCTTAGCTCTCCCTCACTTGCAGAATATTCTTCTACTAGAGATATAGAAATTCCGAATGACATTGACAATGTTTATGAAAATATTATGTGTACAACTTCAATTCCTAAATTAGTAAGTGAAGTTATTGGTAAGGATATATACGACGAAAAGTTAAGTGAGCCCAATGTAGAACCTCAAATTTCGAAAGATATTGAAAACCCAGCCGACCTATCAACTGAAATAGTAGAAAATGGTTATGAAACGCAGGACAGTGAAGCTGAATCAGAGACACAAATTGAATATACCGATAATGATTTAGATGAAGTATTACTAGCATCAGATAATGAAACTGAAAACCATAGAGATAATAACAAATGTAATGAAGTTGCAGATAATTTGACAATAAACGATACAGAAACAGATGTGAAATTAGATACTCCTTCTATGCGCACTTTAGGTGAAGACCATTACCTTCCCATGAGCCCGAGAAAAATGTCAGCCATCGAGCCTGCCCATAAAACAATTTTAGAGAATTTAAGCGTTTTTGATCACACAATGCCTTTAAATTATGAAGATAATCCTTATGTAGAGATGAATTTAGGTAATGAAGAAGACGATATGCAAACGTATGAACTGGTTTGTGTAAATAACGGAAAAGCAGAACCTGTGTATATGGAGTTAAACCATGTCGAGTCAGAAGACGTATCTCCTGAAGATGTGAAGTCAGACTGTATATCAGATACGGCATCAAATTTTGCGGATACAAAAGAACAAACTTTAAAAAGGATATCTAAGGCTGATAAAAATATAAAGGAAAAGGAAGATTCCTCAGATGCCGAAGAAGAAAACTCTAAAGATGTTTCCCTAGATGTGCCTTTTTCTAGATTTAGTATCTCTGATAATTTCCGACCAGCGTCATATTATCTTAATGGTAGTAGAACTGTTTTAGACAGACAGGATAGTTCAGACAGTGAGATTCTTCCTCCCCCGCCTATACCAACCTCATCGCCACCTTTTAGTAATTTATTAGATGAAGAACTGTCTAAATATATTTTAGATAAACTAGACAAATCCGATCTTTCACAAGACAATTCTATAATCAAAATGTTGACTAACGAAAACCAGAATCTTAACAAAATGAAACGGAGAACAACATCGTTGATGATTTATGGAAGTCGTACTTCAATACATGATACGCTTACTAGAGGCGAAAAAGTTCGCAGCAGTAGGGCAAGCTTAACACATGAAAGACACAAAGCCAGTGAAATACCAAATAAGGTGCTTAGTAATTCCATTATAGAGCAACATAATATAATCTGCAATGAAACGGATTCGTTGAGAAGTTATAATGCCGATAAAGGTTCATCGAGATTGTCTATGGAGTCAGATATAAGTAGTAGGTTTGAAATGACACCTTCAAACATTTCATCTGAAATTACGAGTTTAGTAGATTCCGACTCAATGGTGGACTTACGGCATCCCTATGAAGTTTATAGTTTTGAAAACGTAATGAAGCGAAGACCTCTATCCGATGATTCAATATTTGAACTGACAGAATCTGAGAATCTTTTACCATCGGTAAATTCATTAAATATAAACATCGACGAATATTTGGACACTTTGGGAGCGTCTTCTACGGAATTAAATTTTAAAAGCAATAATACAAGTGCTATTGCGTCACTTGCAACACCAACCAGCTCCTTTACAAATAAAAACAACTCCATGGACCATATTCAAAATTTACATATGCGTGCTTCAAGCACTCCTGATAGCCGTAATATAATTCATTCTGATGAAGAAATTAGTGCAGAAACTCGATTTCAATATAATAATAGTCATACTCTGGATTACTTAGGATCACAAAGTTCTTGTAGTTCAACTGGAATACCTAAATCGCCACTATCATTTTATAGTAAAAGTTATAACCGAGACACATTAATAAAGAAAAACTTAAATAGTGAAATCACGGCAGACAAAATTAAAGAGTTTGAAAGCGAAAAACGAAATCTCAGACATAGCTATGAAACTCCTGTTTCTTCTACTACTACTGGATTTCACAGTAGAGAAAGTTCTGCTGAGCATAGTGCACCTTACTATTATTCCGACCTTTCCTCTCAAGAACATATTAATGTTCTCCCAATATCTCATTATTTGAAAAATACTAATATTCACCGTAAATTGAATAATCAGCGTCGTAGAGGCCCAATGCACAGAAAAAATGAGATTTCACACATCCATAATCCAATACGTGATAATGATGAGTCAGACCAATCGTTTAATTTAGCTGCGTCCGCTAGAAGCGTTTCAGTCGAATTTTTAAGTGCTGTTGAAAAAACCCCAGATATTGATTTAAAAAATATATACGAATCTTCAAGTAGTAAACCTTCTAAAATACCAGAATCAATGAATTTGATATCTAGTCTTGGGTGTAAAAAAAGTGCAAAAATTAAAAATTCTGATCAAAGTTCTTCATCGGAGGGTAATAATTTAAGTCATAATAGCCTTCAAGGTTGTTTGCCAATTAAAATTTCTTCGGGAAGTATGTCCTCTCATTGTAGTGGAAACTCATCCAATACGGTTTACTATGATGCTGAAACAGAAACAAGTGCTTATGAAAACATTTTGTACCAAGGAGAGAAACATTGGGATGAGGATGTTTTATGGAGAGATAATTTAAGGCGGGTGTCGCATAGGCATGCTCGCTCTATGGATGATTTGGATACTATGCCTACTGAACGCAAAACACTAGACAGAGCTTATGCAAACGCATCAGCGATGAATAGTATTAAGCGGGTTAAGAAAAATGTACAGGATAAATGTGTTAAAAGTGTGACTTATGTTAACTGTGATATTCAAGCACAAATTCACAGAAACCAAAGTTGCAATACACACAAGGCAACAAAACAAGAAAAAGATGAAAATGATGTTTATGTAAGTTTAGTCGAAGAATCCGAAATATTGAATGAACAATTTGATGAAGGAGTTTACGAACAATTAGCTGTCGATTCTTCAGAAAACTCAATTACTTTACAAGATTTACCAAGCAATTCTCGAAAAAGTCATAGTAAGGATAGACGAAAGTTTGAAATAGACAGGGAGAATCTTAGGCAGTGGGATTTAATGTCTAGCGGTCTAATGAAAAGTGAGGTAGGACGCGTGCGGAGCCTAGTTGCTGGTTTGGGTACAAGTGAACCTCTGCGTAACATGGAGGTAGACAGTGCAAGCAATGAAGGTATCCTATAACATAATATGGCCCTGTAAGGTACACGATGTAAGTTACATTTACTTCTGATTCTCAGCAAAATTAAGATTAAACGAAATTCAAATTATTTATTGTAAATAAATATTTTGTGTGGTATGACATGCATAATACTATTTATATATTTTGGTTTAATAAATGGGTTAAACACGATAAGGTGTCTAAAACACGTTTGGCAATTGGCATGCGACATTTAACATGGATTTTGTGTTATAATGAATAATGTAAATAATAACTTTAAATATACTCGTACTAATACATTATGTTAAACACTTTATCATGTTTTCACCAACTATATTAAATCATGCCAGAGATTGAAACTTTAGAAATAAAACTAATAAGTAATATAATGTATTGATATTTGCAGCTTCTATGACAATGTCAGGCACAAATATAGAACCAGGCTCAAAGAATAATAATAACAATAACCAAATAAACCAGCAAACTTTGTCAAAAAAAGCATTTCTTGGAAGTAACACGTCGATTGGTAGAAGTAATAGGGATGGTACTATACCAGTAAGAGCTGTAAGCCCTAGAGTAAGATGGGTTGAAGAGAAACCCACTAATGAACATTGTTCGCAGCCGATCACAGCATCACAACAAAATGTAAGTAACTAAAAAAGAACTGCAATCAATATAATAAATGTAATTTTAAAATGTACAAGTAATATAAATACTGAATGTTTTATAGTTGAATACATTAACGGGTTCTGAGGATGTATGGACGACAGTAAGGTCACCATCGAGAACTTTACAACAACCAATAAGAGCCGTTAGTCCTAGGATTAGAAGAAACAATAACAACGACAACAACGATACGGTACGTTGTTTAAATTTATATTTAGTCAATGCAATGTATGCAAATGTCCTTGTAGTTGAATGATTTTTGTTTTCATCTGCTTTTTTGTACTTATATGTTTTATTACGCATTTTTACTTAGTTCTGCTTTATCTTTTATTGCAATAGCGTAAGGAGGTCCATAATCAAGAATCAAGTGAAATACCAACGGCCGGTGAGCTTTTGGGAAGAAGTCACGAGGAGCTAGTTTTGCTCTTGATTCAATTAAGAAGACGTCACGCAGCAACTCATCGTTCTATTGAGCAATGCTGTGTTCAGATTAGTAGTATAGAGGTGCTTATTTATGCTTCTTGTTTCATTAGTTTTGTTTATCAGTGTATTGTGTAGATATTGTTAATATTAGATCACTGAGCTATTTTTTGTCATTATTTGAGTAAGATATATAGCAATAATGTTGTATAGTAATCAAATGATTTACAGGATTGTCTAAGTTCACTCAAAGCCATTGAACGGGAAGAAAACTTACAACGTTTGGAACAGTTAAAGACTCAACTCATGGAGTTAGAGAACCATTATGAAAAAAGTAAGCCGTTAGTGCAATTGGTTGATAATATGGTGAAACTTGGATCTTTGTATAATAGACCAGGTTCTACGATAGAACGATTGGAGCGAAATCAGAGGCTGAGACAAAAAGTTCTTGCAGAACATGCTATGGAACAACAAAGGTTAGTGTTCAAATTGCAACGAAATAACAGTAATGACATTTCTCTCATTGAGAGCATTCTATTACATACAGCTAATATGAAAGTATTTTTATATATACATGTCTTTATCACCTAACTCATCTTTTTAGATGAGTTAGGTGTTATAAGACATGTATATATACAGACTAGAAAGGAAATTTTAAATATACATTTGGGTTCAAATAGAGTCGTGAAAGCTATTTGCATAAAAATAGATTTGCTTGAATTAGCGTCGTATCCACTAATTAACTATTCGTTTTAGAAATAATATTAGGCAAATAATATTATAGGTATATTTTAAATATAACCAATATACCTCTGCCCCTGCAATTAGTCTTAAACAAATGATCTCTCGGTGTCGAATATCTTAATCTTATTCTAATCCATGGAGTTATTGAAGCTTTATTTAATTTAAACTAACTTACAGATGGCTCGAAAGTGCCGCAGCAGGCAAACCCTTAGAAACAGAAGCGGCAAGAGTCAGAGTTGCTGAACTATGGGCATTGGAACAGGAACTAGCAGACGAGGCAGCCATTCTTCAAGGTCTTAAAACTGACAAAGATGCTATTGACTCATTGTTGACAGGTACTCGTAATATCACGAATAATTAAATACAGTAATTAAGATAAAGAAATCAGTAAAAGTGACTTGAAATTAAATACTTTGTATTGTACTGCATAATTATAAATAAAAGAATAAAAAAGAAGAAACAGGTACAATAGGCCGCCTTATCGCTCAGAAGCGATCTCTTCCAGGCAACCTAAATAATAGTAGTTTCTTTGTAAAACTAGTATAGTACTTACATCATATTATAATATTAATAATAATCCAATATGAATAAAACTTTCTTAATAGCAGTTCTTGTTTGATATTTTTTGTAACTTTTAAATTAAAATTGATTTCATACAAGGCGACGGTAGCATTTTGATTTTCATTGCCAAAAACTTTAAATTTTGAAGTCTATTTTAGTTCTTAGTTTTTAATTTGTCTTTTCCAGGTGTTCGCAGTAAGCTGGACAGCGTAAACATTGGTTCCCGAGCTCAGCCTTCAGGCTTGGAGGCGGAGTTGGCGCGAGTGCATGCCATGCTGGCGCACAATTCTAAGGTTTATAAGGTTTTTAGCTATACCATGCACTTTTTATTTTATTTATTCTAATATTTAATCAACAAAACTATAACATTCAGTATTCAGATGTATACTATAGCCAAACTTGAAGTGGACTGTTTATCAACAAATTATTTAACAATGAGGGTATAAATTGCTAGTCATTTTACACCTATTAATAAATTTTAGTTAAACTTGTTTCTTAAATTGATGACAATTTTAGCTTAAAACAATTAAATATAACAATTATAATTTAAAAATATTATCGTACAAACTATTTGATTAGCAATTTCATTTCATTTGAATTACTTTTAAATAAAAAAACAATACATTAATTTAAAAATGGTATGAAACGACGTGCATTTTGAACCTTCAGTTCTAATTTGTTTGTTGATAAACATTTCTCATCGAGTCTGGCTTTAGTATAAGTTAGTTACGTAGTGATTTGTTATATTTTATTGTAATTATTAAAACCAAATCTTATAGTACAAGTAATATTGAAACTAAATATCCTTTCTGTTTTTGCACAGCATCCCAGTAATTCGTTAACTTTTATTTATGTTGTGCTAACTACTAGCTATAGAGAGTTAGAAACTTATGAGTGTTTCAGAAGAAGGTTTTTCTATGGTTGTTTGGTTTGAAGTACGGACTGTCTGTCTATATTCAAAGCACATCATTCCTGCATTACGTTAACATTTATATATTTGTATATTTGGCAGTAGATACAGTCCACTTATTAACAACCTTAAATACTATTTTTTTATAGTTTCATATTTATTTTGTTCATCGATCAATGTTATGATACCTAGTGTGCAATCTGCATGTATGCATCTTGTTTAATTCATGTCTTTGCATTGCGTGTCAGTCCATCTTTACAATTCCATGATTTGATATAAGCATCTCACCATATTTTTCATAAACCTTTATTTGATGCTCTTATTCGTTTTTCGTTCATTACATGTCTGCTTACTTCACCGTCATATACTTTATGTCAACAGAAACTAGAGCAAACGGTAGCGGACAATGCACGTTTGGAAAGGGAACTGCATCACCTCCGCCGCGCCCTGCGAGCTCAGCGCGCTAACATTCATGCCCAAGCTTCGCATAACATGCCACCATCGCATCCCACTGCTATGCTAGAGGATGGTAAGCGCCGACACATTCCACTGATACAGTTATTCTATTTCAGGAAGAAGGAATGTTTCCTGAAATAAGGTAAGGTGACAGCGACAATTTGTAACAGTAAACTAAAGGAACGTCAGCAAGATGCGTTTTTGTGTACCAAAAAAATGTTGCTTAGCTCACAGACAAGTGATAATTACATGATTATTTTACATTGCGTAGATATATAGGTAGGCGACCAACGACTTAGTCTAGTGAAGAAATAGACAAAAGTTTGACTAAGGAAAGTAGAGTGGGGCAACTCTCCCGGTTACATAACCTACCCAATGAAAAAGAGCAATATTTCCGGTTGCACCGCAATTGGTTGACTTTTGTATATTTCTCACGTAATTCGTCTTTAATCGCATGTTAGGCATACTGGGGAGTACAACCGACATGCTTATTTCTGCCGTCATGCAGTATTGCTGTGACATAGCTGGGGGCATGGTTGCTGGTGTATATACAGTCACATGAGGCATACCGCATAGCACACCTACGCCTCAGACAGACTGAAGGCCGCACTTTATAAAGCCTATTCGTTACATGCCTTGTTAACACGCGTTAGTTAACGTGCCAGAAGGCTCATTGGCAATGAGGCATTATCAAGCACTAAACTTCAAAGCTTAGAGCATCGCCGAAAGGTTGCCTGTCTATCAGTGTTCTACAAGATATATTTCGGGGAGTGGGCTCAGGAACTATTTGATCTTGTGCCACCTTCGCCGTTCTACCACAGGACTGCTGGGCATCGCAGCGACTTACACCGCTACGTCATCAATATTCCTCGGACGCGTACTAAGCGGTTTAGTTCCTCGTTTCTTATACGCACTGCAAAGATGTGGAATGCTCTTCCAGCTTCCGTTTTCCCCACCTCCTACAACATGGGTACCTTCAAGTCAAGAGTGAATAGGCATCGTCTAGGCAAGCGCGTTCCACCATAGGCTGCATCACTGCTTACCTTCAGGCGTGATTGCAGCTAAGCGCTTGCTTATACAAAAAAAAAAAAAAAAACGTTGTTCATTTACCATCAGTTAGGCCATCAGCTTGATCCGTTATTTAATAAAACTAGTCTGTAGATCATCGCGTGAACATTGTTACAGAAGTGACACGAGTACAACAGTTGGTGTCAGCTTTACAGCGTCAGCGTCAGGAGCTGAGCCGCGCGGTGCGTCACCTCACGCAGCAGTCCCACGCCTTGCAGATCACTCATGATTCTATGCCTGGTAATTGAATGAATACATACCGACTACCAACCGCAGCATAGCTTTATCTGAATATAGTATAAAACAATGTCGCGTTTCACCTTCCCTCGTTTCATAAACCAAAAAACACGGTTTCAACCAAAGAACACGGACAGGCAGGCAGACAGACAAAAAATAGTTTTGGCTTCAGTGGCGCAGTGGTATGCGCGGTGGATTTACAAGTCAAAGGTCCTGGGTTCAATCCCCGGCTGCGCCGATTGAGGTTTTCTTAACTGGTCCAGGTCTGGCTGGCCATCGCTAGTTACCACCTTACCGACAAAAATTAGCATTTAGCGTTCCGGAATGATGTGTAGAAACCAAAGTTGTGTGGATACTCGTAACAAGTTAGCCCGCTTCCATCTTAGATTGCATCATGACTTGGGTGTCAAGGGCTAGCGAGTAGAGAATATAAAAAAAGATAGGTAAATACAAGGATTGAAAATTTCAGGCAAACGTCGTCCAATGTCGTCTTGGCAAGAAACGAATCTGGATACAGGCCATACTATCGACCACGGGCAATCCGACTATGACTACGACTCGCAAGGACCAGTAATGCCCCCGGGACACTATCCACCGAGCGTGGAGACGCCGCTGTATGTTGATACTAGAGCACCCGGCATGGATGTCGCGTCACCAATAAACAGCGAGGACATGCAACACACTGCTTTTGGTAAATATTTACGTAATAATAGGTATTCATAGTTTCACTTTGTTGGCATGCCCTGTGTAATGCTCTCTATTCGATGGTTTTCCACTTAGTATAAAGTGCTGAAAAAGCCCAATTGAATACGTTAACTCATTTGCAATCAATTCAGTTTAATATTAAATTACTCACTGCATTCTATTTCTATCAATAAACTAAATTCAATAAGTACAACCTAAATTAATTCACGTAAAGTCTTTTTGATTCTACTGCAGCTTCAAAGTTTCTTCAAAGCAATTTAATTAGATAAGATATGTTAGTGATATGTTAGTCTCCCTTAAATTTTATAATCTTGTTAAATAACTACTAGCTTGATGAACTTTTTTATAGGTAACCTCACTAATGTAGAAAAACAAGAGATCAAAACAGTGCGAATTGTGAAACGGGAAAGCGAAAGGCGACAAAGAGATCGCGACCGGTCTTTACAACCATTATCCGATTGGTCCAGCAACCATATCACTGCCAACATAGATCAATTTTTAGAAGAAGAATTAGTGCAACCAATTAATAACTACAGAGCGTCTTCTTTACCTAGAACTGAGTATAGCAAATATGAAGAATATTATTCCAAGCCTCAATACGCAGATTCTGTAAATTATATCGGGATGAACGAAAAGAACATGCAACAGAGTCCTAAATATCCCTCAAGCCCTTCGTTGTCTAATTATGATTATTCAAGAGATATTTCATCTTTAAGCAGTAGCTATCACAAAACTTATGACAGATCTGCTGGTTATGATCGTACCATATCTTTGTCAACCCAATATCTCAATAGCCCAACAGATAGTTCAAGGACTTTGACTAACGATCCCATGTCAAAAACGAGCAGTATTGTAAGCTTAACGAGATCCAATATGGAATTGTCTCCTATATTTAAAAGTGAAGCTGCTAAACAAATTATTACGGAGGTGTCAGGAGAACCTAAAAATGGCTCTTTACATAGACGACAAGTACCAAAAGAGAAGAGGAGGCACTATACCGCACCGCACCATTTGAGCGCCAAAACTCTTAATGAAATGCCTAAGGATGCTTACAATCAAGATGTAAGTATTCATTGAAAAAAACAAGACATAAATTTTTAACTGATAAATGGCAAATAGGCTTAGTAATATGCTGTGTGTAATTTTTTCAAACATACCTTTTTATAATTATTATTCTACTTCTTTAGGTGCCTTTCCATTAAATAAATGAATAAATTTGGTCAATACACTCTACTAAAGATCTGTAGTCAGTTTATTAAACTTCTTGTCCATGGGTAGGCTAAAAATTCTCCAACTGCATTATTGCCAGTCCACTCTCTTAAGTTTCTTATTCATGACACCTTTCTTCTTTCATCATCTTCTTTCTTTTAAATACTAACTTTTGTATATTGTAGGCTCTGGGAAGGTCACTGGACGACGCAGACATGGAACGTGCACTTCGCGGTGCTGCTCCAGATGTGGTGCGCTCGGCTCTACCGGCGAGAAGGTTACCAGACTCCATAGATCAGCTCTTGGCTGCTCCTCAGAAGATTATTATACCAGAACGATACATACCTGAGAAGGTGAGTCATAAAAGAAGTATGGATGCTGTTGTAAAATGCATTGTTGATGAACTAAAGTATAAACATTTTTATTTTGTAATTTCGATATGATAAAAAGTTAAAAGTAGTTTTATTTTAGTAATATTTTGCATGAAATTAGAATTATGTAACGTAAATTAATTGACAAGAATGTTAATTGGTACGTGATAGTGTGATTTAATTATTTTAATTAAAACTATTAAAATTTAAATAGCCTCCAGAACTATCTCCGGAAGAACAGCAGAAACGTCAAGAGAAAGTCGAATCAATTAAAAAGATGCTCTCGAGTTCTTCTGCTGACCCTAGCAAGGTTAGTAGTTAACTTAGAAGTTTATATTCTTATTAAACTTACTCGGAAATTTCACTATAACAAACCAAATGGTTCTAAAAATTTAGAGTTCTAAAAATGAAGAGTTTTCAATTTAAGTCTTCTAACATAGCACGTACTTTTTTCAAGGATTATGCACGCGGGAGTACTAAACTTATAATGACTTGAAATTACATTACACACCGGTGTTTCAAATTAATCTAAGATGCCATAGTAATTATTTAAACTTTTCAAGTTCAATAACTTTCAATCTTCAACCCATCACTCTACATTCAAACTGTCACACCATGTAATTGCTTTTCCATTACTTTGTATACTATCCTTCCATTGAAAACTACGAAATTGTATAATCATACTTTACATTTTCATTAGTGTATCTACATGCATCTTGCATAGATTGCTCTGCTTTCGTTGTTATACGGAATGATGCAATTTTTAATTTTGCATGATCATCTCTCATATTTTTCTTATTATCATTATCAACTTTCAAAACTTTTTCTAGAATTTTACTGTTTATATCATTACAATATAAATAGATACATTGTGTTTGCAGATCAAAGTTAATTGATATTATTGAATTTCATTAAAAATTAGTTGATCGTTTACAATTAAATTACAAACTTATATAATATAGAAGATTGTTATAGGCTATTTGTCCGATAACCTGAAAATAAATTTATTTTCAACAATATGCTAATCGTCTGTATAATAAAAATATACGATTTATCCAGTTTTTGAAGGAATAAATTTATTTCTACTTTTGCTGTATAAATAGTAACTTTTATATCGTAGTCTTCTTTAAGTGCTAAAGTATCATACAAACAGATATATAGAGTTACAGTATTTATGCCTTTAATAATACTACTACAGTACTTTGAGTTTTTAATAATTGTAATGATCTGCAAACACGTAAGCTTTAAATAGCCGCTTCGAATGTTGGCTGTGTACATAAGCGCAACATATGTGTTGTATTAGAGCCCAGACGGACAGGAGAAGCGACAGCGCGAGCACTTGCTCCAGATGAACCAGATCCTTGCCAAGCAGGTCACCGAGATGAGCAAAATCATAGCTGGTAAGACCCTGCTTATTTTAGTTACGCTGGTTGTGTTATTAGATGTTAATGTTTTTTAAATGCTAAATCGTCGATTTCACCAAATCACAAATAAAGTTTAAATTCTGTATTGTGACATTTGATTTACTACAATCACTATGTCGCAAAAATCGGCTTTTTTCAATCAATATCTCAATAATGATGAACGATAAGTAGAGACAGATGGGACCTTATTTGTAGAACTTACAAAGAGCAAAAAAATGTATTGAATTAATATTTTCGTATCTCCACGGAGAACCGAGTTATTGTAAAAAAAACTTAATACAAGTTTTTTTCAAGATGGCGGAAAATGCACATAAATCTTGGTCAAGAATTCGATGTTAAGCTTTGCTATGCTCCTCACACGTCATTTCAGGAAGTTTTGTCGTTAAATAGACTTTACACTACATTTAATAGAATGTGATTTCATTAAACGATGTAGCTTGTATTCTAAAACTGCATATTTATCACTTAAAAACCACTAAATCATCGAATACTGAAATGTACATACATAGTATTCAAATGATTTAAGTAATATGCGGGAGGTTTTGCGCTGAACTGAATACCAAAGAGTTTTTGTGGCATAGCTTACATGATCGACATCGGTATTGTGTCTAATGGTAAATTTAAAATGTAAATATTGGTATTTAAAAATTTCATCAAGTTCAAGTTGCAAATGAAATGACGAATTAGCATTGGTGTTTTTCCATAGTTTTCGCTACATCATACATAACACCACTGTAGCAGCATTCCTCAATTTGTAATTTTACACGTATTTTATGTTGTTTTACTATATTGTGTTGCCAGATTCAATGAGTACTGTTACGAGAGTTATCAAAGCATGAAGTAATAAATATCTGATGTTAATGTAGCAGTTTGGTCTGTCTAATGCTTGATTGGATGTTATATTATTGTTTATGCATGATCTTTATTTCATGATTGGGAAACCCAACGTCTATGAAACCTGTATTAAAATTGTATTCTACGTAATTGGTAGCTAATTTTGTACTACCGATCTATGTGTGTTGTATTCTTTTTGCAAAATTTCTAATCTTCGAGTTTTTTATATACAAAATTGTTGTTACTTACTTTAAGTCAGTCGTTTTCTTCCATTGTAAGTATGTTGTAATGATGATGTTTTAAAATCTTTTTACTGTTAATTAAAATTAAAAGTTTGACATTTTGTGATCGCTATTGAGACTGAGACCTTCATCATATTTTCTTAATGTTGTAGCATAATGTGTTTTTTGTACGAAATTGAATGCTTTGATAATTCTTCAAGTTTGATGTGACTAAAACCACACGTGAGTTCACGCATGTAACGTTAAGCTTGATTTTTGTCCCTCTCAGGAACCAACACCGATGGACCGTCCAACGCAAACAACTAATCACCGCCCAAAATCCCAGCATCCTCTAATTCCACGTACAATTTAGCCAAAGACACTGTTTTAGTAAAATCATACGTCATTTAATGACTTTAACCTATCGTTATCACAATTCACACAATACCTATAACCTATAGTCCATGTCTAGTACTTTATCCCATTCCTGAACTAGCGGTCTTGAAGATTCATCCAGTTTGCAGCATGGTTTCCGTTTTTATTTTGCATTTTCTTGTGAGTTGATTTTTTTGTTTTTCTTTTTATGTATAAGTTGAATTTGGATTCAAGTTTTTAATTTAACGTTTTAAAAGTCAAATAATATTTGATTTCCTACAATTTATAATCAGTAATAATTTTTTTTTTTATTTTTTTCACCAGTTAAAGCATTAGAAGAACTACCTCTGCAAGATAATATGGATGACTACGAAGATCGTTCACCAGACGTCGAACTGCCAATATATCAACAAAGAGACAATTTCTTCACATGAACATTCACATAGTCTAAACAAATCTTCGGATATCTTGAATGCCCCATATACGGCCTTTATATCGGCTTCTTAAAATATGCATTAGAATTTTGGACTTTTGAATTTTAGGATGTTTCTCATAAACCTCCTATAAATAAATATAAATCCAGCAATAGGTAATATTATATCAACCTTAGAAATGTTTGATTATTTAGAATTTATTACTTAAACAAAGACCTTATTAGTTTAAAAGTGAAAAGATTTCTAATGGAGATGATTATAATATTCAAGGTGTATTGATGCAACCTTTATGACGTCTCGGAAACAAGCTGCAGATGTCGGTCGTACATAAAATACGCAAAAACAAGACGCGCGCGTGGTGTAATCCTGCCGCCGCGCCATTACGTTACCGCTGACATCTAAAATCTTGTATTGTGCAGTTTAACGTGATGTTACTAAACGTCATAAAGATTGCATCCGACTACACCTGATACCTAATATTATTTTAAGTAGGTACACGTTCCACATAATTAAAAAGCGATACTTAGCGATATTGTGCGAGTATTTTAATCGAGTAACAGTAAGAGGTGCGTGGCTGTTCAATTAAACACATCATATAATTGATGATTATTATTATTCGTAAAGGAGAATAAAATTTAAAAATACAGAAATGTTACTTATATTAAAAATGCGAAAGTTAAAGAATATTCATATGTTACTCATTCACGTCTGGAACCTCGCGGATCTATAAACATAACAATTGGCGTACCTAAAATACTTCTTTATTAAAAAGGCTACTAGTATAACCGAGAGGTACAGCCATAGTACATGTTAATATTATCCACAAAAAATCATTAAGTGAGACGCCAAATATACTAAATAGTCACGTACCTATCTAATTTTAAAGATAGTACGTTTATTATCACTGATTAGTGTAGAACTCAGTGTACTATTTATATTATTAGATGATATTAGAAAGTGAATATTACGTGACACATTAAATATCTTGGTAAAGTAAATGTACTTGAATATAATGACTAGAGAAGAGAAATCGCTTTCACAAACCCTACTGCCGACTGGTACGCTTCTGCTTGGAAACATATCATGTCATATCTTTAGACATGTAATATATATGACAAAGTATGCTTTAGACTTAACATATTTCATTTAGCAATTGCTCAATTTACAATACAAAACATTCCGTTTAAAGTTTTCTATTAATGAAAAAAAAAAAAAAAAAGGTGTTGTACGCTGTATTGTTTAATTTATGGGCCAGTTTACAATTAAATAGAGTAAATTCAAAATATAAAAATTTTCATGATCAAATTAAATGATTATAAATATAATATGATACATAACACGTTATTAACGAAATCAAATCCAGTGTGTTATGCAATCGTTTAATATTTATAAATATAATTGTAATACAATATAGTCTTCTATATAAAGGGCCTTCAATTGTTATTTTAGATGTAAGGTTATATGACTTACAATGTAGTGTATTTATAAATCTATAAAAAAAATGATGCCATGTTAAACGAAAGTACTTAATATTGTAGATAAAGCACATGTTTTATTTTAATTTTGGAACGAATGAAAATGCGTTTTAGTATTATTTCGTTTAAAATAATTACCCTTGTAATATTGGTTATTTATAATATAAATTAATTTTATTAACCATCTATAGTTATTTAAGTGATTGTTTATTTTTTATTGTGTAATATATTTGTTGTACCGAATTAAATCGTACCCGTATTTGCACATAGTCAATTGTAGGAAACCAAAACTTCTTATGAATATAACAAAGTATTTATCAATACTTGTAATATTTTATGTATTGTAACACATATTGTTCGAATGCTTCACGTGTTATTTCAAAGAAGCAACGAATTTGGAACACTTGTGATATTCATAAATATACCTGATTTTTTAAATATCACATGCCTACATCTTTCAAAATAGGTGATATGTGAATAATTGTTTAGATGTAGCTTTTTAGAATATGACTGTATTAGCCTATATAAGCTTTAAACATTGAAGTTAACCTCTTAAACACCGATTTAAAATTTTTATTCATATTTAATTATGCTTCATGTAATTTTTCAGATCAATTTCCATGACCCTATAAAAAAGCTCGTGCGCTGTAGCAAGGTGCGGGTGACAGTTCATTTTACTCTTCAAAGTTTGTCGCGATTCACGATAATAGGCAAACATCATAGGGCAACTGTCACTCGCACCAAGCTACAGCGCACGAACCATAGTTTTGTTTCGTAAGATTTTATTTTACTTATTTTAATTTTTAATTTTGACATAATTTTATACAATCTATTTATTTTTGCTATATTACAGTTAACATTTTATTTTATCATAATTAACAACAAATTTATTTTGCTTTAACATTTATTATAATTTTTAACATTTTCATTAAATAAATTATCGTTTCATCGTTTCGCTTCGCATCGTATAATGGTGTGGCGTCGGCATCTGTGTTCCATATAACAATACGATATCCTATTAAGCTTAATTGTTATATTAATAAATTCGTATATACAAAAAATAATAATTTCCTAGTAAATATATAGACTGAAATAGTTTTTGCCTTAAATCCTCTTGAGAATTTCCTAAACCTGTATTGTTTATATTATAATATCTATCTATAATGTCAATTATGTACTTATTTTATCTATCTATCTGAATAAAGAATTAATATCGTTCAGTTGTTTTTGTTTATTACCTACTACTGTCATCATCTACATCCCATATTCGGCTCACTGTTGAGCATGATTCTCCTCTCAGAATGTCCACCACGCTGACCCGATTGGCAGAATTCTCAGGTATGCAGGTTTCCTTACGATGTTTTCCTTCACCGTTTGAGACACGTGATATTTAATTTTTTAAAATATACATAACTGTAACGTTGGAGGTGCATGCCTCGGACCGGATTTGAACCTACACCCTCCGGAATCGGAGATAGAGGTCACATCCATTGGACTATCACGGATATTAGCACATATATACCTAACTATATTTTCTATTGCGGAAAAACCTAGTTCCCGTGGATATAGTGTATAATGTACGGAGCGCAGTCATTGATATAATGGCGTAGTATATTTGTTAAACCCCTTCTAATAAGATCACTGATTTGTGAAAAAAGTGCCCGACAAAAATGTTTTGAGAATGAATGTGTGAGAATGGGGGCCCTGGGCACAGGCCCCGTTTGCCCTCATGGTGAAGATGGTATTGGTTCCGCGTGTAACCCTACCCCTACCTTAATACGAGTATCCTATGTCCGTCTTCTGGCTCTAAGCTACCTTTCCACCAATTTTCAGCCAAATCGGTACAGGCGTTCTTGAGTTATAAATAATGTAACTAACACGACTTTCTTTTATTTGTACCTTTTTATTTTTTAGAAGTTAGCCCCTGACTGCAATTTCACCTGATGGTAAGTGATGATGCAGTCTAAGATGGAAACGGGCTAACTTGTTAGGAGGAGTATGAAAATTCACATCACTTTCGGTTTCTACACGACATCGTACCGGAACGCTAAATCGCTTGGCGGTACGTCTTTGTCGGTAGGGTGGTAACTAGCCACTATCGGAACCTCCCACCAACCAGACCTGGATCAATTAAGAAAACCTTAGACGACCCAGCCGGGGGTCGACCCCAGGACCTTGTCTTGTAAATCCACCGCGCTTACCACTGCGCCACAGAGGCCGTCAAATAATCTATATAGATTAAACCTATAATCTATATAGATAAATCACTGAGCATATACTCGTGCATCGAGTGTTAACTACATCGTTCACATCATGACCCCAACATCTTTATATCAACAGAAACTCGTGCATCACCTTGACTTTTGGGATTCGCAGATTTAGTACAAGTTAGCGGTGCATACCATCGTATGGTGCAAACGCAACTTGACATTATAACAAAAGGAATCCTTCGCAATAACAACGGAATTTCGACTTACCCTCATTGACATAAGAAACCTAATATGCTGCAGGATATTTGTCGATAATTTGGATTAGCATTTAAAACTACCATTTATTGGACAACGTAGATTTGATGAGTTTCAAATTACAAGTAAGTTTGCATTGAATTAGAACTTGAATTGATTTTTAATTTCTAAAAATCGGAGAGAGAGAATTTTTAATAGTATTATTTTTCGCTGGTATATTGTAGGTTAATTTTGACCTACAATATGGATGTATTTATTGAAAATATTTAATGTAGATAATATAAAATGAAATACAGGAATTTAGGCTTTTTATTCGATAACTTTATTCGATTTTTAACCGAGTTCAAAAAAAGGAGAAAGTTCTCAATTTGACGCGTATGTATTTTTTTAAATGTTTGTTACCACATAACTTCGTCATTTATTAATCAGTTTTAAATTTTTTTTTTTTTGTTTTATTCGATCTTTTTGCATCATTCACGGGTCCGGTGCCATCAACGCTGTGAGGCTGAAGTATGACGAAAACAGAGGCTTCAAAATACCTAGGTCAATTAAAAAAAAAATCAAAATTTTATTTCAAGTAGGCTCAGTTTACAAGCACTTATGATACGTCAGTTGACTATTTGTAAAGATTTTACCATCGGTTCAGAGGAACTGGCAAGAAACTCAACAGTTGCTCTTTAAAAAAAATCATACAATATTATAATTTACAATTGATGACAACATTACAATTTCTTATAGTTTTAGTTCCTGTGTGAAGGTGGAAGCATCTTTATCATTGAGGAACTCATCAATGGTGTAACCTAAGTAACCTCGACTAACTAAATGTTTTTAACACATAGATACATAAATAAAAGGTAAAGAGGTCGACGAGGCTTAAAATGAAAAAAAAAAACGTGAAATGTTTTCTAGAACACATTCTAACTTGTATGCGGCATCTGAGGCGGCATCCATACCCGCATTAAAGCGTGCCAGTCGCTTACGATAAAAAAAAATAATACAGAAAAAAAAGTATTTGTTGAATGCGACACTTGAGCGTAGGTACATAAAATGTATCGATGACATTTTATGACGGTAGTAAAATACTTTTTCTACTCGGATGGAATTTTCAACAAGAAATTAATTAAGAAATGGCTAGACAGCATAGAGCGTTTAATATTCTGTGCTAGACGGCATTATCTACATTTCAACGAGGTTCTTGAGGTACCTACCTACTCACTAGGTAGGTACTAGCATCGATATAAATCGTTAGATGGGCCCCTCCATACTAACGCACAATTTTATGTCATTTCCCAAAGACGTGCACGCACATCTTATAACGTAACAAGCGCATGCTGTGAGTGGACGTGGACTTAAAAAAATACTGTTTTTTCTCATTTTTATCCCTTAATTATGCCTTCTTGATCATTTTGGAAGTGTAATAACACAAGGCACAACGTGAATAAAACGAAATGTGTTACGAGTGATGACGTATTCAATGTGCGAAACCAATGACAATTCCGCAACTCTTTGAGGCCCATCTAACGATCTAAGATCGATGGGTACTAGCGATCATTTAAATACAGTTCTTGTTTTGGACGAGTTCTATTCTATTTTATGGCGCGTTTGGAACCCTCGCAACTTTAATTTTAACTTTTCGACTAATTATTATCACCATTAACTAATAATATTATTACCTGACGTTTTGAAAGTACTTGTAAACTAAGCTTATTGCAATAAATGTACTTTGACTTTGACTTTATTCGTCAGTTATTATCTTTTTGGAATTTTTTTCACTTCAATTGTTGGATTTTGTATTTCGCTGTTCATCTTTTATGACTCCAATTAGGTACACTTTTGGAATGGAAATAAAACATAGTGTTCTTGTCGCAGTTTTCTAGAGACCTGCCTCTTGACTTTGCCTCCAATTCGGAGGGCGTAGGTTCAAATCCGGTCTGGGACAAGCACCTCCAACTTTTCAGTTGTGTGCATTTTAAGAAATTAAATACCACGTGTCTCAAACGGTGAAGGAAAAACATCGTAAGGCCACCTTCATACCTGAGGCCACCTTCATACCTGAGAATGTTTTTAATTTTGTAGGTGTGTGAAGTCTGCCAATCCGTATTAGGCCAACGTGGTGAACCTAACCCCTCTAATCCTGAGAGACTCGTGCTCAACAATGAGCCGAATATGAGTTGTTAATCATGAATGATGATGAGTGTTCTTGTGTAAAAGCTATTAGGTTCTACGGAACCTACCATTACGAAATATATCGCTTGCTTTCCTGGGTACATTTTTATCTCTGTTTATGAAACTACAGATATATAGATACATTCTGCTTAATACAGATTATGACAAGGATTATTAAATCAAAAATGTATATTTTTAATACCACTAAAAGTCAGACTTTATTAACATATTTTTCTTACCGAATTGAGATCAATGTTGATCGCACATTGAGAAACAAACCGCAGATGCCGAACACACGGCGAAAAAAAAAAAAGCTAACATAATGACTATTTTTTGCACCATCATGCATATTAATACATTAATTCCTTAATCCAAAAGTTGTCTGGCAGATATTCCTATAAGCAATAAGACCGCTTTTACACATACTTGTTTAATATATTTTTATGTATTTTTTTTTGTTATTGTCTTTCTCTTGTGCAATAAAATATATATAAATAAATGATGTGCCACAATAAGAGTTATTTATCACACCATCATCATCATCATCGAGTATCACCAAATCAAAGAAATGGGACGATTCGCAGAAGAACCCAAAATTTCGACATAACTCAATGACGATTGCACCGGAAAGCGCAGTGTTGGTCGACCTCCACTATCGACCGAGGTCATCAAAAATTACAGGGGCCTTTAAAATAAGTACTTAAAAGATTAAACAGTGGACATTCATTGGCCGAAAATAATAATTTATAGATGTATAAGTTGATAACAATTAGCAGCTGCGGTTAATCTCGTAATGTGCGATCAGCTTTACCTGGCTCCCTGCAGCGATGCCGTTATAGCTTCGATACAAGGCTTTTACTTATCAGGTACTTAAAACAAAATGTCGTTGAACTCGATTTTGAAAATTCTTTCGTTGAATTCAATTATTATTATTACGTATCATGAACTTTTGAGACTTTTTTTATGTTGGTATATAAAGTTTTGATAGGACTTATTTTTTTATTATTTGGATTGGTTATTTGTTTTTTTTTTTTTTTTGTAAAATTGTGTGTACCTAAATGATATAATTTATATAGATAGATTTATTTTGAATTATCTCTACTCTACCTACTTCTTACAAAGAGTGAGTATGAATATCACACTAAAATTATAAAGGCGAATGTTTGTGTATAAGTGTGTATGTTTGTTCCTCCTTTACGCTGCGGCTACTGAAGCGATTTGGCTGAAATTTGAAATGGAAATAGATTTACTTTGGAATAACACAAAGAGTACTTTATATATCGGAAACATCGATCGGATCGGGATTGAACCACCAACCCTTGGTGATGAGTCCGACCGCTTTAGCGTTGATCTATTGAGGCTCAAATTGCAAAATTAAAAAAAGTATGACAAATATTAAAAGGAAAAGGGATATTAAGATAAGTTTTTTTTGCAGTAGGTACGTCTTTACGGTTGGTAGGGTGGTAACTAGCCACGGCCGAAGCCTCGAGCCAGACCTGGACCAATTAAGAAAAACCTCAATCGGCTCAGGCGGGGATCGAATCTTGGACCTCCGTCTTCTCCACTGCGCCACGGTTATGTTACTTTATCAGTCAGACGCATTTATTACTTTTTATGAAGGTTTTATTCAAAATCAAAGCAACAAAAACATGTTTATTATACAGAAGTATCTAGAGAGTTGTCGCCAACTTACTAGTCGTTAGCCCAATTCCGATAGATAATGGCGGCTAAACATCGAGTCCTTTTAGCGGAAACTTATTTACGACCAACAACTAAAGGCATCGAAGTTTCCATTACACTGAAGCGGGTAATATCAGCACGGCACGGCATTAAAAAATATCGTTGTTTTTAAAAAAAAAAACGTTAGGTGCATTTTTTATTCTTTACAAGTTAGCCCTTGACTATAATCTCACCTGATTGCAAGTGATGATACAATCTTTTTTTAAAATAATTTTTACAAATTAACCCTTGATTACAATATCACCTGATGGTAAGTGAAAATGCAATCTAAGATGGAAGTGGACCAACTTGTTAGGAGGAGGATGAAAATCCACACCCCTCGGTTAAATAAGGAAGTTGCAAATACATATAGTTTTATTTAATTATAATATTAATTTAAGCATTGTAGACAAAATATTTTCCGAAAGGGAATTGAGGTAATCGAACCTTAATAAAAGCTACCGTTATAAAGCAACTACCGGACGCTTGGGACTTTATGTCACCTAGAGTTATTTTTTCATAATTAATGATCTTCAAATAGGTACCCATTTTCATAAAACTTACAAAAAAAATATTTTTTCAGAGTATTTGACTCAATTTAAATTTTATTTACGTAACGACTTTCGTTAGCTAGTTATCCTTAATAAAACATTCATAAAGCATTCATTCAAATCGGCATAGCAGTGAAAATGTAATAGACTGACTGACATATTTTTAATATAAACGATTGCGTAAATGATAAATGATTAGAACTAAAAATAATAAAAATCGTCTAAATACTCCTTGTCGTGTCGTGGAACTATGGAAACACACAAAATGATTCAAAATGATTTGTGCTCGATCACTTTACGGCCAATAAAAATAATAAAATTATTTTGTTAACCAAATAAACTGTCTTACACTAGTAAATTGGACATTATTTTCTTTTTGATTAGATTTTCGAGTGATCGAGGTTTGAAAACCTGATTTGGGACATAGGTTTGAGAACGAGAAATTATTACATTTTCTCTAATTAATTTATGATCAAAAGAAGTGTAATAAAACTGTTTCCATAATACAGCCTGCGTGGCTTTGGATCTTAAGGATTCTAGTATTGGGTCAAACTACGAAATATTGATATTTTCCAACTTTTCAGTTGTGTGCATTTTAAGAAATTAAATTTCACATGTCTCAAAAAACTTCGGTGAAGGAAAACATCGTCAGGAAATCTGCACGCCAGAGAATTTCTTAATTCTCTGCGTGTGTGAAGTCTGCCAATACGCATTGGGCCAGCGTGGTGGACTATTGGCCTAACCCCTCTCATTCTGAGAGGAGACTCGAGTTCAGCAGTGAGCCGAATATAGGTTGATAACGACGAGCAACCAGTCTGTTCCGTCGATCTTTATTTAAAAAAAAAACACCAACTCCTTTGTTTGCTAATCTCATTGTGTTAAGTGATTGTCATTTTGTTCACGTAGTCGTATGTAGCACACGCAGAGATCAATGCCAATCGCTCTTCCTTCCGTTAGTTCGGTGACATCTCGAACCGCCTGCCAACCGGTTAAGAATTGCTAGGGGGACCATGATATTGGAGATACAATAATATGTCCCTACTAGTTTTAGGACTTTTCTACTAATTTTAAAGTTGTATAACTACTACAAAATGTATTGGGCTATGTATTTTGAATTATTAATTTAGGAATTAGTAAATTTTTTGGCTTACACTATACTAAACTATTATATCAAGGGTATTTATTTTACTGTATTTACAAGTGTGATTAATGTATAAATGATTTAAAATGAGAATATTTCATATTTTTGATTTCACAAATCAATATTTTAATTAAATTATTTAAATAAAATCAAATTATTCTATAATCAATTTTTATTACTATCAAATTTAAAGGTAATCAATGTAATATTAATATTAGATATTTGTTCAAATAAATTTTCTTCTTTCTTTCTTTAATTCTATAATCATGTGTTATAAAAAAGTATAATTACGTCGTATGCATGCACTTTTCAAGATTATTAGATGTATTAGAATATGTTAACCGAGTTTTCAATTAATAAAAAATATTTTAACATATACTAGCAGAACCTCGCAGTTTCACCCGCGTTGTTCCCATTCCCGTGAGAACACGCAGATGAAATATACTTCCATATTACTCCCTGATAATGTAGCTTTCTATTGGTGAAAGAAATTTTGAAATCGGTTTTGAATTTCTTGAGTTACATACAAAAATGCAAATCTTTCCTATTCTTGCTTTTATGACACTGACACCGGAGCACATTCTAGAGATGTTGACTTGACAATATTCAATTGCAAAACGTTTATACCAACATAATTACAAAACCTTTCCCTTTGCATTCTTTAGATTTTTGTTCGTTCGCCTTTAACTATTGAGGATTGACAAATTTTATTATGGTGAAGTGATAAAATTATCGCGTTAATTCAATCCTGACATTGTCTGATGTTAAGGTAAGACTAGCCTAAAAGACAGAACATGTGTTTAAAGTGTGAATCATAATCCGGGAACCAAAACATAGCCCTCTAAGAAATATTGACGTCAGCACATTACTGCGTGGCTTAGGGATTCTATGGTAAAATATTGTAATCGAAAATATATACGAAAATTTCCGAGTTTCGACCAAAATTATGAAGAAAACCGATATTATATACGTATTTAGTGAAGTAATAAATATTAAGCAAGTAGTAAATAGTCCTTCATTATACAAAAACCATGGTAGCACTACATAATTAAAACGATTATTGACTTCAGTGTTGATCAGTGTTGCCAGTTGGGTCTTGTGAAAAGTTACCCGAAATATTAAAAAAGTAACCTTTTTGTGTAAAAAGTAACCTTTTCACTAACTACTCTTGCTTTTTGCGTTCCACAGCATGGCTGAACCACCATTTCAGCCTCTGGGGGCTAAAATAATTTTGTTTTTTTGTTTATTAACTGTCTGTTACGAATATCAGCCAAGTACTAAATTACTATAAACTGAAGGACATTTTACTCGTAAATAGAATCATCTTAAGTAATTCCTCATGGGATAAGAAAAATACAAATAAAGAGCAAGAATTAAAAAAAATTAACGTTAATTTCTTAAATTCATACTTGATTTTTTTAAGAAATTCAATGTGACTGACTGCAAGTTGCAACTTACTTATTTCGCAACGTCAATTGTAACGTCTTCATTTATAGTGAGATTGACACAGAAACATCGATGATTTCTTGAGCATTTGTCCGCATTTCTTGATTTAACGACCGTTCTGTTTTAGATATACGAAATTGTAAGTAAATTTTAAAAAATCCTAAATATCACGTAAAAGTAACCTTTTTATTAATGTAACCTAAAAGTTACCAATGCAGTCAAAAAATCACCTAAAAGGTTACAAAAGTAACCTTCTGGCAACACTGGTGTTGATACGGGTTCCATTATAATTAAATAACGCGGACCATGTGATATTTCGATTCATTTCACATTGAAGCAAATCAGGGGCTGAATCATTCTTTAGCCACCTAATTAATCAATACTTTTGCATATATTTATGCCTTTCAGGTATCTTTTACATATTTATTTATGTAAATATATGTCTATACTAGTTTTCTAAATTGGAAAATTTGGAACAATTTAAATTGTCTATTTTTTCCAATTTAATATTTTTTGAAAACTAGTAGCGTTCTGTAGGGATTATAAAATCTAGGAACCGCTTAGTTAACCTTCATATCGAGATAAATCTCTAGCTAAGGGAACTTGAGTGTAAATTCATTGCTTAGTTGCTATTCAGGATGCCGCTTCTTAGGAAAGTGACTTCATTATAGCATACGGGGAGTAGAGGTTAAGAAAAACATCTTATGTGGGGGATAAGGGGAGTTTAGGGCGGTTATAAAATGTAATTTGTATATAAATGATAAATTATCATCATCATTATCATTATCAGCCGATGGACGTCCACTGCTGGATATAGACCTCTTGCATGGGCTTCTAAAAATGGCCTCTAGCCGCTAGCATCCAGCGGCTTCTTGCAACCCACTTGATGTCCTCGGTACACCTAGTAGGGGGTCGATTTCTGGTGCAGGGTCGCCATTCCAGCAGCTTGATAAATTTTAGTTTGGTATAAATCTAAGTAGATTAACTAACAGTTAATCTAACTAACTAACTAACAACATAACTAACAGTTGCAAAATAACTAACAGTTGCAAAGAGATTTTTTTTTTATGTCATCATATTTTTTTTTCTCTCATTTATTTATTTACTTTTTTAAAATTTTTAACAATGTTAATATAAAAATATAATACAAAACACTATTAAAAATTTATAAAAAAAATAAATTCTCCCGGTGCGGGACATTTGTGTGCCCAAGCAACTGGTGGTCAGGGCTCCAGAGTGAGGAACCTCCTCACAATACGCGCCGTCTCAAGAATCACTGCCTTCTGTATCCGACTTTTCTCTCTCTCTCTCTCTCTCTCTCTCGAAACAACTAAGAGAACAATAACAGTTGACTCAACATTCCACATGGCGGTAATCTCGTGAGCAAGGTCCAAGTATTTTCATGTCATCATCATCATTATTAGAGCAGTCGATGGACGTCCACTGCATGACCGCATCCTGCGTTTGGCTACTACCATCTTCAGCCCACCTAGTGGGGGTTCGACCAACCTACGCTTACAGGTACGAGGTGCCTTAGACCCTTGGGACTTCATTTTGCATCGGCTTCTTGAACTAACTGACACTTCAGCTTTGCGACTCGTTGAGCTGTAACTTCCTTAATTATGATTATAATTGCCCTTCTAAAATAGGTGTAAACGGCAAACAAAAGAACAAGCAAGCCATTGAACCACAGAGAAAACCCAATAAAACCAGACAATAAAAAGAACATGTGAACAAGATGAGTTAAAATCAAATAAAGGATGAGTATGACACATTGTATTAAGGGAAATATGAGTACATGGTAGAAAAAAGTAACTTGTCAATATTAGTAATAAAGCAGTCATTACTAATATTGACCCAAATAGTATCACACAATGGACTGAAGGTTACCAGGTTAATGCGCTGCGAGACGTTATCTGCTTCTTTTAGAACAATGTCATTAACAATTCAGATCTTAATGATTCAGATCAGAAAAATATGCCGGTTAACGATATATTTATGTATTAACAATATCAATATAAAAAAACCGGCTAAATGCGTTTAGGGCCACGCGCAGTGTAGGGTTCCGTAGATTAAGTTAGTACTTTAATCCCTTATGTGATGCACAAAAATACCGATAACGATACACATGGAATAGACGATAAAAAAATCATCCTGACTTTGCAAGTAGGGAAGGAACCCAAAAAACGTTATTTCAAATTTTCTTTTTATTACTATATAGACGTAATTAATATACATACCCATACCAAATTTCAGTTTTCTATTTTTTAACAGACTCTGAGTTATCTTCCTGACAACTTTATCTTTTTAATCAAGAACAGAATTAGTAATCATTTTTCGTTTTCCAATCACGTTTTTAAATTGGTCGACTATAACTTTTTAAATAGCAATTGCTACTTAGATGTTATAGTTTTCCTTCTAATTTCATTGTATGCCTTACTCTCGTGAATTTTTTCACATATCCATGAACAACCACTTAGCCGGTAGAGGGCTAGGGACACTTGACTCTAACAAAAGTTAGCTCATAAAAGCTTAATGTTTTACGAATGGATGCCTTAATCGAAAAGTATTGGTAGAAGACCCATCATAGCCTTTAAAGACCTATCTAACGATACCCCACACTATGAAATAAACGAAAAAAAAATATCCCCATTTTAAATGTTGGGGAGGCATTTATTGCACAACTTTGTTCACTGTTTTAATGTACATACTCTTGCTAATTTACAGCTTTTTAGTAACAATATAATCTATGTGCTAAGCCGCGGACAGACGGACGGACAGACAGTCAGAATTGGCGAAATTATGATTATAAGGTTCCTTGTGGACTACGGAACCCTAAATACCAAAATGTTTGTGTATGTTTATTTCATTTTCATTTTTAATTTAAGTCTTTTTTAATTTCTTTCTGAAACGATCCTGCAGTTATAGATAAATTCGATACTTTCGACGGCCTCCGTGGCGCAGTGGTATGCGCGTTGGATTTACTTGACTGAGGCCCTGGGTTCGATCCCTGGCTGGGCCGATTGAGATTTACTTAATTCTATTCCAAGCGATTTAGCGTTCCGGTGGCGACGTCGTGAAGAACCGAAAGGGGTGTGGATTTTCATCCACCTCTTACAAGTTAACCCGCTTCTATCTTAAATTGCATCATCACTTACCATCAGGTGAGATTGTAGTCAAAGGCTAACTTGTAGAAAAAAAATACTAATATGTTTGTGTATGTTGATATCATTTTTATTTTTAATAGAAGCCTTTTTTAATTTATCTCTGAAACCTAGTGTAAGTATCGAATTCGTCTTTATCTGTCAGATAAAGACGAATTCGATACTTACACTGTCGATTTAAAAACTGTTTACACTACTTAGAGCTTTTACTCAGCTTTTAAAAGCGTATGCAAAATGTATAAAGTAAATAAGCATCGTGTAAGTAAATTAATACATCTCGTACAGGTTTGCGCACCGTTAGCCGACCAGCTCGCGACAGATGCATTTTCGGGATTGTCGCCGTGCCTTTATCAATCACTTGTATACAGCGTGATTTAAAATTTAGCCATTTGTTTTTGTAGTTTTAGCAAGATATTTTTAAATAAAAAAAGATATTTGATGGCCATCAACTTCTCAATATACTAATAGGTAGATTTAAATATCTTTTTTTATTTAAAAATATCTTGCTAAAACTACAAAAAAAGAATACTATAGTTAAAGGTTAGTTAAACTATTTGTGTTTACACTACTTATACTTAAGTACCTACTTAGATTATAAAAGCGGAAAAACACAAAGTGAGTATTTGAGACAGATGCATTTTCAGGCTTGTCGCCGGCCCTTTATTAATCACTTGTATACAGTGTGTTTTAAAATCAGCCCAATTATTTCATGTCATTTTAGCTTCGTTGTTAGGCGATCTAATATAAAATACCGTTTCGTAGACAAACTGTCAAACCAGTAGACCAAGGCAGCAGTTATATTTTCAAAGTGCGCAAATTATTGTCACTACAGTTCGTGTGCTGTAGCATGGTGCGGGTGACAGTTCGTTTAACTCTGGAAATATTTCCAGAGTTAAACGAACTGTCCGGGGACTGAGCCGGGATTCATGGTATTATGAACGTTATAAGGCAACTGTCACCCGCACCGTGCTACAGCGCATGAACTATAGTGGTTTTGATTTTAATTAAATTATTTACCTACACACTTGTCTGGATACTTATGGTGCAAAAACATTCCGCTAATAAATTGATAATAAGTTTGTATCTATGTTATGTGTTGGTTTTTAGTGTACTAGCGGACACATGCGACTTCGTCCACCATTAGATCTCCTTAATCCGGCTCTTACACAAAATCCGTTCTTAGCGGATGTCTTCGAACTATAAACTACCTCCCTGCCAAATTTCAACTTTGTATTATCAATCTAATAGTGATGGTTACAAAATAAAAAAAGTATTATTACTCTAAACTAGGATCACCTGGATGCTGGCTTTGTTTGGAACTCCATGCAAGAGGCTTATGTCGAGCAGTGGACGTCAATCAGCTGATGATGATTACTCTAAGCCCAAGAAGCTACACTGGCGCAGCGTGGCGGGCCTAACCTCTATATTCACTCTCCTATTGCGAGGGATGGCCCTGTGACTAATAATGATGCTCACAATCATCAATCTACATATTAGAGAGTGTAGTCTGTAATAGAATAATCAATTAACCTTATAAAATGTAAAACTTGGTTAAGTTGTAAAAATGGCATTTCGATAAAACAGATTAGGTCATAGTAAACTAGTAGCTGGGCACCTGGATTCACTCGCTTTTTGTATATTTTTAAAGTTTAACGATTTTGATTTTGTTAACGTGTGAATGGCGAGATAAAATGTAATGTAACATTAGCTAGTCGAGCTATTTTAGATAGCAACTCTATGTCAACGTTCGTCCAATAATAATAGGTGCGTTTAGTTGTTTTGTATAAATATATTTGCTTCTGTGTAATAAATATATTTATTTTTATAATTGTATTGTGAATTCCATATATAGGTAGGTTCCATCATTAGCAACCCATTTTCGTCTCACAGCTGAGCACGAGTCTCCTCTAATAATGAGAGTGGTTCGGCCAATAGTCCACCACGCTGGCCCAATGCGGATTGGCAGACTTTACACACGTAGAGATTTAAGAAAATTCTCAGGTAGGTATGCAGGTTTCCTCACGATGTTTTTCGTTTACCGTTTGAGACACGAAATATTAAATTAAAAAAAAAATATCTTAAAATGCACATAATTAGAAGGTTGGAGGAGCATGCCCGGGCTGGATTTCTACCTAAACCTACGCCTTCCAAATCGAATTTGACGGCCTCCGTGGCGCAGTGGTATGCGCGGTGGATTTACAAGACGGAGGTCCTGGGTTCGATCCCCGGCTGGGCTTATTGAGATTTTCTTAATTGGTCCAGGTCTGGCTGGTGGGAGGCTTCGGCCGTGGCTAGTTACCACCCTACCGACAAAGACGTACCGCCAAGCGATTTAGCGTTCCGGTACGATGTCGTGTAGAAACCGATAGGGGTGTGGATTTTCATCCTCCTCCTAACAAGTTAGCCCGCTTCCATTTTAGATTGCATCATCACTTACCATCAGGTGAGATTGTAATCAAGGGCTAACTTGTAAAAAATAAAGTAAAAAAAAATAAAAAAAACTGGACTATCACGGTACGGTTGCCTTTACTATGTTATATTTCATAACTAATTATAACAATTATGACGTAAAGCACTTGTTCCAAACGGAATGTTTTTCTCTGCGATAAGATACGGGAAGTGCTCTAGCTGTTCTGATGCATGCTTTTGAGGACAATTCCGTAATATATTGAGGTGACGAGTGTTTTCGCTAAACGTGAATCGTGAATAAGGGAAATACGTAGAAGTAGAATAAAAGAAGAAAAAATGTAAGTAAATATCGTTATCAACCTATATTCCGCTCACTGCACCAATTTCTTAAAATGCATTCAACTGAAAAGTTGGAGGTGCATGCCCCGGACCGGATTCGAACCCACACCCTCCGGAATCGGAGGCAGAGGTCATATCCACTGGGCTATCACGGCTATCGGTAAGTAAACATAAAAGTTGGATATCGAGTCAGTCGACCGATTGATTGCCTTACGAAATTTTCTTACGAACAAAGCGATGCAACAAATATATGTAATTATTTTCGTAATTATGTCATACTTCTAAAACAGGATAACCTAGCGAACAACAACTTCTTTTTGAATCAATCAATCTATTATAAGTCGCATTAAAATTCATTGCGTAGTTTAAAAGATCTAAGAGTACAAACGCGGGAGTCGAATTAGTTTTATAGTTTTGTATGAAAACATATTTTTTTTCTTTTTAATTCTTTATAGTAATGCTGCAATCTAAAATGATAGTGGGTTTACTTGCTAGGCGTAGGACGAATATCCATATCCATTTCGGTTTCTATACGATATCGGTGGGGTGGTAACTAGCCGCGGTCGAAGCCTCCCACCAGCCAGGCTTGGACCAATTAAGAAAACCCAGGACCGACGTCTTGTAAATCCACCGCATAAATTCTTATACCTACGCATTATCCTACTGTCGATTACAAACACACAAATGAAAAAGATTGTCCCTATTTTGTTGTTATCCTTAGGGAACTCGTAGTTTTGCTCTTTCATTTCTTATACGCATGGCTAACTCTTTACTTCTGAGTTCTAACTCTCTTCCGAAGTCTGTGATTCCTACTAATTCTTACAATTCGGGTATCTTGAAGATAAGAGTGAATAGGCATCTTCTTTGATATTCTAGCAAGAAATTCAAAAATTTTAAATTCATAATTCTTTTATTTCAATTAGGCTTAGTTTACAAGTACTTTTGAAAGGTCAGGTATATGTCAAAATTTAATTTAATCTAATGGTGGTAATAATAGACGAAAACTTAAAATTAAAGTTACGAGGGTTCCAAACGCGCCTTGGTCCGAGAAGACCAAGTTATACCTTAGAACACATTTACACTTACAGCTTACTACAGGTGAGATAGTGGCCAAGTGCGAGCCTATTCCATAAAAAAAATAAAAACAAATTAATGGTAGGTACAATTTTTGCACACCCTGTACCCCGAGATCGGGATGCGCAAGCGCATATAACTGTGCTGCAGTGCGCGGCGGACGCAAACACACGCACGACGCCGCGGAGACAGCCGTGAGTACCGCAATTTTTTTATGTGCGTAAAAAAGATCGCGGAATTTATTTCGTATCCCAAACTAAGATATGTACCTTTTCATTAGGCTAAAACATCGATAGCGTTATTTCGAATCGCTAAATAAAATTATGGGAATTTTACATAAATTACTGTTACTGCTTCCATATTTTTGTGTGCGTAAAAAACATCGCGGAATTTATTTCGTATCGCAAAATAAGAAACGAGCCTTTTCATTGTGCTAACTTAATCAATGCATCCACATTCATTTGTGCGTATTTACCATCGCGTACCTTATTTCGGATAGCGAAATTAAATTACAATTGGTTGCATTAATGCTACTGCTTCAATGTTTTTGTGTACGTAAAAAAGATCGCGGAATTTATTTCGTATCCTAAAATAAAAATGAACCTTTTTATTACATTAGTTGCATCAATGGTAAAGTATCCACATTTAAATGTGCGTAAAAAACGCGACTTTATTTCGAATCGCGAAATGAAAATACGAGAATATTAGTTATATTATTGGTACTGCTTCCATATTTCTGTGTGCGTAAAAAACATCGCGGAATTTAATTCGTAAAGCGAAATTTAAAAAAAAATTGTATTTTAATTGTATTGATGGATTGTAACTGCATTTGGTACCGCGAAATAAAAAAACAAACTTTTCAATTATGTGTTTTAAATGTATTTTTTTATTAACTATTTCGTATTGGATATAGAACATTGATTTGTAGTTACACCAATGATGTAGAAATAAATAAAATAAAAGAAATTATATTATTAATTAAGTGGGATTATATCATAAACATTCATTTTATTAATTGGTGAGAATAAACAAAGTAAAATAAAATAACTACTAAATTAATAAAAAAAGTAATATTTTATTTAAAAAAAGTAACTAAATTAATAAATAAAGTATTTTAGTAGTATAATTCTTCACATAGAAACATCTTAAAATTCAATAATTATAAAATTGACAATTGCAGTCGAAAAAATATTTCACAATTTAATTCAAAAATTCTGTTTATTTACTACAATTAATTTTAAAATGTCAAATTAAAGCACTTTTATTTCATAGTTTTAAGTTTTCACAGTCTGCAGTTTCAAAGATTAATTTTTTTGCTTTTTCTAAGGCGTCACTCGAATCTAATCTTAAAATCATTTAGTAAGTTTTAAAGTTTTATTGAAAAGCAAAGTGTCGTCCGATTAAAACTCACAGTCTTAGCATGAATAATAAAGAGACAGCATTTTAATACGATTGAGTTCAAAATGCTTACAGATTTTATTATGAGTTATAAAAATTTTATTGGGGTTTTAAAAAGAAAGTGGCGTCTGTTTATTTTAGTATTTTTCATTAAAATTTCAAGTTTGTAGTTAAGCACCATTGGGTTTTATTAAAATAAACTAGCGGACGCCTGCGACTTCGTCCGCATGGAATTTAGTTTTTCACAAATCCCTCGGAGACCATGGATTTTTCCAGAAGAAAAGTAGTCTATTTGTTAATCCAGGCTATAATATATCTTAATACCAAATTTCTGCTAATTCAGTTCAGTACTTGAGGCGTGAAAGAGTAACAAACATTCATATCATCAAAATCATCAGTTTTCGCAAATCTCGGGAAACCATGGATTTTTTCGGGATAAAAAGTAGCATATGTGTTAATCCAGAGTAAAATCTATTTCCATTCCAAATTTCAGCCAAATCGCTTCAGTAGTAGCGGCGTTATAGAGTAACAAACATCCAAACATCCATACAAACTTTCGCGTTTATAATATTAGTAGGATTATAATATAGGTCCTTTTTAAGTTTATTAATCAATTAGTTAATTGCTAAAATACTGAAAAAAATGTAATTGCTGAAAATCAGTTTTAAAAATTATGAAATTAGAAATTCTTATGTAATAAATTATCCAATATAAATTATTATTATACTTACTCTATTTCCGCGTTATTACATATTTGAATAGGCAGTTTATTAATTAATTAAATAACATTTAAAGTAGCTAATCTTAATAGAACATATATAAAAAGAAAAGCGAAGCCAAGAATATCAAAATCCAGATTCGTTTGACTCAAGTACGTTTTTTTGACGGCCTCCGCGGTGCAGTGGTATGCGCGGTGGATTTACAAGACGGAGGTCCTGGGTTCGATCCTCGGCTGGGCCGATTGAAGTTTTCTTAATAATTGGTTCAGGTCTGGCTAGTAGTTACCCTACCGGCAAAGACGTACTTACCGCTAAGCGTTTTAGCGTTTCGGTACGATGCCGTGTAGAAACCGAATGGAGTGTGGATTTTTATCCTCCTCCTAACAAGTTAGCCCATTTCCATCTTAGATTGCATCATCTCTACCACCAGTTCAGAAGGCAAGAAAAGGCAATAAAGTAATCAGTAGCAATTCTACACTTTGGTACTTTAAGGGCGGGTTTCACCAATCACCTTTTGATATATTGAGTCGGATAATTTAAGGGTAGGTTTTTTAACTTTCTTACTTAATATCGTATGGCAAAGACAAAACTTGTGAATAATCAGACTCTTCAGATTAATCATCAAAAGATAATTATCATCATCATTAACAACCCATATTCACCTCACTGTTGAGCACGAGTCTCCTCTTAGAATGAGAGGGGTTCGGCTAAAAGTCTACCACGCTGGCTCAATGTGGATTGACAGACTTCACATACGTGGATAATTAAGAAAATTCTCTGGTATGCAGGTTTCCTCACGATGTTTCTCCTATACCGACACTTACTTAACGTAATCAATTAATCAATCATCATTAATTGGGTTCAGTTGAGCTGAAAATTCTCCCGTCACCGCCGTGTCACGGCAAAGAAAGCACAACACGCACAAATGTCACGCTAAATAACAATCATTATGTATTTGCCCAACATTAGTTTGTCAAGAATAGCGAGCTTCGTGTTCAATTATTTATAACTTTACCTAAAAGTTATACTTCCGCATGTCGGAAAAATTAAAAAACAGGACAAGAGCGAGTCGGATTCACAATCCGAGGGTTCCGTATGTAAGATCATTGTTGTGCTTTTCCCGAACTTTGACCTCTAATTTTTAAGATTTAATAATAAATGAGATTTGAGATTTTTTCTTGTATTGTAAAATACCCGCCTCCCTACACGCATTGGTAGGTTAATAAAGCTTAATTTCGATAACATGGTTTCTTTATTCCACCTTTGTTTTTCTCTCATTTATTTAATTGTCCCTTTTTTAATTTTTAACAATATTAATAAAATACTAAGTATAGTTCAAAACACTATTAAAAATTTTTAAAAAAATATCAAATCTCCCTCTGCGGGACATTCGACTGCACAAGCTACCGACGGTCAGGACTCCTGAGTAAAGAACCTTCTCACAATACACGCCATCTCAAAAATCACTGCCTTAAGCATAGCTTCTTAAGATGTTGATCGAAGCTTTTCGCTGTAAGACCTTTGCCGCTGTAAGACTGAAACGACTATCGGAATAATAATAGCTGACTCAACATTCGACATGGCGTTAATCTTGTGAGCAAGGTCTAGTATTTTGATACTTGGAAATATCAAAATACTTCTACGTTTTCATTAGCACGGTTCCCTTTATCTACTTTTATTATTAGAGGACTTATCAGTATACCTATTTCATACCCAATCACAGCGAGGTGACAAAGGTTTCACTTTCAGCCAGTGACCTTAGTTGATATAGGATAATGACATCAGATGCGTGGACTCACTGATTTGTATGCCTCGCGCGTCCGATGTTGTGGAGTCTTCACACTCAACGACATCTGAAGTTCTCAATGCTAGTGACATGGGTGAATATAGCTTGGCAAGATTGTTGATGACACTCCTATGATATGCGGGCGACGGGGGAAAAACTGCGCGGGTATGAAATCGTGCGAGCGAGGAAGTGAGGTGCATCAGTCGTTTCATTGATCGCTACACGCCCCCCGGCCCGCGAGGACCATTCGGAGTGTTACGAACGAATTTGCCAAGCTATAGCATTAGGTACTTCAGCCCTCCTAGCCAAGTAGCACGTCGATTCTCTTTCTACGATCGGTAACGCTCGTAAAACTATAAAAATGTATGGGGCTGACAGATCTCGATCACGTGACCTGTCGATAGCAAATGTCATTCCCATACATCTTCATAGTTTTCGAAGCAGACATTCAGTTATTCTTCCCCACTTTCATCCCCGACAACTTTCAAGCGGCTCAACCGATTTTCATCAAACACTACCTGACACCGCACGGTTTCACTCGCGTGGTTCCCGTTCCCGTAAGACTACGGGGATAATATATAGCCTATAGCCTTCCTCGATAAATGGGCTATCTAACACTGAAAGAGTTTTTCAAATCGGACCATTTCCTGAGATTAGCGCGTTCAATCAAACAAACAAACAAACTCTTCAGCTTTATAATATTAGTATAGATATCACTTGCCCGTGTCACCTTTTATGCAAAAAAAAACTAAATTGAAATCGCATCATCCATTTGGGAGTATGTAATCTTTCTAATATGAGTATAGAGTAACTAATAGTGGCGAAATGGAATTTAGATGAAAGTAAGCCGTTCCAAAGAGTAAGAAAAAAAAAGGAAAAATCCATGGTTCCCGAGCGATTTGTGAAAAACTAATTTCCACGCGGACGAAGTTCGCTAGTTGAAATATAAATATACTACCATATACAATAAATTCATCAATATATTTTATAACCGGGTCACGAGAAAGCGACAATCACAAGCCATCTCACAACAGCACCGTCGTCGAGTAATTAAGTTCGACGCTTTGCTTAATATTAATCACTTAATTTATTCTAATCTAATCCACTTCAAAGTCTAACAGTTTTAAGTGACTCCATTAATACAATTTTGCTATAACGGCATTTATATTTTGGAATAAATTAAAATCGGTACCAATCAGATGTGAATCTATACTAATATATAGCTGAAGAGTTTGTTTGTTTGATTGGACGCGCTAATCTTAGGAACTACTGGTCCGATTTGAAAAATTCTTTTAGTGTTAGATAGCCCATTTAACGAGGAAGGCTATAGGCTATACTTTATCCCCGTATCCCTTCAGGAACGGGAACTACGCGGGTGAATACAAAACAAAAAAATTATAAAACAAATCAATCGAACTTTTAAAATCTCACTTGGTGTTAAGTGGCAATGCAGTCAAAGATGCTAACGTATCTTAAAAGAACAAGGCTAAAACTCACGCTTTTTCCAAATTTTTTATATATTTGCAAGAATCAGAACATGACTAAGGGCCTCGTATGGGGTCGCTACTAGTCGGGATTACTACGACATTGTATCAAGTTTTAGCCGTGTTTTATAATAAATTAATGTCTCACATTTGTTATTGCTTTATTCACATTATTAATTATTCAATACACACTAATCACACATTTTTAGGACTTTTAGTACCTAAAATTAACGGGCACAGAGTTATGCATTGTAGGGCGTAATCCTCGCATTTTTTTCACATAAGGCATAAAGTAAACTACATGCTTGTTTCAACAATAGCTATTAAATATATCTATTTACTATCGAAAGCTCGCGACTTCATCCGCTTAGAATTCAGTTTTTAACAAATCCCACGAGAACCATAGGTTTTTCCGTGATGAAAAGTAGCCTATGCGGTAATCTAATGTAAAAATCTATTTCTATTGCAAATTTCAACCAAATTTCTTCAGTAGCTGCTGAACAATAATACACACTTACACACAAACTTTCGCATATATATATTAGTGTGAAATGTGATACCAGGATACCAGGACTAAACAAAGGATTCACAATAGCAAAAGAGCGGTTCCCAAACAGTTCATTATTTCAAAGTAATCGAAACCCGTCTTGAATACTGATCATATATTGGCGACCACGGACAATGACAATGACCTAGCGAATAAGGAAAAGTAGTGCATAAAGAATTCTAATATTGTTATTATTCGAATGCGTGCGATGTTTATCGCTTCCTGGATTCTAATGCGATATTAATGGACTTAGAAACTGATGGCTAGACCTTTCCTCAATTTATAAAAGCTAATAGTTTGTCAGCTCGTACCTACTAGAGATTGGGTATTCCAGGAGCTGGGGAGCTTTTTTACCTCAGACTAATTACATAAGGTATCGCACTCAAATTCACAAACAAAATTGTCTGTCATTTTGTGAGCAAAACGAACTTTCATCAGAGTTCCTAGTGGGAGTTTTCAATGTTTTCATACTGTGACGATCGCGTAAACGTAAACGCGAATTTCTAAGGAATTGCAACATTTGTGCAGTAGTGCTACTAGATGGCGCTGTTTTAATTCCTTGGAAATTCGCGTTTACGTTTACGCGATCGTCACAGTATGAAAACATTGATATATAATCATAAACTAAACTAAAAGTTGTTCACCGTTCAACAAAACAAAAAGATATTATTACAGGGCTATTTAACCAACGAACACGATTACAACTATACGAAACATTGATCTATAGAGACAAATTATATAATCGCATTAGATCGTTGATCATATACGAGACAAGTCCATACCTAATTAGTCTCTGTTTATACAATAGATTTTTTTGCGTGAGTAGCTTGATTTTACACTCTACTTTTATATTTACAAAAATTCTTGATTCTGGTAACTAACAGTTACAAGTTACCTAATAAAATTTTCTAGGCGTAGGAACAAGATAACGTACCACGCAATTTGTAGGACAGTGTGGCTGATAAAATTTTCTAGGCGTAGGAACAAGATAACGTACCACGCAATTTATAGGACAATGTGGCTGTTAAGTTGTGTAGCTATTCATATAAGTAACTGTAAAAAAAACTAACAAGTTAATGTAGCAAATCATCTGAAGTTTTGTTATAGAAGATCTACAATTTACACTATTATTTCTACTATTAAACCTGAGTTAGCTAGCTAAATAGAGTTTAATTTTAAACTTTGTTTTATTCTTATACTCGTACCTTATTTATACTTCAGCACATTCTGATGTTAAAACAATTGAAACAGCAGTTCACGTGCTTCTAAAGACATAAACATTGCAAAGTGCTTAGAAAAGATCTAGTCTGTGCAGCTGTCACATGCAATATACTACGAGTACATACACGTCGCAAAGTACTTCTTTCCATGTGTTTTTTTTTTCAATTTTCAAAGTTTTAATTTTTTAATTGACATGGACTGTTGGTAAATATTTTAGATCCGTATTTTCATTCCAATCTCTTAAATGGATATGTATTTATAAAATTGTTATTGCTTTTATTCGTTTAATAGTGATATTAATCCTACTAATATTATAAACGCGAAAGTTTGTATGGATGTTTGGAATTTTTTTTCACCTCGAGTCTATTGCGTCTCACAGTCGTCTTGTTATTTTTTTTAGTTTCACCTATCTAAGGCTAACCTACTTGGGTTATTGAGACAAATCTAACGATATCCTAATTACGTAAATCCGTTCAGTGGTTTGGAAGATATGAGGTAATAAAGAATATTACATACATACATACATACAAGATACGCGCAAAAAACATAACCCTTCTTGCAGTCGGGTAATAAAAAGGTAAAGGGGGTAATCTCTGGATCTTCTGAACCGATTTTGAAAATTCTTTTACCACTAGCAAACCGCGTTATTTGTCAGTGTTATAGGCTATATTTTATCCCCGTATCCTTACGGAAGCTAGTGATACCGGGAGAGATTATTAATGAATAAAAAACGCAGACTAAGCCATAGGCGTAGGTTTCCTATTAAGTCTTAACGTCTGCACCCAGCATTATAAGTTTAACGTTATACAGTTAAGCCGTGATAGTCCAGTGGATATGACTTCTGCCTCCGACTCCGGAGGGTATGGGTTCGAATCCGATCAGGGGCATGAACCTCCAACTTTTCAGTTGTGTCCATTTTAAGAAATTAAATATCACGTGTTAGAGAAGGAAAACATCGTGAGGAAACCTGCATATCAGAGAATTTTCTTAATTCTCTGCGTGTGTGTAGTCTGCCAATCCGCATTGGGCCAGCGTGGTGGACTATTTGGCCTAACCCCTCTCATTCTGAGAGGAGACTCGAGCAGTGAGCCGAATATGGGTTGATAACGATTGTTATACAGTTAGGACGAAACTTTTATATTGATATGCTATAAAACTACAAAGGTTAGTGAAATCATTATTTTATACAACAAAAAGCAGTGTTTTCCCCGCACTTGAGTTCGGAAACGGGATATTTATATACAAGCTAACAATACAAAGGGAACAATGAAAGGGAATATTGAAAGCTTTAGTTGCTTTGAATCGGCCTGTGGTTTGGTTTATTCCTTATTCTATTCCAATATTGTTTTGAGCTGCAAACGAGAGGTCGCCATAGCAACTTTATTTGATATCGCTAGGGCAACCACGCTGATTCACTAAGTTTTCGGAACGCCAATTAAGTATCACATTAATATTATAAAGGCGAAAGTTTGTGTGTAAGTGTGTAAGTATGTTTGTTCCTCTTTTACGCTGCGGTTACGGAAGAGATTTAGCTGAAATTTGGAATGGAAATAGATTTTACTTTGGATGAATACATAGGGTACTTTTCATCCCGGAAAAGTCCATGGTTCCCGCGAGATTTGTGAAAAGTTGAATTCCACGCAGACGAAGTCGCGGGCGTCCGCTAGTAGTCTATACTGAAAACGAAGGGTGTCTATAATATATTCGACCATTTAAGTATAACATAAATAAAAATAAAATTAAATATAACAATATTGTGGGAGATAATCTATCTATATCTATACTAATATTATAAAGAGGTAAAGTTTGTAAGTTTGTAAGTTTGTCACATTTTTTAAATGGGGTAATCTTCGGAACTACTGGTCCGATTTTAAAAATTCTTTCATCAGTAGAATGCTACATTATCGGGGAGTGCTATAGGCTATATTTTATATTGGCATCATATATATTAGCCGAGTTATCACAGTTTTTGTCATACAGGTCGGACTGAAAATCCTCTTAAACAGACTTATTCGCATGCGCTGCCTTAACTATTGTGTAAAATTGAAATTAATGTATGGGAACTTTATGTATCTTTAAAAGTTCTACAAAAAAGTCCGCGACACCATATATCTATCTTCTATATATTAGCAGATATAGTTAGTACCTTTTGTGTTTTAAAAATTATTAATTTTATATACTTAGGTTTACGTCATTATTTATACAACTAAACTTTAATCCTTATTAAAATAAATTATTTAATAATCACAAGGATATTATGGAGATAAGATTTGCCCTTTACAGTATGTTAATTACTTAAATAGTTTCGGAGATAATACAAAATTTCTAAAAGACGCAGAAATTCCACTATATGACGCCCGGCGCTTTCATTTACGTAGTTCCCGTTCCCGTGTGAATATGGGGATCAAACATAGCCTATGACACTCGCAAATAACGTAGCTATCTATTGGTAAAACAATTTTCCAAATCGGTCCAGTAGAACCAGAAATTACCTCCTACAACCACACGAACTTTACCTCTTTATATTATTAGCATAGAAGTCTCTATTTCTCTTATTCATACCACCACTCTCGAAGGACTGGACCGATTTTGCTAAGGGTAGGAGTAAGATAGAGAAGTTACAGGGTAGGGTAGGGTACGGGTAGGGAAGCGTAGGGGTAGTGTAGGGGTAGGGTAGGTTTAGGGCCGGGTTTAGGGTAGTGGTAGGGTAGGGGTAGAGGTAGGGTAGTGGTAGGCTAGAGGTACGGGTAGGATAGGGAAGTGGTAGGGTAGGGGTAGGATAGGCGTGAGATAGGGATAGGAGTAGGAAAGGGATAGGGTACGGGGAGGGTAGGGGTAGGATGGGGGTAGGGTGTAGGTAAGGTAGGGGTAGGTTTGGGGTAGGGTAGGGTTTATGGTGGGGGTAGGGGTAGGGTAGGGGTAAGGTAGATGTAGGGGTTGGGTAGGGTAGGGTTGGGGTAGTGGTAGGGTAGGGGTAGGGTACGGTACGAGTAGGGTAGGGTAGGGGTAGTAGTAAAGTTGACATCAAAATTTACGCGGACGAAGTCGCGGGCGTCCGCTAGTATATTATGTATATCAACCATGTTGTAAATATATTGAAACAAAACTGTCCATTTTCGGAGAGTGTCGAAATAATTATAATTGAATACAAATTTATTAAACACCACGAAAATTACTGAACGCAATGTTGGACACTATGAAATGCTTTCATTTAAATTTCGTAAGCCGGGATAATCCCAATCAAACCGTATTATATGGTTAGCGCGGATATAAGATTTTCATTATTTCTATTGTATAGAAAAATTGGCCACATTTTGTTCGTATACCAATGATATTTGTAGTTATTCCGAAATCTGGATCTCTTATTGTAGTTTTATCTGACACTAGCTGACGCCCGTGGTTCCGGTTCCCGTATGAATGCGGGGATATTATAGCCTTCCTCGATAAATGGGCTATCTAACACTGAAAGAATTTCAATTCAAGAAATTCAAATCGGACCAGTTGTTCCTGAGATTAGCGCGTTCAATCAAACAAACAAACTCTTCAGCTTTGTAATATTAGTATAGACTAGCAATCCTGAGTTAGAGATGAGACTCGGATCAATTTAGAATTTCATACGCAAACGAATTACATCGGTGATGAGCAGGGTAAGGGGAAGCACCAACATCTTCCTGAGTGTGGTTGTTGACAATTTCAACGGCCCAATATTGAGGCACTGGGTACACTCATATATATGTGTACTTGGTGCATCAGTAAGGAGGGGCAGATATTAAAACTAAAGCTACACATGCCCATTTCAAGCACAAAAGCATGCTACTATTGAGCAGTTGCTACTTATTAGCATGAGTATCGCAACATTGCTAATAATGAGCATGCTTATTTCGAGCTTGCTCAAGAATCAACAGTCAGAACTTTAAAACGGCTCAACTGATTTTCATCAAATATGTCTAAGAACACTCGCCCGTAAGTCACCCTTATCACAAAAAAAAACTAAATTGAAATCGCTTCATCAGTTTGGGAGCTATGGTGCCACCGACAGACTGACAGACAGACAGACACGTCAAACTTATAGCACCCCTCTTTTTGAGCTGGGGGTTAAAAATATGGATAGTCAAAAGGGGTTGCAGTGAATGCAATCGAGTGTTAGATTAAATGAATATGTATGAGCGCATTAAAATCAAGCGATATTTTAAGGGTATTTTGAATTCAAGACACTATCAGTCTAGACATCTCGTAGACAAAAATATTTTGCGAACTCCCAAACATTAATTCTGTATGCAAACGCTTCACTAGTACGGTAGGGCTGTCAACTTTTATTGACAATATAAAATGAAGGGTTCCAATTTTCGAGATTGCAGTATCTTTTACGATGCTTTTTATAATCTTATTGTACCACCTACGGCATGTTTAGCTTTATTATTTGTCGTGAAATATTTTTATTCGCTTCGTTAAACTCTCCTTCACATTCAGGGAACAGCACGGCTATTCTCTAACGATGTATAACTCGCAAGTGCGAGTTTCGAACTCACCGCTATGTTTCTCGTTCTATAGTATCGTGTTAAACAGAGAGAGATAGAGGTGAATTCGAAACTCGCACTTGCGAGTTATAAAAATATCGTTACAGAATAGCCTAGCTGGAATATGCTATGTAGTTGATGTCGTTTTGACGAGTTCTAAGCGTTGGTTCATCCATCGTTGGAATGTTTTACAATGCAGTTATCCTTTTTCCATGCCACACATATCCTTATAATGATGAGTTAATAGACATCTTTTTGGGGAGCAGGTTCCATTGTAGGCTGCATCGTCGCTTACTGTAAGCATTAGCCTATATCTTTAAAAAATATCAATTGATTTGATTTTTACTTTATTAGGTTGTTAATAAAGACTTAAATAGTGAATTGGACAGCAGGTTATGTTATCATAAAATTAATAAGTAATTGAGTAAGGGTAAGGCTAGCAATTTGTGTGGCATGTGCTTTAGAAATAATGATTTTAGACTGCAGTGTCATAGTCTATTGCTTTAGCTTTAGCGTCAGCTTTAGCATTTTCTATGTTCTGTGTCCATAGACAATGGTTGTATACTTAACAACAAGTTAATCAAATTTATCTTTCGTCAGGTATTACTATAAAATAGTGACATTAAATTGTATGTAGTTATATAATTATGTACAATTGTACATTTTGTACAATTTCTAAATAGACGTGATTTTGTTTGTAACAGTTGTTTTCAGATAAACACGCGTATTGTGGCATTGTCCTAATTTGAATATATTTGCATAGATGATTAAATTAAATACACTTTGAATTCCAGTGACGATGAGCCTGTCTGTTTTATTGGGCACTGATAATATCAAATGCTTGGCTAACTGAATTTTGTATCGTTTAGTTAGTTGTTTTTAGGTAAAAAATTGTTTATTCCTTAGAAACATTAAATTTAATTACAGAGTTATAATTATATTATTATTTTAAAAAACAGTATTTATTGCAGCGTGGTTTGATAATATATATAAACCTTGTCTTAAGACCTATTAAAAAAGCACAGTTAACTTTTCTCCTTACAAGAGAGTGAATATGGAGCTTAGACCCACCACACTCCTCCACTCCAATGCGTGTAGGCAAGCTTAGGGTAGGTGAAACTGACCTGAATTAACATCTTCAATGCTTTCCGAGGCACGGAAATGTAACACAATCAACGTAAAAAACGTCAAAAAGACGTACCGCCAAGGTATTTAGTTGCGTTCCGGTAAAATGTCGGGTAGAAACCGAAAGGGGGAGTGGATTTTCATCCTACTTCTAACAAATTAGCCAGCTTCCATCTTAGATTGCATCATCACTTAGCATTAGATGAGATTGTAGTCAAGGACTAATTGTAAAGAATAAAAAAAAGAAACAAAATAATTTACTACTGGAATCTTCTTAAAAAAAAATAAAGTGCAGTAAGTCATAGCCCAAAACAGGACTCAAATCCAGGAGCCCATGACCCACTGGATCAAAGAGGCAGTTTATTTTAATACATTTAACGGTTTTATAGACAACGCGAAGATCCTTGCCAGCCCTACCACAACCATAGAGTAACACAGACCACTAGTGTTGTACTGTAATAACGGGATAATTTTTAACGGTACCCGTTCCACATCTGTCCGCCTACTGACCCGCTCTTGGGTATTGGAATTTATAAGAACTCATACATTTCGTAACAGCCCCTTCACACAAGCGCTTTAAAAAATAAATACACTAATGTGAAAGCTCTTTCAACCGTCGTCGTTTCCACTGAGGGTTTAGTGGCAGTTTGATACTATCGCGTTAACGTAAACGCGAATTTCTAAGGAATTGTAACAGCGCTATCTAGTAGCACTACTGCACAACTGTTTCAATTCCATATAAATTTGCGTTTACGTCAACGCGATAGTAATAGCATGAAAATATTGAAAACTCCCACTAGGCACACTGATCTCTTTGATGACATTTGGTACCTAGATTCATTGACAACCCATATTCGGCTCACTGTTGAGCACGAGTCTCCTCTCAGAACGAGAGGGGTTAGGCCTTAGTCCACCACGCTGACCAAATGCGGATGGGCTGATTTCACACACTTAGAAAATTGAGAATACTATATGCAGGTTACCTCACGATCTTTTTCCTTCACCGTTTGAGAGACGTGATATTTAATTTCTTAAAAATGCGCATAGCTGAAAAGTTAGAGGTACATGCCCCGGACCGGATTCGAACCTACGCCCTGCGGAATCGGAGGCAGAGGTCATTTCCGCTGGGCTATCACACGATCTTATAATAATACCTAATAGTTACTATAAATACCTACAGGTATACGTTCCATTATGTATACAGAAGTAAGATAGAGAAAAAGTTATTATAGCGAACAAGGCAACACTTAATTATTAGCTCTTTATATCTAATTATCTTTGTAATATAATGTTATCTCTTTGTAAGATAGATCTTATGAAGAAGTTCTATGTTTAGCTGCCGGAATAAACCCAACAAAAAACCCCTCTCATCCCGAGAGGAGCCTCGTGCTCAATAGTGACCCGAATGTGGGTTAATAATTAATGAATATATATTATAATATTATATATTATAATATTTTGTTCCTTTAATTGATACTTTTACGCATGTTGTAAATTCCAATTAAATTGTAAAAGCATTTTATGTTTATGCTTTTTGACAGCCTCCGTGGCGCAGTGGTATGCGTGGTGGATTTACAAAGCGGAGGTCCTGGGTTCGTTGAGATTTTCTTAATTGGTCCAGGTCTGGCTGGTGGGAGGCTCCGGCCGCGGCTAGTTATTACCCTACCGGCAAAGACGTACCGCCAAGCGATTTAGCATTCCGGTACGATGTCGTATAGAAACCCAAAAGGGGTGTGTATTTTCATCCTCCTCCTAACAAGTTAGCCCGCTTCCATCTTAGACTGCATCATCACTTACCATCAAGTGACAATGTAGTCAAGGGCTAACTTGTAACGAATAAAAAAAAATGTAGCAATTTGTTGTGACCACCGGAAAAATATTATGGGGTTTATTCAACATTCATGCGTTATGTGCTCTTTAATACGTTATGTAACGCAAATAATTATAATTAATTATTTTTATAGCTTTTATAAATGACACATAAGGGAATATGACATGATAAAATTTTATTTGCGCTGATAGTTATTTTTATTACTTTAATGATGATGTACATTACATTTTAATGTTATGTGGTTTAGATGATAATGAATGTAATATTATATGTCTTCCGGCTTATTATATTTTCAAGAAGTAGTACGTATTGTTTATTAATAAAAATGAAATAAATAAATTGTAAATTTCGTCAAGTCAAAATCTTATTGTAGATTGATTCGCGCTTACCTAGAAGAACGTTGCCTGAAACTGGTTAAATTATCATTAATGATAGTTTGAGCTAATACTAATAATGTACTTTATATGAAAAACTTTTCATCCATTAAACAGATGTTAAAAGCTCGTTTCTAATTCGAATCTTAGACTGTAAGTCTCCAGTAAAAATAACAGATGTAGACTTCTCAAGACTGTATTTGGAAGTTCTTACTGGAGGCTTATGGCTAGACGATGATGTTCCACTCACTCAAAAATTAAAAAGGAAGAAAGAAAGAAAAAATGTTTATTCTAAAACTGACACACACCAAAATACCTAAGCACTATTTGTAGCGTCCAATGCCTCAATCACCAAGGCAAGACCAAAACTCAAGTAGCAGAAGCATAGGATTAAGAGTACGTACAGAGTACACTTGATCTATGAGCAGAAGCATCAATCATCACGCTGTCATGTTTGATGTTCTGGTTTGTTATTCCGCTATCTTATACTCGTCGATGTAGTATTCGCCTAAAACAAATTTTATTAGAATTTGAACTTTATTTCTATGGGATGCCAAAACTAAATGTCACTGACAACGACGTTGCCAGAGAAATTAGCGATGTCACATCGCTGTAACTTTACAGAATGCAGGGGTTGTTCTTTCTTTCTCCTTCTTTGTTTGTCAATATGGTTTGCTTGTTGAGTCAACTATAAGTAATATATAAAGTATGACTTTTTCTTTTTATTTAACTGTGTGTAAGTTTGTGTAAATTTGTTATTTTTGTTCGCAGGTCAGAATGCGTGTGATACTATTCACGTTGGCCGTCTTGGCTGCATTGACTTGTGTTAAATGTAAGTTATTTGTAGTTTATTTATTAATGCGAATGTGAATGTGATGACCTATGGTTCCGAGACTTGGTCGCTAACTATGGGCCTCATAAGAAGGCTCAGAGTCACACAGCGGGCGATGGAACGAGCTATGCTCGGAGTATCTCTGCGTCATCATAAAAATTTGCCATATTTTTAAAATATGTCAGTTCTCCTCATGTTAAAGTCCGGCCGCTCAGAGATTGCGTTTCTGATACTTGTCAATGTCAACGAGATATTTAAATATCTTTTATCGACTTGTGATAACATTAAATATTGTATAATTACAACAAATTACAATAAACGTATTAATTTTGGACTGAAATTAATAAAAAATAATTAATTAACAAATATAAAAAGGTGACATTGACATTGTTAACGCAATCTCTGAGCGGTCACACTTTATTATGAAAGTCGTTAAAATACTTTTACGTTACTGTTGTCCAGTGGCAATCAGAACTATATATTATCCCGTTCGCTTAAGGTCTAGTTTTAATTAAACTAATTAACCTTTCGTCAATGATGACTTATGGATGTTCTTTCCTTGTATTGCAGCAGCGGACAGCAGAGCGCGTATAGTATGCTACTTCAGTAACTGGGCGGTGTACCGGCCCGGCGTTGGTCGCTACGGCATCGAAGACATACCAGTGGACATGTGCACTCACATCATATACTCCTTCATCGGCGTCACTGAAAGCGACAGCCAGGTGCTGATCATTGACCCTGAGGTGAGAACCGTTGAGCCTCTAATGTCACCCATTGACGGTCAATTATTCTCTCGTTTCTGCAGCGAAGACGTTACATAAGTCGGGCCATCATGCACGCAGTGACCAATACCAATTATAGTCGTGGGTGCTGCAGAAACGTGAGAATAATTGATTGTCAATGGCGTGCATAATACACTACTCTTAGACGAAGAAGTATTTTTTATTTTTGAAAAAAATATGACCAATATTCCCATTCTCCTCTGACTAGTCTGGAAAGACTTTTTTTTAGTTCTTTAACTCTCATAACTGTAGGCTGCTATAGAGAATTTTTTTTGGAAATATTTTCTGTAGCAAAGACTATTTGACAATCCGATACAGGACTTGAACCACTTGAACTAAGAAAGAACTGTAATTTTTCTTAGAATGTTCTAATATTTAACTATTACTAGAGGACGACTTCGCCGCCCTCTTTAATCCAGCCCTTACAGTAGTATCGCTGTAAAAATAGAGTAATTTCTTCCGTTTTCCCAAAGTTTCCCTTCACTGCTCCGCTCCTATTAATCGTAGCGTCATGAAAAGTATACTATAAACTGCCTAGTAGTATGAAGAATAATTGTACCAAGTTTCGTTAAAATCTGTCGAGTGCTTTTTGTTTCTATAACGAACATACAGACAGACATACAAAAAAATTACTGATTGCATTTTTGGCATCAGTATCGATCACTAATCACCCCCTGATAGTTATTTTGGAAATATATTTCATGTACAGAATTGACCTCTCTACAGATTTATTAAAGGTATAGATTAATGCTTGCATAAAATTAATAATAGTTATGACCTACTTGCATGACACAATTATCATTTAGACGCGCGGTAATGAAAGGAATATCATATTGTTTGAAAAGTTCATTCTTTTTCCAAATAGAGAACACGTGGCAGAGTGAATTTGAATGAAAAGTTGAAAAATTTTCTACTTTTAATTTTTGTGCGTTACTCAGAATATCAGAGTTGTTTGATGAAGTTTTTAGGTAAAATAAAAATATAAAAAATTAGGAAAATCCATAATAATTTTTTGATTGATAAATTTTCGTACAAGGGGTTGTGGATATCTATTAGACATTATATTATTCAACAAATAAAACGACATACAGGGTCAGGCCTTTCTCCTTATAGAAGATGTGATATAAAGATTAGACCCACCATGCCGATCCTAAACAGATTAGCGGACTAGAGGCTTCAGGCAATAAGCAATAAGCAAGATTATTAGTAAACTAGCGGACGCCAGCGACTTTGTCCGCGTGGAATTTAGTTTTTCACAAATCCCACTTTTTATCCCGGAAAAATCCATGGCTCTCGAGAGCCATGGATTTTTCCGGGATAAAAAGTAGCCTATGTGTTTATCCATGCTATAATATATCTATATTTCAGCTAATTTGGTTCAGTAGTCGAGGCGTGAAAGAGTAACAAACATTCATATCATCAAAATCATCAGTTTTCGTAAATCTCGGGAAACCATGGATTTTTTCGGGATAAAAAGTAACCTATGTGATAATCCAGAGTAAAATCTATTTCCATTCCAAATTTCAGCCAAATAGCTTCAGTAGTAGCGGCGTTAAAGAGTAACAAACATCCAAACATTCATACAGACTTTCGCGTTTATAATATTAACAGGATAATAGGATAGGATCTTTATTAGAATCATGCGTTACTGTGTTTACGTAAACAAGTAACTTTTACCGGCTGTGGAATAAGTTTGTTTGAAATACTAATAAAATGTTAACTCTTCAGTAAAACTTCAGTCATTTGATCTCCTTTCATTATCTTGTTCTAGTGTTTGGTTTATGTGAGTTACCTTAACACGTTTACCTCATTCCCCTAAATTTATATCCGTAGGTAATTACGACTTTTACGTACTTGCATAGGTAACTTACAAAGTAAGTGAAATTACTGGGTAACTACTTTCACGTGTTTATCACCTTTGCATGTGCTTGAAACAGATGTTTTTGTAACTTTTTTGAGCTTTGTATTAACAATTTTTAACCGAGCTCCAAAAACGTGGAGGTTTATTATATATTATTTTATTATCATGAAGTATAACTTTAATCTTTTGTTTTAAATAAATTTGTATATTAATTAAGTGAACCAAAATTTGGTTAGCATTTTAGTTCTAGAAAAGCCAAACGGCGTTGAACGAAAATTGGTACAGAAATAGGTCATGGATATCTTTTCTAACAATATTTGTGTGAATTGATTATTATAAATTAAAAGCAGACGCCCGCGACTTCGTCCGCGTGAAACTCAATGTATACTTTCAATTATCCCTACCCTACCCTACCCTTACCCTACACCTACCATATCCCTACCCCTTTTTATTTCTTTCTGTCATAAGAACCATAACAAACACATAAAAAAAAAAGTGAAATCGGTCCAGCCGTTCACGCGTGATGGCCAAGGAATATATGGATTCATTTTTATATATATAGATGATGTTAGGTGTTTTTGATAATAGTATTGCAAGTTCGCGGGACTTGATGTTTATTTAAAAAATATCTGACTGTAACCTGAATTCGCAATAAATATATTTTGATTGATTGATTGGAATAGCATTGGTTGGATTGGTTTCTGTTAGAATATAAGAAGTACGAACTTTGACTTGATATCAACACACTTTTACACTAAAAAAAAAATATTTCTTCTTTGGCAGTTGGATGTGGACCAAAACGGATTCCGAAACTTTACATCACTGAGGTCGAAGCATCCGGATGTGAAATACATGGTGGCGGTGGGCGGCTGGGCTGAAGGCGGCGCCAAGTACTCCCACATGGTGGCACAGAAGCCTTCCAGAATGGCGTTCGTTAGGAGCGTAGTCGGTAAGATTTTTTTTTTTTTTTATTATTTACAAGTTAGCCCTTGACTACAATCTCACCTGATGGTAAGTGATCATGCAGTCTAAGATGGAAGCGGGCTAACTTGTTAGGAGGAGGATGAAAATCCACACCCCTTTCGGTTTCTACACGGCATCGTACCGGAACGCTAAATCGCTTGGCGGTACGTCTATATATATAAGACTAGCTGACGCCGCGCGGTTTCACCCGCGTGGTTCCCGTTCCCGTAGGAGTACGAGGATAATATATAGCCTATAGCTTTACTCGATAATTTTTCAAATCAGACCGGTAGTTCCTGAGATTAGCGCGTTCAATCAAACAAACAAACTCTTCAGCTTTATAATATTTGTATAGATAATTACCTTACTTAGATACTAAGCTAATAAGTATTTTAAAGAGATTTGATTTCTTGTTAGTTTTATAATTTGTTACGACTTGTCTCCGAAACTACTAGACTACTTAAAAAATTCCAAACCTATGGATAGCTAATTTATCAGCGAGTAATAAAGGATAAATTTTATCCAAGTATTCACATAGGAGCCGTGATAGCCTAGTGGATATGACCTCTGCCTCCGATTTCGTAGAGTGTGGGTTGGAAAAGCATAGCAGCAAGCAGGACTATTGGCCTAACACCTTTCATTCGGACAGGAGACTCGAGCTCAGCAGTGAGCCGAATATGGGTTGATAATGACGATTCAGATTCCGTATCCGTCCGTTTGTATTAAGCCTTTATTTTATCACGTCCTGCGAATTGTTACTCCGTTATTTTATAGGTGATAATTTTTCACATATCATCAGGATTTAGGTAAGCTAACTGCTTATTTCGTCTCACAGGATTTATGATATATAATGTGTCTCACGTTAATTTTCTTAATATCTGAGGTTATATTTTAATGATGGTTTTATCCGAAAAATTCAAAACATTAGTAATGAAAGCGTTGCTACAGGAAAATGCATAAACGCCATCACATTTACTTGGCACGTCGCAAATGGCACGCGGAACTAAATAGTCAAGTCTCTCCACGTACTTATTGCCATCACAAGTTCATACTTCCGACAGAGTTGTTTTGTTTTTGTTTATATTAAATCTAAATATAGAGCCTTCTTTTCAAACTAAAAAGACAGAGAAGGCTTTAAACTAAAACTAAGCTCGATGTTATCAACAAACGCAATAATAATAGTCTTTGCGCTAAACCGCGGATGGAAGGACGGACAGACATAACGTAATTATACGGGTTTCTTGTGGAATATGGAACCCTAAAATGAGGGTATTAGTCACGCCACACTGTCAGGATACACAAAAATAAAATTACTTACTCATAAAGTAGCATTTTTGTAAGCATTTAATATATTTAGAAGGGTATTAACATATTTAGAAGGTTTAAAAACTTATTTTTTTATATTATTACTTGTTTTGCCAAAAAACAAAAAAAATCTCCATCCTTGTCAACCCAGATTCGGCTCACTGTTGATCACGAGTCACCTTTTAGAATGAGACTTATCACATTGTGTAGTATCTATTCATGGTTTTACAAACTCTGTCTGTTAAGGACAATGTGACTGTCGTTTATCTACGCAGGTGGATCATACGAGTAAGTACGCATAATATACCCAATGGCAATAATTAATTAATTATTAATTATTATTGATCTTTTGAATAACATTTTTACAAAAAAAAAACATAACTATAAATAAATTAGGCATGAAATGATACGCGTTTTTTATTTTCATTTAATTTTTTTTTGTTGACAAACATTTCACATCGAGTTTGGCTTTTAAATATCACCTTGTCTCAAACGATGAAGGAAAAACATCGTGAGGAAACCTGCATACCAGAGATTTTTCTTAATTATCTGCGTGTGTGAAGTCTACCAATCCGCATCGGGCCAGCGTGATCGACTATTGGCAGAGACTCGAGCTCAGCAGTGAGCCGAATACGGGTTGATAATGATGATGATACTAATATTATAAAGCTGAAGTATTTGTTTGTTTGTTTGATTTAACGCGCTAATCTCTGGAACTACTGGTCCGATTTGAAAAATTCTTTCAGTGCTAGATACCCCATTTATCGAGGAAGGCTATATATTATCCCTGTATTCCTACGGGAACGGGAACCACGCGGATGAAACCGCGCGGAGTCAGCTAGTGATGATGATGATAGTAAGAGACTGCAATGGTTGATCCGTCCCTGTAATATTGTCTGTAATTTAAAAAGAACGTAGCGTTAATAGTTAGGAATATTTGCTGCACGATTTGTATTTTACTCCTGATGTCCTTATTTAGAGATACTATAATAATTGTTTAGTGTTTAAATTGCTGCCTCGTTAGTCCAGTGGGTATCTAGCTTCGGATTACGAGGTACTGGGTTCGTGTCCTCGTTAGGGATATGTAGTAGGTACTGAGCTTTACTTCATCATTGTCAATCCATATTTGGCTCAATTTTGAGCACGAGTCTCCTCTCAGAATGAGAGGGGTTAGGCCAATTGTCCTCCACGCCGGCCCAATGCGGATAGGCAGACTTCACACACGTAGAGAATTAAGAGAAAATTCTCTGGTATGCAGGTTTTCTCACGATGTTTTCCTTTAAATAAAGGTTTTTTTTAATTATGCTCTATTTGTTGGTTAGTATATAAATCTATAATTGTGTAGTTTAATAATCGCAGCATTTGTTTCCAAAATAAATAAAATCTTCAGACATTTTATAATCTCAATATAGAAATGGTTGTCTCTGAAAATATGTAATACTCCAAAACAAGAATAAACGAAGCAGTACTGTGAAGGCAACGAGGTATGTGATTAAAATAATACCTAGAATTTGCATTCGGACGTGACTGCGCCGGGAGCAACGGGAATTTTTATATTCCGATCTTGGCATTCAACTGTCGTAATATCATATACCATATATGGAGTAGATGAGAGATATGTCGATAGACTTCTGAATAACTCTATAATTTGAACTGTCGTTAACTCAATATGTTGAAATAGGTTTTTTCAATGAGGTAGAAGTATTTAATTGATGACTGTGTCATAAGTTGTGTACACAGGGTGTTAGGGAGTATATTCCATAACTATTAGGTTATATTCTTTACCGAAAAATAATTAAAAACGTTTAAGGAACATGTATACTAAAATTAATATTTTCGGGGTGAATAATATTTCTTTTGTAAATAGATCTTAAAATGTGTCCCTTATACGCATCCTGCTAATTATGAGGTAGCCAAGTTTTACGTATTTTAAAATGCAAGATAAAGTGTTATAAAGTCGGAAATATTCGAATTGCTTTTTTTTTATTCTTTACAAGTTAGCCCTTGACTACAATCTCACCTGATGGTAAGAGATGATGCAATCTAGGATGGAAGCTGGCTAACTTGTTAGTAGTAGGATGAAAATCCACACCCCTTTAGGTTTCTACAGGACATCGTACCAGAACGCTAAATACGTCTATGCCGATAGAGTGGTTAATAGCCACGGCCGATACCTCCCACCAGCCAGACCTGTGCTTCTTGTACTGAAAAAAAATCCAAGGACAAGAATTTCCTCTCATTCGCTTGTCTAATTTAAGTTTTTCTTTCTAGACTTCATGAAAAAGTACGACTTTGATGGTCTGGATCTGGACTGGGAGTACCCTGGGGCTGCGGACCGAGGTGGTTCCTTCTCCGACAAGGACCGGTTCCTCTTCTTGGTGCAAGAGTTGAGGAGGGCCTTTATTAGAGTCGGCAAAGACTGGGAGCTGACTGCCGCCGTGCCTTTGGCAAACTTTAGGCTAATGGAGGGGTACCACGTGCCAGATCTATGCAAGTAAGTTGATATTCATATTCATGTTTTGGTTCGAGAATTTAGAATTAAAAACCTGGTGACTCGTATAAGACTTTATTCCACTCCTTAATCTTATCAATAAACACCTCCAAACGTAGGCAATTCGTAGTCCAAAATCGTAGCCGAGTTCAGTTATGTTCAATTGTATCGCTTGTGTCACTTAATGTTCACTTCAATCCGTTTCGAAGTAAACTACCCCGAGCGTCGAGTCTGTCGTGTATACCCGCCGAACAATTTGCAGATAATTTTTAAATACGACCGCTATACCCATTCCCCTCTAATTAGTCTGAAAAGACTACGTTAAGTGTGGGTACGACAATAATCCAGCAAGAGGTCTCTCGGTGTCCGATCTCTTTGACGTGGCTTAGAATTTCCCCGGCAAATGAAATTCGTATTTTTGTGTTTTTAGGTTTGTCTCTAGTTGTCTTTTTGGTTATTTTTTACGAGTACATAAGTTTTTTGCACTCATTTTGAATATGCACGCATTATTGATTAATTATTTATATCACTAATCAGTGGAGAATATCTTCATGTACTTGCAGTAGCTAAAAATTGTAGTATTTACGAAAACATATTTGAGTTTTTGTAAATTACCTAACTAAGGTAAATTTTTATTATATTTCATTTAATTTTTTAAAATTTTACGGAACTCTCGTTCCGAAAGTTCAACTTGCACTATATTGTTATACTATAGTGAATTAATAATAATTATCGTAATTGATACTAATCATTTCATCGCGACTAGTTGCCTCGACTGGTGACAAAAGGGCTGGCTCATTGCGAAAAGGATCAGCCTGGCTATCCAGCGCGGAAATGCAGCCAGTATTCTTGCCACCATTCCATGTGGGCATGATTTGTATAGTTATTAGGATAAGTTAGCTTAAGTTCCTTATGTTATCGCCGTTTAGTGTTGGAAATAGTAGTCTGTGACGGATATGACGTCGCTCGATCTCGTGTTGGCTTCAGTGTGCTCGTGGCGTTCGAGCCGTCCACATCTCTTGTTGTGTAATTTTTTATGGCTTACTTGGGATGGGAGAGTGACTTGAGTGGAAAAGGGGAGTGTTTGTTAACAGTCAAAGGTACCTTAAACCCTACATACATCGTTCACAAGTGCGTGACTCCACTCAAGGTCATTCTCTGCCATTCTAGGGTCTTATTTTGGTTACAATTTGATTTATTAATTAAGTTGTCCTGACAAGTGTTGTGAATCATAACCTTTGTTCGACAATAGTTTTCTTATATTTGTAATCACCTTTTGAGTCCTATAATACTTATTGTATTCTTTCTCAATAAAAAAAATGATACTAGTACCATCAACACGCAGAGCAAAATTTCAGCAGTTAAACTGTGGAAACTAATATAGGGAAAGCTATCAACTAGGCAATTTGTGAAAATTATGGTTGCATTTCGTGAACAATCGGCTTTGTAGCGAACGCTGAAATTCACGTAAATGCTTAATTTATAATATGGTAAATGTAAAATTAATTGTAGTTAGTAACTCTAATAAGTCATATTTTACATAGCTGTTAAATGAATTTGACACACGTGGTTGGTATTTAGTTTTTACGTGTTATGTACTAAATACCAACCATGTGTCATCATATATTTATAGTAGTAGTAGTATATACTTAGGTCATCATCATCATCATTTTCAACCCATATTCGGCTCACTGCTGAGCTCGAGTCTCATCTCAGAATGGCCAATAGTTCACATGCAGAGAATTAAGAAAATCCTCTGGTATGCAGGTTTCCTCACGATATATTTCCTTCACCGTTTGAGACACGTGATATTTAATTTCCTAAAATGCACACAACTTAAAAGTTGGAGGTGCATGTCCCGGGCCGGAGCCGAACTCACACCCTCCGGAATCGGAGGCAGAGGTCATATCCACTGGGCTATCACGGCTCACTTATTTGTTTGATATAACCTCAATTTCGTTTATGCCAACTAAGTTAGTGCCTTAGCCTGTTTGGAGTTTTAAGCAAGTGACAGTTCATGAACATGGCTATCGTATAGAAAAACATTTTTCGTTTAAATTTACACTAGCAGATTCGGTCAAGCTTCGTTTTGACTTACCCCATAGGTAGTGGCGTGCATAAGGTGTTTAACTAGGGTATGCACTCTATGTAAAAATTGGAAAATTTCGTGTCCATCTATGTATTTTGTGGTCCAAGATAGGTTTGTAATAAGTTCTTAAGGTATGCAGTGATTTTTTGCATCTATAAAGTGCACGCCACTACCTATTGGGTTGTTCACGGATCAACCAATCGCAAAAAGTTGTTTTCGCTAAAAAATATTGGTGGATAGTGCGTTTAAACAAACAAACAAATTCTTCCATTTTATAAGTAGGTATACCAAGCTATATAATAATTATATCGCCTGCAAGATGTTGTGTTATCCAAGACACATATTAAGAAAGTCATTAAGTGCAGTTTAAAAGCAGTTTTTGGCAGTAGCCCAATTTGTTGAGTCAAAATGCAGTTGCTGTATATTAAACTTTTAAAACTATAAGCATAATTAATGTTTTTAAGGAAACGCCTTAGGAAACTGCCATAAGTGCATCTGCGAAATGTTTTTCTTATTTACTGACAAACTAAACAATTTAATGGTGAATGTCAATTATTTATGCCAATGGCATGCAAATACTGAGAGCGAAGCCGAGTTGCACAATTGACAGTACGAGTGCTACAATGTCGAATTGCGTACAGTGGCATACAATAGGATGTTGGAGATTTTTCTTGGCTTAGCTATTTTGATCCGATGAGCTGTTTCGAAGATAAAAAAAATAATTTTCGTGTTGTTACAGAGAACTCGACGCCATTCACGTAATGTCATACGACCTGCGAGGAAACTGGGCCGGATTTGCTGACGTCCATTCTCCCTTGTACAAACGTCCTCATGACCAGTGGGCATACGAAAAACTCAATGTGGCAAGTAACATTTTGCTTGTTTGTATCGACTTTCATTCATAAAAAAAATCGGTTGTTTGTAAAGTCGGCTTACTGATGATAGTTGAACATGACAACGTCATAAGAAAATACTGATGGTATAATTGCATTTTTCAGAAAAAATGTTCGTTTTTCTAAAATACTGTTTAATAATAGACCAGAATATACTTTATTTTTTGTAAAAAAAGTTGGCAACCCCAGAGCGAGATATACTTTATTTCTTGTAAAAAAAGTTGGCAACCCTAGAGCGACGGAACGACGCATGACGTCATCTTTTTTGGAGTTTGCATCTGGCTTCATCGAATTATAAGACGTTGTCACGTCAAAATGTTCATAATGACATTTAATTTCTAGAACGACGGTCTCGAGCTATGGGAACAAAAGGGATGTCCGTCCAACAAACTGGTAGTCGGCGTTCCATTCTACGGTCGTTCGTTCACTCTGTCCGCTGGCAACACCAACTACGGGCTCGGCACTTACATCAACAAGGAAGCTGGAGGCGGAGACCCGGCGCCTTACACCAATGCTACAGGATTCTGGGCTTATTACGAGGTATGTTACCTTTATCAAAGTTTTAATAACTACACTACAGTCTTTCTTGATGAGTACTGTTTACCAACAAACAAATTAAAAATGAGGGTATAAATCACTAGTCATTTCACAACTAATAATAACTAAAATTAACATGTTCGTAAATTAATGAAAATAAATTTATTAATAATACAATGAGATATAATTATTGTATTTTATATAACACTAGCGGACGCCCGCGACTTCGTCCGCGTAAAAATTGATGTAAACTACCTCTACCTTACCCTGCTCGTAAACCTACCCAACCCTACCCTACCCTACACCTACCTTACCCCTACCCTACCCCTACCTTACTCCTACCCTTCCTTACCCCTACCCTAACCCTACCTTACCCCTACCCTAACCCTTCCCTACCCGTACCCTACCGTTACCCTACCTTACCCTACATTACCCCTATCCTACTCCTACCCTACCCTATACGTTCCATATCCTTCCCCTACCTCTACCTTGCCCCTACCCGACACTACCCCTACCTTATCCGTACCCTAACCTACCCTACCCTACACTTTCCCCTACCCTACCTCTATCCTACCCCTTCCCTACCCCTATCCTATCCCATGTTATATATGATAGAAATATAAAATATCCTATAAATATAATATAATAGAAATATAAATATATTATATAGAAATTAGAAATGAAGGCAACGCATGTCATTTCATAACTTATTTATTTTAAACTATGTATGGTTTGCTTATAAAATTTTATATAAAATATTTTAACCTAATTGTTCTATGCTTATTAATCAAATTTATTTTCATTAATTAAGGAACAAGTTATTTTTAATTATTATTAGGTGTGAAATGACTAGTGATTTATACCCTCATTTTTAATTTGTTTGTTGGTAAACAGTACTCATCAAGAAAGGCTGTTAGTATAGTTATGGATTGTGTCGTTCTTCTACGTACTGAATAACCATAGAAAAGTGGCATGAGTAATCACAGCGAACAAATTACGGTGGCTTAAGATAATGTTAATACAAACACGACGCCGGTAATATTTCACTGTGAAGCGGGCAGGTGGCAGACAACTCCCTCGCGTTATGAAGAAAATGGTTCTGCACGTTAAGATGAATATTTAATCACGTCGGCCATTTTTAAGTGTTCCAAGCTTCGTGGGCTAAGGTGTTTCGACGAATTTGAAAGTTTGCGAGGAGTTTCATTGTAATTATTTTCGTTGCTGTAATAACCAGAAGGCCAATTCATTAACTTTGACGTCTTTTTCTCTGCGTGATCGGACGTACATTGGTTGTTAATCATGATGACGACGATGACTTATGTCCACTAACAGACGTCAAACTAGCGAAACTTAGACCTCCTTATTCCGGCGCTGTCGGAAAATCCGTTATTAGCGGAGGACACCTACTTAGTATAAACTACCTCCCTGCCAAATTTTATCTTTGTACGTCAAACGGTTTTCGAGATTTCGTGACGAGTTACGCGACGACGATCTTTCGCATTTATATATTAAGATTTTCCAACTAGCTTTTGTTAGTAATTCTTAAGTCATGTGACTTCGTATTCACTACGTATGCTAAACTGATCAACTTTGAGATTATAGGTAAAACAATATCATCCGGTGCTTACTGATAACCATAGATTAGTAGGTAGATGACATTTCCCAGTTGAGATTGTAATTTTTGTTGAAAATTGGTTTCACGGAATGCAAAAAATATGGTTGTCATTGATTTGATGTTAATTATATAAGGTAGCTTACGTCAAAGTTAGTGAATTGGCCGCCAGGTGTACCTACTAACCGTGATTCATTAAATATTCATAGTTTCTGGAGAATTGCGGTGTAAAATGTAAACGCCTCCACATTTCCCTGATTTTATTGGCTATTATAACAATTTTATTATAAAGGAGTCAATGAATTAATTTAAAAATGTTACAAATTATTTATAATTATAGGTGGTAATATAGAAAATAAGCAACGTTGTATGATGTATTTACCTGTTTACGTGTATTCGCCGTTTTTTATGGAATGATATGATGTAACTAAAAAAAATGTTTTTGTATTTTCAATTTGAATATATTTTAAATATGCTGGTGACCTTTTCCGAAATTTCTACGTTTAAAAGGGTAAATGTTTCCCGTCACGTTTTTGGTAATAAATTGGTTTCATTATTTTACTGGGAGACGATTGGGTTAAAGGTTAATTAGTCGTTCGAGTAATTAGTTTTTTAGGATAAAGTTTAAAATTGGTTGTTTAAATCACCATCTCATCATCATCATCATCATCATATCAGCCGATGGACGTCCACTGAAGGACGTAGGCCTTTTGTGGAACTTCCAAACATCACGATACTGAGCCGCCTGCATCCAGCGAATCCCTACGACTCGCTTGATGTCATCAGTCCACCTGGTGGGGGGTCGACCACCACTGCGCTTACTAGTGCGGGGTCAACATTTCAGCACCTTAGGACCCCAACGTCCATCGGCTCTTTGAACTATGTGCCCCGCCCATGCTTTGTGACTCGAAAGGACATCTTAATCAACAAGAATTAATTCAACTCTTTAGTACAAAGGTACAGAGTTGATTGTATGACTAGTTAGCTACTTGTATGTCGATAACTGTGAATTTACAAGACGGAGGTCCTGGGTTCGATTCCCCGGCTGGGCCAATTGAGATTTTCTTAATTGGTCTAGGTCTATCTGGTGGGAGGTTTTACCGTGGCTAACTACCGATTTAGCGTTCCGGTACGACGTCGCGTAAACACCGTAAGGGGTGTGGGTTTCATCCTCTCCTAACAAGTTAGCCCGCTTCCATCTAAGATTGCATCATCACTTATTAGGTGAGATTGTAGTCAAAGGCTAGCCTGTAAAGAATAAAAAAAAATACCTCCACACCAGTGAATCAATTAATTTTGCTTTTCTTTTGGCAGGAATAAATATTACTTTGGTAAAATTATACGTTTGATAGTTTTGTTTACATTCTGTTTGCAATGCTATTTGTTTTTGCCAATTTAATTATTCTTTTTCAAATGGAAACGATTTCAGAAAAACAATGCAATTTACATCCGATACCAAATAATAATGCAATCTCATTCATTATATTGTACCAAAATATAATACTTATTTAAATGAGCGTCTGGAAAAATATGTTAACTTAAATTTAACAAAAAAACCTATTGGATATAGATTTCTCCCTTTCATATTTTAGTTTTAGACAAATAAGAACTTGTCTCGAATCCAATGCTATGATCATTATAACAGTGGTGTAAGTACTGATAATGCACGAAATACTTTTGATTTTTTATTAAATATTCACTGTTTCATTTATGAAAAATCGTTTTTCTATTGACTGATCATGATCATTATTATCAGCCGATGGTCGTTCACTGCTGGACATAGGCTTCTTGCATGGACTTCCAAACAAAACGGTCTCGAGCCGCCAGCATCCAGCGGCTCCCTGCAACCCGCTTGATGTCTTCGGTCCACCTAGTGGGGGGTCGACCAACACTGCGCTTTCCAGAGCGGGATTGCCATTCCAGCACCTTGGGACCCCAACGCCCATCGGCTCTTCGAACTATGTGGCCCGCCCATTGCCACTTCAGCTTCGCGACTCGCTGAGACTATATCAGTGACTTTAGTTCGTCTGCGGATCTCCTCATTTCTGATTCGATCACGCAGAGAACCCCACAAAGCATAGCTCGCTCCATCGCCCGCTGAGTGACTTTGAGCCTTCTAATAAGGACCATAGTTAGCGACCCTATATCGCTAACCTATTGACTACAGACTACTTATTCTTGCAAGGAACACATAGTTTCGCCATGTCCGTCTGTCCATCTTTCCGTTCGTGGGCTAGCTCACAGACCTACTAGAAACATAGACATTATACCTACTAGAAAGCTGTAATTTATCATGTGTACATTAATAAATCCGACAATCTTATAATAACTTTTACTACTTGAAGTTCAGATTTTCAAAATTAATTACAGATCTGTACAGAGGTCGACAAACCAGGATCAGGTTGGACGAAAAAGTGGGATGAGCACGGAAAATGCCCCTACGCGTACAAGGGAACCCAATGGGTGGGGTACGAAGATGAGAAGAGTGTGGAAATCAAGATGAACTGGATCAAGGAGAAGGGATACCTTGGAGCGATGACCTGGGCTATCGACATGGATGACTTCAGGGGTCTCTGCGGTGAAACCAACCCTCTGATGAAGCTGCTACACAAACACATGAGCTCGTACACTGTGCCGCCTCCACGATCTGGAAACACTACGCCTACTGTAAGTATGAAGGTTTTTGTAGTTAATGGATTTCAAATTACGCTATCCTCTTCTAGCTTCAGTGATCTCTACCACCTACAACATAGTTATCCTCAAGTCAAGAGTGAATAGGCAAGAATCTGTGAAATATATTGTCTGTTCTATCTATTTGTCTATTTAAGCTGGCACAGCTAAAAAGACCACATCATATACTTCTATCTAATATTATAAATGCAAATGTAAGTATGTCTGTTTGTCGGACTGTCGTTTCACGGCTACACGGCTGTATCAATTAAGATGAATCTATACTAATATTATAAAGCTGAAGAGTTTGTTTGTTTGTTTGATTGAACACGCTAATCTCAGGAACTACAGCTCCGATTTTAAAAATTCTTTCAGTGTTAGATAGCCCATTTATCGAGGAAGGCTATATATTATATTCCCGTATTCTAACGGTAACGGGATCCAGCTTGCTTGCTTAGCTTGGCGTCAGCTAGTTTTGGTATAATTGTAAATGGAACCTTGGAGCAAAACATATTGTACTTTTTGAGCCTAAAATAAAAATAGAAGGGGGTGAAGTAGGGGTGGAAAGATTTGTTTGATTGAATGAAGAAGTTCATTTTTAGAGTTAGTTAAAGATTTAAAACTTTAATCATAAAAAAATACTAAATATAACGTGATTTAAAATTTTTTAAAATAAATTTAACCCCTATGAAAGTGGTGAAATGGTTGAAAGTTCAAAGTAATATCAAGTATTAAGTGGTGAAATAAGTAATGAAAGTAATATCAACGCGGACGTAGTCGCTGGCGTCCGCTAGTATCTTATAAATTAACAAATACCTATACCTAAACTTCAATAACAAATGAGTACTCAGTGTCAGGTCTCGTTTGATCAAATACGACAAAAGTTGGAATTCCGAAAAGTTTGAAGGTAAATGACACGATCTAATACAAAACTTGGTCCGCTCACCTTTTATGAGAAACTAAGGGTTGAGTTACGGTTCATTTGGGCTTTAGAAAACTTTGTTATGACCAGACTAATAAACTTTGTTAGAACATCGAAATTTTAATTAACTGTTAGGTAGTGTCTAATTGAATTATTTGTTGTTATTTTTAACCAACTTGATCAAAAATTAAAAACTTCGGTCCTTAAGTTAAACCCTATTAAATAAAATTGGTGTGACAGTTTGTAATTTTAAATAAACAGCTTTTTGGCACCCACTTAGATATCATTTCTTTTGTTGGCATAATCGATATCGATACACATCTGTGACATTGAATTTGGCTCCCACATTTATATTTTGATAAGATTTTAACTTCATCACTCATCAGTTGAGATTGTAGTCAGGGGCTAACTTGTAAAGAAAAAAAAAATATCACAGCTTTTCATAAAATGCCTAATATGAAAGTACTAGGCTACTACTACCTCACCCGGTAGGTACTTATTCCAAAATACACATTTTTAAATTTATCTCCGATATGCCGAGTTTGACGTGACTTACACTAGCAGATATCTTATATTTTAGGGAGTAAAAACTACTTTCTATTCCAAAATATCTACAGATATGGGAAATACGCGGGTGAAGTTGGTGGACAAACCGTGTAAAAAAATAATAATATTTTTAACATAAAAATGGACCTGACTTCAAAGACGAATTTCAGTTATTTCGATTTTAACTCAAACTCTCATTTTAACTCATTACTAAGCCGATTTTTATTAAAATTAAATGGAAACTGTGAAAGTACATTCTTTCAAATAAAAAAAAAAAATCAAAATTGGATGAAGTTATGAGGTAAGAAACATTTAAAAAAACACGCGACGAATTAACAAACCTCCTCCTTTTTCTGAAGTCGGTTAATAAATGTACTGTCACTAAACTAGAAAAATGCTTTTCAATCAAACCAAACCGTAGTGATTGAAATCGGTTAACAACGTTGAAAATATTTTATATTGGTTTGCTCTATCGGGATTCCTATGAGCCCAAAACAATTATTTGTCTGTCCCTTTATTTGCGGAGCTTCGCAGAAATAATACTGAATCCATTTCATTGGGATTTCTGTGTGTAGGAACGAAATTGATACTTGAATAAAATGATACTATGGAAGCCGTGATAGCGCAGTGGATTCGATGAGCGTGGGTTCGAATCTGGGGGTATGCATCTGCAACTTTTTACTTATGTACATTTTAAGATATTTTAAGCTACAGACGGTGAAGGAAAAACATCGTAAGGAAACCTGCATTTTCGGCTCACTGTTGAGCACGAGTCACATCTCAGAATGAGTGAGGCTAGGCCAATAGTCCACCACGCTGGCCCAATGCGGATTGGCGGACTTCACACACGTAGATAATTAAGAAAATTCGCAGGCAAGTTTTTCTACGATGTTTTCCTTTCACCGGTTGAAACACATGATATTTAATTTCTTATAATGCACACAATTGAAAAGTTGGAAGTGCATGCCCCAGGCCGGATTCGAACATACGCCCTCTGAATCGACGGCTGAGGTTATATCCACTGAGCTGTTACGGCGATGGAAGATAGATGAGGTTATTCAGAAAAAGTCCCTTTAAATCCCGGAAAAATACGTGGTTTTCGCTGGATTTGTGAAAAAACTGACTTTCACGCGGACTTTAGTCGCGGGCGTCCGTTAGTAATCAATATACTTATAACTTAGCGAGTTGGTTGATGACACTCCCATGATATGCGGGCGACGGGGGGAAGACTGCGCGGGTGTGAAGTCGTACGCGTGGGGAAGAGGGAAGGAATGTGCGGTGCGGGTATGAAGTCGTGCGCGCGGGGTATCGCACCCTCCTCCCGGCCCGCGCGGACCAGTGTTACGAACGAATTTGCCAAGCTATAGTGATTTATAAAATATTTGGTGTAACTTTTTATTTGTAGACAATTTTTTTTAATTTTTTTTTTATTCTTTACAAGTTAGCCCTTGACTACAATCTCACCTGATGGTAAGTGATGATGCAGTTTAAGATGGAAGCGGGCTAACTTGTTAGGAGGAGGATGAAAATCCACACCCCTTTTCGGTTTCTACACGACATCGTACCGGAACGCTAAATCGCTTGGCGGTACGTCTTTGTCGGTAGGGTGGTAACTAGCCACGACCGAAGCCTCCCACTAGTCAATAGTTACCGAACTTTTATCTATATTTTATTATTTGAGCTCAGTTAATATGAACATTTCAAATGATATTGGGAAAGTTAACCAGTAATGTGACGTTTAGATTTGCAAACTTTTTCTGATAGCCATTTAGGATTATCCCTGGCATGTATCAGAGGGTTAATTTAGAAAGTTTCTACGTCATGACGTCTATTATCATAAGCCAATGGCTTGTGGTAGTAAATAATTATTATTTGGAAAATATTATAGGAAATCCAGTTTGGGGTTTGGCAGAATAAAAATATATCTACTTACAAACATACAGACGAACAGAAACTTGGTATTTTAGTATTAAGTTAAGTAAAAAAGTACTTGCTTTAATTAAACAACAGACAAACTAAACTCTAAGCATTTGTTTTTAAGGAAAATATACCTAATATCTTAATAATTTTTATTTTTCAAAGTAAATTTATTGTCAAAATTAATTTATTTCAACGCGTTAAAACTGTTCGAAAACTAAAGTAATTACAGACACTTTTGAAACGTCAAATATTGTTATGCTATAATGGTGATAAATAAAATCGAAAACTTAGAAAAGAGCCCTCAACAAATTCAGTTCGGTTGTTTTTTTTTCATTGTTTCGTTTCTCATAATAAATCTTTTTCACAGCCTGACTGGGCCAAGCCACCATCAACGCCATCTGATCCATCTGAAGGTGCGCCAATTCCTACCACCACCACCCAGGCGCCCCCTAAACAGACCACTGTGAAGCCTACCACCGCAAAACCTACCACCGCGAAACCTACCACTGAGAAACCAACCACAGAGGAACCACCCAAAGCTCCTGGATCTGTAAGCGACGTGGAACAGCCACCAGCGGTATGTTGTCATCATTATCAAAAAAAAACCTCAATAGCTCAACGGAAAAGAGGCCGTAATCACGACGAGTGGTCGTGGACTTGATCCCGGCAACGTTAACCATTGTCGTACCCACTCTTGATACAGTATTTTTGACTATACTATATATAGCCTTTCTTGATGAGTACTGTTTACCTACAAAGAAATTAAAAATGAAGGTAGAAAACGCATATCATTTCTACTAACATTTAACATTAACAGCTACATAAAATTATTATTAGTTGTGAAATGACTAGTGATTTATACCCTCATTTTTAATTTGTTTGTTGGTATCGGTACTCATTAAGAAAGGCTGTAGTATAGTTGGAGGAAGACGGGAACATATAGGTCTATATGCAAACAAAATAAAGGTCGCTGCATATGGAATGTTAGAACTTGAACGGGGCGTGAAAGGGATGGGGTAACGTCTATAGGTATTGGGTCAGTGTTCCCGTGATGTCACACTTTCGTCTGTATTTTTAAACGACTTCAAAAAATGGGAGAAGATTCTCAATTTGAGGTGAAGTTTTTTTTGTTTGTTACCTACGTTTGTCATTATAACCAATTTTGAAAATTGCTTTTTTGTTGAAAAAAAAATACTTTCAGATTACTCTCATTTAATTACATGCATTGCATTTTCATGCAATGCATGTAATTTGTTTTCAAAAAATCTCCCACCCCGTCCGTATAAAACACGTTACGTATATAGTGAGCTTTATATCTCACTACTAATTTTCTTTTATCTTAGGTTACACTTTTAATTTGCCATATACCTACCTATTAAGATACCTAATCAGCGTCATTGTATATTCGTAAACCTTTTATTTAACAGGAAAACGAAGTGGACATCCCGGCAGTATGCAAATCTTCGGATGATTACATCCCGGACAGGAAGCACTGTGACAAGGTGAGATTAAAAAAAAAATATTGTAGGAATTCTATTTTCGAATGATTGCTTTACTTAACAAAAGCCGGACTGCGATTTAGCGTTAGAGTACGATGTCGTGTAGAAACTGAAAGGGCTGTGGATTTTTATCCTACTCCTAACAAGCTCGCTTCCATTTAAGATTGCATCACCATTTATCATCAGGTGAGATTGTAGTCAAGAAATAACTTGTAAAGAATAAATAACACAAAATTGAAAATTTTGAAAAACCCTCGAAGGTGCATGAAATTATTAATTACACTATTTCAATGCGCTTTCATTTGAGACCCCACTCGAGTATATTTGTAGACATTTAGTTATTCTTCCCCACTTTTAACCCCCACAACTTTTAAACGACTCAACCGATTTCATCAAACATGTCTAAAAACACTTGCCCATAAGACACATTTCCTATGAAAATATAAATTGAAAATGCTTCATCCGTTCGGGAGCTATGGTGCTACAGACAGACTGACAGACAGACAGACACGTCAAACTTATAACACCCCTCTTTTTGCGTCGGGGGTTAAAAAAAACCTCTTTTTTTAATTTTTATATGTACATTAAAGCTTCAGTTATAGTTTCAAAATTAAACTTAGGAAAGCACTTTTGTATCGTCAAGTTGGTAATGACTCTACCACTACTGGTGGTATAATTAATTTGTCATTAATGAACTTTCGCAAAGTAACGCCTGCTCCTATTCAATAATTATGTTCGTTTTCAGTATTGGCGTTGCGTGAACGGTGAAGGCATGCAGTTCAAGTGTCAGCCCGGTACAGTCTTTAACACCCAGCTGAATGTCTGCGATTGGCCCGACAGCGCTAACAGAGCTGAATGCCGTTCATAGACTATAGACTATATAACTTAGGCCAAACCAATGCGTCGACGCGTTCTCTGAGTTCACTTCGACGCGTGCTATTCCGGTATTTCACACTCGTCGACGAACATATCGCCTATAACACGTCTTACACGAGTACGTACTCGTATTTGAACTTTATGTTTATAGGATGCTAAAACTAAAATGTCTCTAACAAAGATGTTGCCATGGTGTTTTGGAACGATGTTTTTTTAACTTTACGAATGTTGGGAACGCTGAGGTTTGGCTGAAGTTTTAAATTAGTTGTTAGTTTAGGTAAGGCTGGTTTGAGTGGTACATTTTCATAGGTTACAGCTGTTTTAATATTTTTTCGTGAAAATTCTTTGAGCTAGTTACATAAATTTGGGATGTTTGGAAATTTTGGAAATAGCCATTAAGCTTTAATCAGAAAAATCATTCAAATTCAATCAATCCATTTCCAGAAAAAAAAATGTATATGTCGTAAAAATGCGTAGAGCCATTAATAAAAATATGGACAGAACCGCTGACCTAACCTTGGTCATCGGCTCTGCCAATTACAATAGGTATGCTATGCTTAACCTCACTAATCGTTTACACAATAAACTACTCTTAATTTTACTATTTTACCCTGGTAGTTGTGGTAGAGGAAGTACATCGAGCAAGTCCCAGGACTTGTGACCATTGGGTGTGGTTTAAAGGCGCCTTTTAATACTAGTAAACACTCACCAACCCTGCCCGACATGCTCTCCATGCCCACAGTAAACAATTTAAGATCAATAATTACTTCATCACGAAACATTTTCGAACAAAATCACTAACGCGACAAGCAGCATGACGCCTCAAGCTGCTCAACAAAGAATTGAACCAATTAATAGCCCAAGTCACTAATCACTTTCCTTTTCTTAATAACACTACTTAACACTTCACTATTTCACTATACTTAACAAGTAGAAGACGATTATTCCATCTTAAAAACGCGTTTAGAACTGAATTACTAAATCAGCAGACTACGGAGACAGACGGAGGCAGGATGTGACTCCTCACTAGAGTGAATACACAGTGACGGTACACGCGTACGCGCCATTTCGGACGCGATGCCATTGGATGAGAGTTACGTAATCATTTGCTATTGGTCGATCGCCGCCACGTTCGTTATGGTGGTAACGTTTTACAATCTTAATTACTTAAAGAGTAAATAATCAAAACCTAATTACATGAAAACTTGATTCTAAATTTATTAAATTAATTAACGTAGATTTTGCTGACCATTACGACAGCAAAATCTCAACACAGAACCTAAAGAGTTTCTTTTCTACTGCTGTCAACTGTCATCATTACTTGAGAGACTAATTATTAATTAAATCAAAACGGAACAGTATTTTGATTGCAAAATGATTAGATTACTAGATAATAAGTCGATTCGAAATAACTACAGAGTAAACATGATAACTATTAGGTCTGAGGCCATAGAGCCTTCAGTGAGCCAAGCTTCCCCGGCGACATATACATTATTTATCTCGCAAATAAGACAAAGACAACTTAGATATACGAATACGTACCTACTTGAACCTTCTTATTTAATTCGAATTATAGATTAAGTTACGCGTGCATTTTGTCTCAATTTAATTATTGTAAATAATATTAAGACTTAAAAGTCTAAAACAGTTTCGATTGTGTTCCAATTAAATATTTATTATGGCGCATGATTTAAATTGTTTTACACGTTAAAATTAAAATACTCAGCTTTTTAAACAGTTTCAGTTGAAAAAGTCACAAAATTTTAAAATGTGAGAAAAAAATTAATGAATTTTACATTATTATCAGGTGTGATTTACCTAGCATTTATCTTTTATTACATTTACGTGCGTCATACTTACATTATAAATAATTATTATTTAAGATTTTATCTGAGTTTTTACCTTTACGCTCAAATTAATATGACAGGTAATACGGAGAACCGACGAAAAATGGAGAGAAGAGAGGTTAACAATTCGACGTGTATTTTTTATGTATGAACAACTGACTTAACTTATGTAACTTTTTACTGAGTTGTTCGATTTTGACAATTATTTTTAAATATACGTTCCGTATTACTCACATCAGTTACATATATTATTGAACTGCAGGTTTAATGAATCAAGCATATTGCTCAATTATATTTATTCATGGAATGTTTATAAAAAACTAGGAACTTATCTCTCAAGTCTCCAAGTAGACCGAATTCAAATTCAAAATGTGGTTCAATGTTCAGTGTTCATCCATTGAACTTATATACTCTGTAACCACTCTATGTTACAATACAAGATTATCGTTTATTTGGAGAAAAGTTCGTCATACATAAAAAAACATGGTATTTATTTTTTTCGTTTTTTTTTCCAAGAAAGTTTCACTGACGTACGAGTAAAATAAAAACCTTGTAATTAGTTAATTCGAAAGATTGAATGAATTCGAAAAAAGTGTGACAGGCGCTAAAAAAAATCTGCAAGACGGTTTGCTTCCGACGGGCTTAAAATAAAATAAAAAAATGAAAAAATCTACGTTTATAGACAGGCGAGGCAAGGCAATTATCTGCCTCCACCAGTCCCTAAGTAGATTTAGCGCTCTTCGGAAATAGACCGCCCTATTTCTAGGTTTATTTATTTATATCGCTTATTGAAGATAATAAAATTGTTAATTACGTTTATTTGGAAATTTTATTTGTTTTTCCCTTTCATTATCAATATATATCACTCTTGATTGCTTTGACCCCTGGATTGCTTTGGAACTCAGTAGCCAGCAAAAGAATTAACGGATTTTTATGTATTTATAATGTAAGTCTAATAGATTAAAAAAATGAAATAAAAAATATTTTTAATCTCATTAAAAAATATTATAAAAAAAAATTGGATTAAATTTTTTTTGGTATTTTTTGAACACAAATATAAAGATAGGGAATATAAAGGATAAATAACATAAAGACATAGAGACATAAAGGGATAGAAATAATAACGCCGACTATAAAGTAATAGCAACACGTAAAAAAACATCGTAATTTTTGCTAGTTGAAAAAAAAAAACATAATAATTTATGTTTCGTTTTAGTATTTTTTACTTAATTCAGGTAACACAATGATATAAAAGTAAAGAAAATACATAATCGAATTCATAGCTAATATTCTGCTTTAGTTAATATAATAAAGTGAATAAAAACAAAAAAATGTTAAATACTAGCACTTATCTATACTAATAAATTATAGGTTGTTTGTTTGATTGAACGCGCTAATCTCAGGAACTACTGGTTCGATTTGAAAACTTCTTTTAATGTTAGATAGTCCATTTATCGAGGAAGGGTATAGGCCATATATTATCCCCGTATTCCTACGAGAACGGGAACCACGCAGCTGAAACCGCGCGGCGTCAGCTAGTAATACATACTAGCAGGTCTCGTATTAAAATTATTAGTATAAATATAATACTAAAGAGCAGTATGATAGAGGACCCCTTAATTTATTAAAAAAAAAACTCATCTTCATCATATCATCATCATCATATCAGCCGATGGACGTCCACTGCAGGACATAGGCCTTTTGTAGGGACTTCCAAACATCACGATACTGAGCCGCCTGCATCCAGCGAATCCCTGCGACTCGCTTGATGTCGTCAGTCCACCTGGTGGGGGGTCGGCCAACACTGCGCTTACTAGTGCGGGGTCGCCATTCCAGCACTTTGGGACCCCAACGTCCATCGGCTCTTCGAACTATGTGCCCCGCCCATTGCCACTTCAGCTTCGCAACTCGTTGAGCTATGTCGGTGACTTTGGTTCTTCTGCGGATCTCCTCATTTCTGATTCGATCACGCAGAGATACTCCTAACATAGCTCGTTCCATCGCCCGCTGTGTGACTCTAAGCCTTCTTATGAGGCCCATAGTTAGCGACCAAGTCTCGGAACCATAGGTCATCACTGGCAACACGCACTGTTCGAAGACTTTTGTCTTCAGGCACTGAGGAATTTCGGACGAAAAGATGTCGCGAAGCTTCCCGAATGCAGCCCAGCCGAGTTGGATTCGACGGTTCACCTCTTTCTCGAAATTGGACCTACCTAACTGGATCATATGTCCTAGGTATATGTATTCGTCTACAATTTCGTGTGCAGCGTTCTCAACTATAACTGGGTGGAGCGATACATGAGCATTACACATTATTTTTGTTTTGCCCATGTTCATTTTCAGGCCCACCTGTTGAGAAACGCTGCTGAGGTCATTGAGCATGGTACTAAGGTCATCCAGAGTCTGTGCCATGATGACTACATCATCCGCGAACCGCAGTTGAGTGATGTACTCGCCATTGATGTTGATGCCAAGTCCGCTCCAGTCCAGAAGCTTAAAGACGTCTTCCAGTGCGGCGGTAAATAGCTTCGGAGAGATCACATCTCCCTGACGCACTCCTCGCTGCAACTGGATTGGCCTCGTAGTCTGATCCTGAATACGGACTGACATAGTGGCGTTTTCATACAAACACTTCAACGCTTGGATATACCTGTAATCAATTCGGCATCTCTGCAATGACCTTAGCACAGCCCAGGTTTCCACCGAATCGAAGGCTTTCTCATAGTCCACAAACGCTAAGTAAAGTGGCTGGTTATACTCGTGAGTCTTCTGTATAACCTGCCGCAGCGTATGGATGTTGTCTATGGTACTAAAGCCTTTTCGGAAACCGGCTTGTTCGGGAGGCTGGAAGTCGTCAAACCTATTAGCGAGACGATTCGTAATGACTCTCGAGAACAATTTGTAAACATGGCTTAGCAGCGAGATGGGTCTGTAATTCTTCAGCAAGGTGTTGTCACCTTTTTTGAAGAACAGAACCACCACGCTCCTATGCCACGCCTCAGGCGTCGTGCCCTCGTGAATGACGGAATTGAACAATCGCTGAAGGACTTTAAGTATCGGTTTTCCACCCGCTTTCAGGAGTTCTGCTGTGATTCCGTCCTCACCTGGCGCCTTATTGTTCTTCAGGTGTTTGAGAGCCACACTAATCTCGTATAGGCTGACGTCCGGGATATCTTCGGTATAGTGTCGGGTCAACTTGGCTCTGGGGTCTTTAGCCAAATTGGCAACAGGCTGCTGAGTAGTCGTGTATAGCTGTCCATAGAACTTCTCGACCTCACTTAATAACTCGGGCTTGGAAGAAATTAGATTACCGTGTTCGGTCTTCAAACGCGTCAGCTGCCTCTGTCCAATAGACAGATCTCTGGCGAAAACTTTCGAGCCTCGATTATTTTCAATCGCATTTTTAATACGCTCGGTATTGAAATTTCGCAAGTCGCTGGTTTGCGACTTAGAGATCTGTCTACTGATTTGTCGGTATTTTGACGCATCTGCTGAAGACTGTAATCTCATTTCTTGCCTCTCTTCCATGAGTTTAAGTGTTTGGTCCGAGAACTTTTTGGTTCTTTTCGCACGGTGGGTCTTATAGAACTTAGACCCAACGGAATGGACAGTTTCCACGAACCTGTTGTTCAGATCGTCCACAGTTTCGCAATTTGCTAGGCAATTAAAGCGGTTCTGCAGTTCTAGTTGAAAGGACTCGGGGTTTTGAATATGGGCACGAGTAGGTCGGAGCGTAGACTTCACCAGTCGATGCCGTTCCAGCTGAATGTTGATATTCAACGTGCCTCTAACCATTCGGTGATCGCTACCGGTTTTCACCCTATGGATCACAGAAACATCGTTGAATATTTGCCGTCTGGTAGACAAGATGAAGTCGATCTCGTTTTTCGTGGAACCATCGGGGCTCATCCAGGTCCATTTCCTGTGTGGTGGCTTCTTGAAGAAGGAGTTCATCATAAAGAGGCCCTCCTTCTCCATGAAGTCAGCCAACATTTGGCCCCTATCGTTCCGTTGCCCATATCCAAATCGTCCCACTTTCAACTCTGAACCGCTACGTTCGCCCAGCTTTGCGTTAAAATCCCCCATCACAACATTGTAATAAGAGTTTGAGGCATGTATGGCTTTAGAAATATCCTCATACAATACCTCTACCTCCTCGTCGGGATGTGTAGAGGTCGGTGCGTAAACCTGTATAACCTTCAACGAATACCGTTTGGTAATTCGGAGGACCAGGAACGCTACCCTGCTCGACACACTCTCGACTTTTACAACATTGTTCACGAGGGACTTGTGAACGATAAATCCGACACCACCCTGGGACTGTTGGTCGTCCTCCCGGTAGTAGAGCATGTTGCCGGATTCAAGGATTATCGAGCCCTCCCCCTCTCTTCGGACTTCAGACAATCCTATGATATCCCAGTGCAACTTGCTCATAACTTCTTCCAGCTCGATGACCTTTTCGTCGGACCTCAAAGTGCGTGCGTTGTATGTTGCCAGGTCTAGTCGTCGGGGTTGGCAGCGGAATCTCTGCCGGAGATTCTTAACACCCCTTGCCCCGCCGTTACCATAACCGCTGCCAGAGCCAGGAATAGCGGGGCTGCCGGGGACTAGGGGCTGTGTTTTGTTTTTGCCATCCATACAGAGTTTGTTTGTTTGGTTGAACGCGCTAATCTCGGGCACTACTGGTCCGATTTAAAAAATTCTTTCAGTGTTAGATAGCCCATTTATCGAGAAATTCTATAGACTATATAATATTATTACGTTAAGACCAATAGGAGCGAAGCACTAACGAAGAATGTTTCAAAATCGGGAGATTTTTTCTACTGAGAGCTTACGCTGCGTGCGCTGCGTAAACGGTTAAAGTTTCGTGTATGATAGACCTTTTAAAGTTATAAAGAGTCTGCGCCAGTTCCCGCGGGATTTGTGAAAAACAGGAAACGACGCGAACGAAGTCGCGGGCGTCTGCTAGTGATAAATAAATTTTTTTTCAATGACATGAGCAAGACGAAGATCATGACTAATGCTCATGTACCGCTCCACCCAGTTATTGTTGAGGACTCTGCGCTCGAAATTGTAGACGAATATATATACCTAGAACACACAGTCCAGTTAGGTAGGTCCAATTTCGAGAAAGAGGTGAATCGCCGAATCCAGCTCGGCTTGGCAGCGTTCAAACTCCGCGACATCTTTTCGTCCGAAATTCCGCAGTGCTTGAAGACGAAAGTCTTCGATCAGTGCGTGTTGCCAGTGATGACATACGGATCCGAGACTTGGTCGCTAACTATGGGCCTTATCAGAAGGCTCAAAGTCACTTAGCGGGCAATGGAGCGAGCTATGCTTGGAGTTTATCTGCGTGATCGAATTAGGAATGAGGAGATCCGCAGACGAACCAAAGTCACTGACATAGCTCAGCGAGTCGCGAAGCTGAAGTGGCAATGGGCGGGCCACATAGTTCGAAGAGCTGATGGACGTTGGGGCCCCAAGAAGCTGGAATGGCGACCCCGCACCGGAAAGCGCAGTGTTAGGCGACCCCCCACTAGGTGGACCGAGGATATCAAGCGGGTTGCAGGGAGCCGCTGGATGCTGGCGGCTCGAGATCGTTGTGCTTGGAGGTCCATTCAAGAGGCCTATGTCCAGCAGTGGACGTCTATCGGCTGATGAGGTAAGGTAAGGTAAGTACTCATTAACGTTAGTTTTAATCTAGATAATGGGGATGATGACTAGGTTTGAATATATTGATTTTTATGATACATTCGGGTAAATAGGGTCAATGTTAACTAATTTATACATAAAAAGCAAAGATTGTCTGGATATTTGCAAAATAAATGAGATTATAAAATTTCAAAAACTATTAAAAATATTTTATCGTAATTAGATGAAAATTCATACAGTTTTAGCTTCCTTACGTTAAATGTGACATTTTTTAATATATGAACTATAAGCATAAACGCACAAATAACAAAGATATTGGTAATTTTGTTTGAACGCGCATACAAATCTAACGATCATTACATTGCTTATAACGTCATTATTTCGAGCCATTTTGTATGGGGCGTTTTTCAGGGATCCGCGGCAGCGCCGCAAATCTGACTCTTTAAATCCCTGTAGCTCCGAAAGTAATGATCGCAGATACCCTGTTCCTTTTATAAAATTGATTTACCATTAGTATACTATTAATTTACATACAATTTAAAAAACTGTCATCATCCCTATTAAAGGTACTAACAAGGAGTGTAATGAAACTTAACAATTAGTTTTATAAGGTAACTTAGGTGAGTGCTATCTATTGTATCAGTGTTGAAGAACTTATATTTTCTTTATACTCAAGCGACGCCCTGGAAAAAACTTCAGCGAACACTTAACAATGTTTTTTTAATCTTTTTAAATAAGTATAAGTTGTTTCTGAGAGCAAAGTTTGAAAGAACTCATTCAAGCAATGCCGGACGAAGTTAATGCATAAATTATGAATTGTTTTTGAGTTCGCGCTCTGAGATTTCAAGATTATACTTACTTAGTGATAAAAACCGTGATAGCCCAATGAATATGACCTCTGCCTCCGATTCCGGAGGGTGTGGGTTCGAATGTGGTCCGGGGCATACACCTCCAATTTCAGTTGTGTGCATTTTAAGAAATTAAATATCATGTGTCTCAGCAAAACCTTCATACCTGAGAATTTTCTTAATTCTCTGTGTGTGAAGTTTGCCAATCTGCATTGGGCCAGCGTGGTTGACTGTTGGCCTAACCCCTCTCATTTTGAGAGGAGACTCAAGCTCAGCAGTGAGCCGAATATGGGTTGATAATGATGATGATGATGATGATGATGATGATGATGATGATGATGATGATGATGATGATGACTTACTTAGTAGGTACCTACTACCGTCGGGAGCGTTACGAACGAATTTACCTAGCTATATTCGTTTGTAACGCTCATGACTGTCAGCGTGGGCCAAGAGGGGGGTAGCGATGCTCCGCGCGCACGACTTCATACCCGCGCAGTCCTTCCCTCTGACCCGCAGGCACGACTTCACACCCGCGCAGTCCTTCCCCCCTTCGCCCGCATATCATGGGAGTGTCATCACTGTGCCAAGCTATAGCGGAAGGCCGCTACTTCGTACGCATGACTTTCAGTTTTTCACAAATCTCGCGGGAACCATGTTTTTTTCGAAATCAAAAGCAGCCTATATGTTGCTCCAGAACCTCCCCTATCTTCCCATTAATATCGATTAAGCCGTTTCAAAGACTAGCCCGGATGTACAGAAAGACAGACATACAAACAAAAATTAAAAAAAGCTTGCTTGTGGTTTTATAACGTGTAAATAACTATAAGCAATTGAGACAACACAGTTATCTTAAAATCGGACCTTATTGGTACTATAAAAGGATAAGCATGGTCATATATAAAAATATTAATTATAGCATACGTAAAAATTCTACATTTTCAGTACGATATCAAAGTGAATCTTTTTGGCATATTTGGCTGGACTATACGGGACTTAAACTATTCAACTTTACGGGCACCGTGTGAGTGGATACTACTTTTCGAAAGAAAAGAGAAGGTCCATTTTAGATCCACTCTTGTACCCTGCATCATTAAAATTTAAAAAATACATGGTTTTTGTTAAAATCTAAAGAAGATTTTTAATATATATCAAGATGGCGCCAATAAAGCAACCATGACATGACAATTGACAGCAAACGTCAAAACGACTACTGCGTTGAAAACGTCATCAATCCGCCATTGTTACCCTTATTACGCATGTCTCGGGAGAGAATAAATATTATTTCGAAAGAATTAAAGTAAATTCGTAAATTTGTATAGTGGAAAATAGTTAAAAAAATAATTTCTTTTATTTCCGCTAGGGTACAATGACTGATCCTAGGCTCCGAACAATTTTGGACCATCTCCTTTAAAACCTAGTATTTAAAGTCCGTGAAAGAGTAAATGAGAGCTAGGTGGGTAGGTGGTAATGGAAAGGGATTTAGTTTTTTACAAATCCATAAGATTTGTGATGCGACACGCGGACGAAGTCGCGGGCGTCCGCTAGTATATACTAAAAGAAAAATTTTGTTGCACAAAAAAGTTGATTGGGCTCGTCCGGGATTTGAACCCGGGACCTCTCGCACCCTAAGCGAAAATCATACCCCTAGACCAACGAGCCGGTTGAGAGATACGTTAAAATTTGTGATAGTTATAATCGTCGGAGTAACACAGCGAAAGTGAAAGGTGATTTGATACGACCGTATGTATTCATGGAATTCTTTTTCGTAATTCTATCTATAGATAATAACTTACTCGCATTTTAGTGTGGTGGGTCCAGGCTCTATATCCCTTTTTATAAGAAGGGAGACCTAGCCGTATTAACAAGTATCAGTATTGTGAAGAGCTAAAGTTTGTGAGCAACTAGAGTACTCTGGATCTATTAATCCGATTAAAAAAAAAATACCAATAAAAAGCCACATTATTTCTAAGTGCAATAGGCTATATTTTATTCCCGTTTTCTTTCAAGTTAGCCTATGACTACAGTCTCACCTGATGGTAAGTGATGATGCGATCTAAGATGGAAGCGGGCTAACTTGTTAGGAGGAGGTTAAAATCCGCAACCCTTTCGGTTTCTACACTACATTGCACCGGAACGCTAAGTCGCTTAGAGATACGCCTTTTCCGGTAGGATGGTAACTAGCCACGGCTTAAGGTCCACCAGCCAGACCTGGACAATTAAGAAAACCTCAATCAGCCCAGCCGGTGATTGAACCCAGGACCTCCGTCTTGTAAATCCACCGCGCATACTACTGCGCCACGGAGGTCATGAAAATGAGAACGGGAACTACTATGTGGAACCCGCGGGCTTTGAAGATCATGAGAAATATAAAATTTGATTATGTAAAAAAGAAAACTCAATAAAAATCAGTCATAGATTATATTTGTAAGACAGACATACATATAAACTCGGAAAGGCATCGACACCGTCCAGTATTTCTGTTTTGAAATTTCTTACGAAATTGCAAAGCACAGTAAGCAGCGCCAGGGCCAGGGACGATAGCCATGTGGCACGTCGATCCTCTTTCTACAAACATCAACGCTTCGAAAACTAACAAAATGTATAGGAATGATAGATTTAATCGATTAATTGATCACGTGACCAATCGATAGTGAATGTCATTCCCATACATTTTTAATTTTCTAAGCGTTAGCGTTCATAGAAAGAGAATTGATGGCTACAGGCCCTAAGCGTAACCAAACTAACGTCTCTCCGTATAGCCCGGAAGCTGGTGGTCATTTTGATTACGTATTTAACTCTGGACGTTCCCTTTCCAAATCGATATATGTGTGATAACCTTATCTTTTAATCACACACTGGTTCCGGCACTGTATAAGTATTCATGTACGTATGTAGCGTACTTAACAACGGTAGCTTATCTCCACAGAGGCCTCTAAAATCGTCCAAATCTAAAGCCCAGGTCATAGCTCCGAGGTAGCCCTTCTTCTTGATGAATTCCATCTTGATTTGGAGACTTCTCACGTCACTGTAGCCTACCCATTGGTTATCTTTGTAAGCGTAGGGGGCTTTTCCAATGTTGTCCCATACTTTAGTCCAGCCTTCTTCGTTCTGCAGTTTTGAGCAAATCTGTAGAGAAATTCAATTGTTGTTAAAACTTTTGATATCATCTAACTAACCAGGCAAGAACCTGGTGACAATGGAAGCTGGAAGGGTGTTACACATCTTCGCAGTGAGTATTCGAAAAGTGGATAAATCACACTAATCACTCTAATATTTTATAGGCGAAAGTTTGTGTTTAAGTGTGTAAGTAAGTTTATTCCTTCTTTACGAGGCTAATGAAGCGATTTAGCTGAAATTTGGAATGGAAATAGATTTTACTCTGGATTAACATAATAAAGGCTTTCATCCCGGAAAAAATCATGGTTCCCGCGAGTTTTGTGAAAAATTGAATTCCACGCGGAAGAAGTCGCGGTCGTCCGCTAGTAAGGATATTAATAACATAAAAATGAAAATTTTGAAAACCCCGAATATTATGAAATTATTATTATTAACACTCTCGATCAAGTCATCAATATTCTCTTTCAGTGCGCTTTTATTCGAGATCCCATTAAAGTTATTTCCAGTTATTCCCCGTTTCACATCCCACAGCTTTCAAACGGTTCAACCGATTTCCATTAAACATGTCGAAGAACACTTGCACGTAAGTCACCTTTAATACAAAAAAAAAACTAAATTATGATCGCTTCATTCGTTCAAGAGCTATAGTGCCTCAGACAAACTGACAGACAGACACGTCAAACTTATAGCACCCCTCTTTTTGCGTTGGCGGTTAAAAATACGTACCTCAAAATATGCCCAGTAACCTCTTTCTTCAGTATAAGGCAAAGGATCGCCGCCACCAGCGGTCACGTTAATTGGAGCGCCTATACCAGTTTCTGAAGGCGAAGCAAGTATGAAGGACCGACCGTAGAATGGGACTCCGACAACAAGCTTGTTGGCAGGGCAACCTAAGTCCTCCCACAGTTGAAGACCATCACGCTGGAAATAATTAATCATCATCATAAACAATCCTTAAACAGCTCACTGTTAAGCACAGAGGCGAGGAGAAGAACGAAGATGGAGAAGATTTAGGCTAATAGTCCACCACGCTGGCCCAATGCGGATTGGCAGACTTTACACACTTAGATAATTTAAGAAAACTCTCAGGTACGCAGGTTTCCTCACGGTGTTTTTCTCTCACCGTTTGAGACACGTGATATTTAATTTACACATAACGGAAAAGTTGGAAGTGCATGCCCTGGACCGGATTTGAACCTATGCTTTCCGAATTGAAGGCGGTGGTCATATCCACTGAGCTCACGGCTGTCAATAATTTATTATTAGCATTTTATCATTCTCAAGTGATTAATCTATGCATTCTCATTTCTCTCTTTTAGATAATTATGACCATTTTGGCGAAATGGTCATAATTATCTAAAAGAGAGTAATTTTTCCCTTCTCTTCCTAATTTAGTTTGCAAAATTACCACATTGACATGTTTCAAGGCACCCAAGTCGCTCGGTCGCCTGTTTAAAGGAGCGTGGTTATCTGCGACTCCATCCGAGTTTGCGCGAAGATCGTAACCCATCACGTGGACAGCATCAAGTACTCTGGAATTAATTTCTATTATGAAAATAGTTTTCTATAAATAAAGTTACCTATCTATATTTCCAAAGGTCAAAAAACTATCCGCCATTCCATGACGTCATAGTATTAGCAATCATAATATTCATGTCATACTAAATGAAGACCGACTTTTTGTTTAAAAACAATCTATATGCTTTGACTCACAGTTTTCCTAGAATCTCATTACTTTTGGTGTAAACGAATTTTTGGTGTAAACATTAAAAATCATGGTTTTTTAGTAAAAATCTGAAAGGCGAAAACTAGTAAACAAAAAAAAACATACATACAGCCGAACGTAGAACCTCCTCCTTTTTGGAAGTCGGTTAAAAACTTGTTAGACTTATTGTTAGACCATCATCGGACAGCATTTACGGACATTTAATCAAAAGTTCAATTTTTAATAGATTTTTTTAAATACGAATCCACGAAACTAAAGAGGGAAAAATGTTCATACATCATATTATACACGTCGAATTGTTACCTTCTCTTTGTTTTTTGTAGGTTGAAAATTAAAATTTGGTAAAATTTAGGTCTCAAAAAAAATTAATATATTTCTTTATGATCTACAACGGTAATGAACAATTTAAGACAGTTTTTATTAAAGTGTCAACTAGCCTATTGCCTGCCGTACTTACCAATGTTTGGACCATAGTCTAGCAAACCTTCAGCCTTCGTATATGAGGTATCTGGTAACGCAGGCTTTCATTATACAGTAATGCAATCTTACTTGCAAAGTCCAGGTACATCGTAGCCATCTTCGAGTCTGGGTTTAGTCAACGGAACTGCAGCAGTTAACTCCCAGCCCTGTTCATCAAAAGGTACTCTCAACTCTTGACAAAGAGCAAGGAAATTAGCTTTATCCTCTGGTTTGCCGTCTCGGTCGGTCGCTCCTGGGTATTCCCAGTCCAAATCGAGACCATCAAAGCCGTAGTCATTTATGAATTCTAAAATAAAGTAATAATATTTTTACTTCTACTTATACATACTTCCACGAGGCCACCTGTATACCAGTCATCATCATCATTATCAACCCATAATTCGGCTCACTGTTGAGCTCGAGTCTCCTCTCAGAATGAGAGGGGTTAGGCCAATAATCCACCACGCTGGCCCAATGCGGATTGGCAGACTTCACACACGCAGAGAATTCACTTTCATCCGTCCACACCCTTGTTGGATAATAATAATCCTGGGTTGTTATGGGATAGGCAGGGAGAGTGACTTGAGTGGAAAAGGGGAGTGTTTGTTAACAGTCAAAGGCGCCTCTAACCCTACACACATCCTTCACAAGTGTGTGACTCCATTCAAGGTCATTCTCTGCCACTCAGGGTTTATTTGTAATATTCTTAGAGGGAACTGTTAGACCTGACAGACTTTCATTCAATAATTGTGTTTTGGCAGACAACCGCTTCTGATGTCAAACCGACTTCGACATATATCATATTTATATATATTTATTCCGTTTTAATTATCAGACTTACTTATTATGCTATCAATAAAGGTTTTCCTTGAAGCTCTCGTAGACACCATTTTGGAGTACTTGGCTCCGCCTTCATTCCAGCCGCCAATCACTACTATGAATTTGACTTCAGGATAGTCCACTTTGAGGGACGTAAAGTTTGCAAATCCCTTTGTTTCGATATCCGACTGTAAGCATAAGTGTATCCTTACTATCTAAACTAAGAGTAGCTTCAACCTCTCCTCGAGGAACTGTCCCCATAGCCAAGTGGTACGTCGATTCTCTTTCTACGATCGCTAGCGCTTTGAACACGAGACAGATATATGGGGATGACAGATCTTGACCACGTGACCTGTCGATAGCCAATGTCAATCCATACATCTTTCAACGACTAGAGGGGCTAAACTCAATACGAAGCGATGGGTAAAGGGATTGGAGGGGCAAATTTTTAAATTTGCTCCTCCAATCCTTTAAAATTGAAAAAAAAAATTTTGAGGCAGGCCCCTCAGGGAGGAAATCTTTCATGCCCTCAGATTTTCAGAGCCCTCAATATTCACCAATATTGGTTACCATAGACACACCGGACTAGCAAATTATTTCAAAAATATTCAATCAGTAGGTACATCAGAAGTGTTTTTCAGTGAGTATTTCCAAAATCGGACAATCCGAAAATTTGAGCGTAACCTTACAGAACGAGATTGTTAAATATAATAAAATGAGTAGGTAGATTTTTTTTTCAACCACCATAATCATTAATTAATCTTCCTGTATACTTATCTACCAAATCGAATATTAGATCCATGTGATGCTCGAGTAAGTACATTTTTAGCAACAAAGGTTCTACCATTTTTGATTCTATAGTTTTTTAATGGCGAATACCAAATCAAGTTAATTATTCACTACTAGCTGACGCTGCGCGGTTTCACCCGCATGGTTTCCGTTTCCGTTAGAATAGGGGTATAATATATGGCCTATAGCCTTCCTCGATAAATGGGCTATCTAACACTGAAATATTTTTTTAAATCGGACCAGTAGTTCCTGAGATTAGCGCGTTCAAACAAACAAACTCTTCAGCTATATAATATTAGTAAAGATTAATAACGTTTACAGTTTCCTTCAAACCTAAAAACAAATTAATTAAGATTCTCGATTTTGGCTAGAGGCTTGGCCGCGGCTAGTTACCACCCTACCGACAAAGACGTACCGCCAAGCGATTTAGCGTTCCGGTATGATGTCGTGTAAAAACCTAAATGGGTGCGGATTTTCATCCTCCTAACAAGTTAGTCCGTTTCTATCTTAGATTGCATCATCACTTACTATCAGGTGAGATTGTAGTCAAGGACTAACTTGTAAAGAATTAAAAAAATACATATATTCTTACCTCAGGGTCCAGTATTTTGACTTCGCCGGTTTCAGTAAGTCCGATAAAGGAATACAGTATATGAGTGCAGAGACTAACTGGGATATCTTCGACGCTGTACCGACCTATGCCATCGCGGTACACCGCCCAGTTGGTGTAGTAGCATACTACGCGGGCTTTGGTGTCACCTTGCAAAAGACATGATAAGTATTGTTAAGTCATCATCATCATCATAATTATCCGATCAACTGCCATCATCATCATCATAATAGGTTAGTTAACACTTTTTTTTTAATTAAATTTTGGGGGTTTCAAAAAGTTAAAAAAAAAATATATATTATATACTAGCGGACGCCCGCGACTTCGTTCGCGTGGAATTCAGTTTTTCACAAATCCCACGGGAACCTTGCATTTTTCCGGGATGCAAAGTAGTCTATGTGTTAATCCAGAGTAAAATCTATTTCCATTCCAAATTTCAGCCAAATCGCTTCAGTAGCCGCAGCACAAAAGAGGAAAAAACATACTTACAAATTTTCACACAAACATTTACCTTTATCATATTAGTGTGATTTTTTGAGACATCAACATTTACTTATAGGAAGTTCTCAATTCAACGAGTATGTTTTTTTTTTACCTCACAACTTCGTAATTACTAAACAAATTTCTTTTTTGTTAGAAAAAGAAATTCCAGATTGATCCCATTTATTTTTCATAAAAATCGGTTCAGCTAATTTTGTTAAAATGAAAGTAAATAATGAAATTGCGCGTACTGTGGTGAACACACTAAAAACATAAAAATAAAATCTTTTTAAGAAAATATTTAACCGACTTCAAAATTACAAAAATACATCATGAAGAAGCAAGAAAAATAAAAACTTACATTCAGCATGAGATAATGCCAGCAGCACAACCAATGCAGATATAAAAATTCGCATTGTGATCTGTAAAGAAAATGTTATATTTAGTAGGTAGTACTTAGGGTTGCCGCGATAGTACGTATTAAAAACTTCACAAGGCAACTCCCATCCCAAGTCACCGTGCCCATGCTATCCGAAAAATACTTTAATTGTTTTATTGCCTATTGCCTAAGACGTGGAACGCTGATAACTGTTTGTTTCCTGCTATATTTGAGTTTCTTTACAGTTAGAGAAACCAGAATGGGGATGATGACAGTTTTTTAAATTGTATGTATTCTCTTCTTGGTCGCATTCTTCATTGCTGAAGGTCGTGTCCGCACTGCAGTTCCTTTGATGCATTGTTAACAATTCCCCTCCACACACCTCAGCTTTTCTAATGGCTGTTGTTACAGGGAGGTCAGTGAGTAACTTAAACTGGTCAGACCAGCGGGCAGATGATCGGCCGCGTGGTCGTTTCCCCTCCACCTTGCCCACCACTATTAGTTTATCTAGGTTATCGGGAAGACGATGGGCTGATATTAAAAGAATTAAGTAAAGCGAAATTGTAGTCGATTCGTGAGATCGTAGGATATTTATGGGCGTTCAAACAAAATTATATATTTGTTGGTTAAAAAATTTGATTGATTTTGAAATTTTATACCTAATCTTATTTATTTTACATCTAGACAATTTTTGATTTTTATGTATTAATTAGAATTATTATTGTCCTAATTTACCCGAATGTCTCATAAAAATCAATGTAATGAAACATAAGATAACTAGGTTTCAACACATTGACCTTACTTTGAGGCAGTTAGCCCTTGACTACAATCTCTTCTGATGGTAAGTGATGATGCAGTCTAAGATGGAAGCGGGCTAACTTGTTAGGAGGAGTATGAAAATCTACACCACTTTCGGTTTCTACCCGGCATCGTACCGGAACGCTAAATCGCTTGGCGGTACGTCTTTGCCGATAGGGTAACTAGCCACGGTCGAAGCCTCCCACCAGCCAGACCTGGACCAATTAAGAAAATCTCAAGCTGTCCATCCGGGGATCGAACCCAGGACATCCTTTTTGTAAGTCCACCGCGCATACCACTGCGCCACAGAGGTCGTCAAAAAGTTTTTTGTTTTCCGTGGTCTACCATAGTTATACGTATACTTACCTATGGTATACCTACCACGGGAAACTATGTTACGCTCACTCATACCTATGGTAGAAAAAAGGGATGACAAACTTTCAGCTTTTATCAATATTTACAAAGTGAAAGTCTGGTCAATAAAGGCTCTATAAAAATCTACTCCGTTCTATTTTCGAATCGCTATCCAAGAAGTTCCACGTAAAAAAAGGTTTTCCTATCTATTAACTCTTTTCACGGATAACCGGAAATTTGGCCGAATTTATAAAATATTCCGCTACATTAGGCACCTTCCGACCAATTCTGTCGTAATCAATCATTTTGTACTGCTACCACTTATAATGGTATTTTAAAAACGAACATAGTGATTAAAATTTTCGTAGCGCACATAATTTACTAATATATACATATAGGGGAAAGCTTTGATTTTAATTGATTATGAAACACGATACGGGAAGCTATAGAAATTAGTCGTCACTCGAACTTTAATCGGGATCATGGATGGTTGCTGCCCACAGCGTGGAAACCGCTATTTCTTTCATTGTCACATACAACAAACTTGGAACAAGATAGCGTTAGTTCGGTTTGCTTGCAAGAAGACGAGTCTAATGAAGATGACATTAATGAACCATCGGAGAGTGTAACGGAACCTTCACTCCTCACCACTCAACCCCTCTCCCAGCGCGCAATGCGAGCAGCAGCGCGTCGCGCAGCCGCTTCGGAGTTTGGATCGTGCCACGATGCAAGAACCAGCTCATGACTAAGGGCCCCGTATGGGTTCGTGACTAGATGTATCACGTGAATTTTAGCCGAGTTTCGTAATAAATTAATAGAAACAATTTAAGTAAAATTATTAAAACATGCGAAAGATTGTACTTACCAATGTACCAGTTTATGTGAATAAGGAAGTATTGTGTTCAAACCATCTATTTATACACGCAGGTGCTGTGCTATATTACGTGAAGAATACACCAAAAATAAAAAAAAAACTTCTATAATTATTATATAATAAAAGATTACACTAATATTAGAAAGTTTGTGTGTTTATTGTGTGTACTCTTCACACGTCAACTACTGAACCGATTTAGCTGAAATTTTAAATGAACATATAATAAACCCTTTATTAACATGTAGATAATTTACCCCGCCGCAAGAAGCATTACCAAGTTTTAGTTATACATTGTTAGTGAGTGTCTGATACTCTTTCACGCGTCATTTACTGCACCGATTTAGCTGAAATTTGAAGTTATGTAGATTATACCCTTTATTAATACGTAGGTAGATTATCTACCCCGCCGCAAGCAGCATTGCTGAGTTGTAATTATACATTGTTTGTTAGTGTGTTTGATACTCCTTAACGCGTCATCTATTAAACCGATTTTGAAAATTCTATCAACAATATAAAGCCACGTTATTTGTGAGTATCATATGAGAGAGACAAATATCTTAGTATTCCATGGATTCACCGTGCAGGTGACGGATAAATCGCGTGGTAGAGAGAAAAACTCCGAGCAGAGTCCTGGACTTGTAACTACAGGACGTAGGGTTAAGGAATTCCTTGACGATCGATCAACACTCCCCTCCTCCGCTCGTGTTGTTCTCCCTGTCTAGCCAAATTTGGTAAGATCCTATTAGAACAGTTTTGGATACCTGTTCTAATATAGAACTTGCTGCAGTTCTAGAGAGGCCAAGGTCTTTAAGCAAGTTATAGAGAGATTTTGCTGGTAATCCTCTCGCATTTACTTCTACGGCGTAAAGACTAACTACATAGCCATTTTTATTTGTTGGGTCATAATAATATATATTCACTTTTATGCTGTTGTGTTTCAAAACGGAGGTCCTGGGTTCGATCCTCGGCTGGGCAGATTGAGATTTCCTTAATTTGTCCAGGTCTGGCTGGTATGAGGCTTCGGCCGTGGCTAGTTACCACCCTACCGTCTAAGACGTAACGTCAAGCGATTTAGCGTTCTGGTACGATGCCGTGTAGAAACCGAAAGGGGTGTGGATTTTCATCCTCCTCCTCCTAACAAATTAGCCCGCTTCCAACTTAGACAGCATCATCACTTACCATCAGGTGAGATTGTAGTCAAGAGCTAACTTGTAAAGAAAAAAAAATGTCAGTCTTCCGATTTCCTAATTCCCACGGGAACGGGAACTACACGAATGAAACCGTCGGACTTCTGCTAGTAACTAATATGTTGCTCATAAAATTCTAATTTCCGCTTAGTTACCAAAACTAAAAGTGTCTCAAATATTTTAACAATTGTTTTCTTTTCATATTCAATTAATTAATTAATTATGTAATACTAATATGTAAGCAGACAAGTCCTTGAATGCAGCAAAATTCAAACCATTGTCTGATCAACGTGACCAAAAGTATTTCTGTATGTCTCTTAGCACAGATGTTTCGTACACAAACACACAAAACAAATAGAAATTCGATATAGAGTGACGCTTTTGGAAAATTACCATATCTTTTGATATCAAGACAATTATATACATATGTATATACAATCCAAGTGTCTGTCTGTGATTTGAAAATAGCACTTTTATCAAGTGCTTATTTATTTACTAGATACTAAAACACAAACAATTCTTTTAAAAAGTTTTATCTATCAGTTTGTCCGGGCTAATCTCAGGAACGGTTGAAATGATTTTAATGGAACTTTCTCTAGCACTTACTAGCAGGGGCCGATCCAGTAATTTTGCCGCTCCGGGCAATGACAAATTTTGCCGCCCTTTACATACACCAAAATTACTTTTTTTATTAGTATATTAGTATATTGTCGGAATAGTATAAATTTTTTGTTATGTAAAAATACTAAACTAGTTGAATATAATACTATAGTAGAATAGGCTACTTGCCTCTTTTGTAAACAGTGTCTAGACTGAATTATGGAAGCTAAGCTATATTTTATTTTGTCCCGTCAATAATAACCAGTAAAAAAAATAATATTAATCAAAAAATATCTACGTAAAATTTTTGCCGCCGAAACACAACACATTAGCAAGTGACGTCATTCATAGAGATAACAGTGTGATTGGCGTTTGCAGTGATTTGATTATATCACGTCACCGCAAGCGCCAATCAGCCAATCACAAAACGATGCATTGTAGCGAATGACGTTACAGTTTATGATTGGCGTTTGCGGTGACGTGATAAAAATACAATTTTGTTTTATAAAAATATTACAATTACGAGATTATTTTCGCAAATAAAAATGTGATTAGAGTTTCTAGTCATCTAAACTGCCTCTATGCAAAAAATCTTCTTAGTTTTGTACAGCAGGCGAGTAGCCTATTGTTGCACTTCATTTTTGCCGTTCTGGGCAAAAGCCCTGCTTGCCTGGATCGGGCCCTGGATACTAGAGGTTATTAAGGCTACTTTTTATTCTGGAAAAGGCATAATTCCTGCAGGATTCAGTTCCCGTGTAAAATTAATCTGTATCAGTCGAAGTCGCGGTCGTTCGCTAGTAGTAAAATATAATTTCTCTCATGCCATGAAAACAAACTACTAAATTATTAAACAAACTATTAAATTATTTTTAATTTTTAAATGTACTTTATTAACCGACCAAATAGAGAGACATTTTATATTCAATGTCATATACAAAATGTGCATGAATTTGATTATTTATATACTAGCTAGCGGACGACCGCGACTTCGTCCGCGTGGATTTCAGTTTTTTACAAATCCCATGGGAAACTTTGATTTTTCCGCCATGAAATAAATATGATTTTTCCGCGATGAATAGCCTATGTGTTAATCCAGAGTGAAATCTATTTCTTTTCCAAAAATTTCAGCCAAATCGCTTTAGTAGCGTAAAGGAGGAACAAACATACACACACAACTTTTGCCTTTAAAATATTAGTGGAGTTCCTACTATGTACTTACGTATAATAAAATAAATATACCTACTTACCTACTTAAACAATACTCATATCACTATCTAGCCCCAAAGTAAACCTAACCTGTGTCATGGGTCTTGTATTTTTTTTATTCTATGCAAGTTAGCCCTTGACTACAATCTCGCTTGATGGCAAGTGATGATGCAATCTAAGATGGAAGCGGGCTAACGTTAGGAGTATGAATCCACACCGCTTTCGGTTATACACGACATCGTACCGGAACGCTAAAACGTTTGGCGATACGACTTTGTCGGTAGGGTGGTAACTAGCCACGGCCAAAGTCTACCACCAGATCTGGACCAATTAAGAAAACCTCAATCGGTCCAGAAGGAGATCGAACCCAGGACCTCCGTCTTTTAAATCCACCGCGCATACCACTGCGCCACGGAGGTTTTCAAAAATCCGCAGAAGGACCAGTCTGACATACATCAGCGAGTCTGAAGTGGCAAATGGGCAAGTCACATAGTTTGAAGAGCTAAATGGACATTGGAACCCCAAGGTGCTGGAATGACGACCCCGCATCGTAAAGCCCCGCACCGCGCAGTGTAGGTCGACCTCCCACTAGGTGGACCGAGGACATCAAAGGATTGCAGGGAGCCACAGGATGCTGGCGGCTCGTGACCGTTTTTACATGACTTCTAATAAATATTATGAAGAGGAAAATATAATAAATTTAATACTGGAAGGGTTAAGGCTCTGGATAATTGAAGTCTTCTGTATTCAGTACTTATCTTATACAGGATGTCTCGTAAATAGTACGACTTACCTTCTTATACCTACTCATCAGGGTGACCTCTAATATCAAGGCCTATTATAATAAATTTTTTACGGTTTTTAAGTTATATTTCAATAGCTAAAGCTCAAAAAGGATTGACTACAAATAAAAAACAAATTAACTTCATCAAAGCAATAACAAAATCATCTAGTAATCCTTACTCAATCCCAGGTTCTGCACCTGATTGGACTTTATTAATGGATACGTATGAGAAACATTATAAAATCCCAGCGGATGTCGCTATTTCGAGATTTAGACCAGACATTTTCCTTTTGTACAAAAAACTAAGCAAATAGTACTTGTAGAGCTTACTGTGCCGTGGGAGACTAACATTCCGAAGGACCACGGTATAAAAGTGAATAAATATTATGACCTAACAAATGAACTAACTAAAAATGGCTATGTAGTTAGTCTGTACGCCGTAGAAGTAGGAACAAGAGGATTACCAGCAAAATTTCTCTATAACATGCTTAAAGACCTTGGCCTCTCTAGAAGTGCAGCTAGTTCTATATTAGAACGAGTATCCAAAGCTGCTCGAATAGGATCTAATCAAATTTGGCAAGGCAAGACACGAGCAAAGAAGGGGAGTATTGATCGATCGTCAAGAAATTCCTTAACCCTACATCCAGTAGTTACAAGTCCTGGACTTTGCTCGATGTTTTTCTCTCTACCACGCGATGAACCCGGCACCTGCACGGTGAATCCATGGAATGCTAAGATATTCGTCTCTACAAAATACAAAAATCTCTATCTTCAATGCAATTTAGTCGTACCATGATGCTGAAAAATTACATATACGTCGATTTTATACTTGATAAAATAATTGTTCCAATTAATGAAACTTAAATTTTTTGTATGATTTTATTTTTCCAAAACCAACTTAGTTTTTTCATTGATATGAAATAAGAAAGAACGTTTCAGTGTACTTACACTAAAATTTGAAGTGTTTTCACTGAAGTGTTTTCAGTCACTCGTTCTTAGTTAATTTCTCCCCAAGTAACAAGTAGATATTCTTATAAATTTCAAATTGTTTTATTAACTGTACACTATATAAAAATATTCTTTTTAATAAAAAAAACAACAAAATAATACACAAATTCATTAAAAAATAACTTTCAGCTTTCAGTAAACACCCTGTAACACGGAAATGTTTACACAGACGTATACCTACTCGTATAGGTATATAACCGCGGTAAGGTGGAGATCACACATTAAGGCACGGCAACGCTCTACAACTGTTGTGAGTATCTCTCATCTTGTCTATTTTATTTAATATCATTGCTGAAATAGCTCATTTGATATTAAGGGGATAAGCATACATTCATAGATATAGGAACACTAGCGAGTTTTCATAATAAACAGCCACATGAAACCACGACCATGCATGATGAGCATAATAAGTTTAAAACTTTTTATTAAACGCAAGCTTATAGAAAAGTAATTTTATAGTATTAATGAACAGTTAAACGACAAAATATCTTGGAAATGAAATGCACTACATGACTTTTTACTTGTACAACTAAATGTTGAATGGTGATAATCTAAAAAAGAAAAAACCTGTTTGAGTTGGTTGTGGGCTCTTCTCACACTGAGGCGTTTTGGAACCCCTCGTATTATCACCATCATCTAATAATATTATTACTTGTAGTTTGGAAAGTGTAAACTAAGCCTAATTGAAATAAATTAACTTTGATTTGATTTGTGTCTTAACAATTATTAATAATAGCTAGTTGGTAAATTTCGTAAATGTTTACTACACTACACTTTTACGAACTTCCAAACTTGAGTTGATTATAAATAAACGTAAGGTTAAAAGCAGAGGAAGTAAATATAATAAAAAAAAACTTTAGAGTTAAAACAGAATCTTACACTTTTGTTGCAGGTCATAATGAAGTTTCTTATACTAGTCTGTGCGGCTCTGTTCGCAATTAATACTGTCGAAACAACTGCAAGTAAGTACAACAATTTATTAATAAACACCGGCCAAGAGCGTGTCAAAAAACGCACAATGTTGGGTTCCGTAGGTTAAATGAGCACTATAAACCCTTTTATAACAAAATTACTGATACACTCTATCACTATCACACACTAAGGGAAAGACGAAAAAGAATTGCCTCACTTTACATTTTTTTTAATTTTCTTTTTACCATTTCATAGACCTAATTAATATATATACCCATGTCAAATTTCAGCTTTCTAGTTTTAACAAACTCAGAGTTATCTCACAAACAACTTTATCTATTACCAACGGAATTGCATGAATTATTTTAACAAAATTATTCAAAATATCTTCAATGTACAAAATTAGACCTGTTGAAGTTTTATTATTAGCAATTTTGTATTTGCTTATAGCAATTCGACCGCCTTTGCATGCCAATTCTTAGTTTAATATATTTTATTAAATGTTTGTTTAAATTTATTTTTGTGTGCAATAAAGTATTTCTTCTTCTAACTCTTCTTATAAGTATAGATAGATTAATTTAATAAGACATTTCTGACAGAGAAAACCAAAGGAGTGGTAGTAGGTTACTTCAATGCTGACGCGCAGGACCGCCCTGGAATTGGAAGTTATGGGATCGAGAATATACCTTTTAATAAGTTCACGCATCTGATATGGGCATTCATTGGACTTACACCTGACACCTTTGAAGTCCAGACGACCGAGGTAAGTGACGTCATCACACACTCGTAACTAATAGGGTAGTTGACTCATATATAAATAGATTACGAATTGGAAGGAGAAAAAAAAATGTGACGGGACGCCTGGCAGATGTGAAACATCGACATTATTTTGTAAAAGTAATATGCAGAAACGAACAGAGGGCCTAGTGGCAGTTTGATAGTGTTACTGTCACGTATCGTAAACGCGAATTTCTAAGGAATTGAAACAGCGCCATCTAGTGGCACTACTGCACAACTGTTTAAATTCAATATAAATTTGCGTTTACGTCAACGTGATAGTAACAGTATGAAAATATTGAAAACTCCCACTAGGCACACAGATTGTGATAGGAACTAAATACGTCTTAATGATACGGAGTATACACTATAAGTATCCGAACTCAGTGTAGCGAGAGAGATGGCTTAACGCCGGATCGAGTAGGAGAGAATAGCACAATCGATTGCGTATGGCGACGCGTCGCCACACCGTACACACTACTGCATATAGACTGTATATATATATACCATCTTATAACGTGGCGACGTTTCGCCACGCCAGAAATCGGTTTTACGTCCGGCTATAGATGTTTCAAATCAAAATCTCGGGAGCAACGCCAAAACCGAATCTAGGAGGTCATGCAAAGACATAAATTGAGGAGGCCAACTTTTTTTTATTCTTTTACAAGTTAGCCCTTGATTACAATCTCACCTGATGGTAAGTGATGATGCAATCTAAGAAGGAAGCGGGCTAACTTGTTAGGGGGAGGATGAAAATCCACACCCCTATCGGTTTCTACTTGACATCGCACCGGAACGCTAAATCACTTGGCGGTACGTCTTTGTCGGTAGGGTGGTAACTAGCCACGGCCGAAGCCTCCCACCAGCCAAACTTTTTCTACTGCAAAGTAAGCTTTTCCAAAAAACGGGATTAATTATTTTTTGTATGTACTTCTGATGGTCACATTGAACAAAAAATGTACCAGGCAAAATTGTACATCTAGCATAAAAACATGTAATAAAATAAAAATTCCAAAGATGTAAGACATTAGTATAATATTTTCTAACACTTTGTCACAATTGCTATTTGTAGAGAATAAAGGGCTAACTTTTAAAAAAAAATGCTGCATACAACACTGTCATGTACAGTAGAGGTTTTGGGTCGAGAGGGCATTACCCGTAAAAAAAGGAGATTTAAACCCACGTCTTACTAGACACGGTCATAAGTTAGTTATTTCTTCAAATAGTAAACACATCTTTTGTAGGTTTGGGTGTACCATATAACAAGATCCCCAAGACTGTGATGGACCTGCCAATGCATAGCTTTAAGCAATGTGATAAAAAACGTTAACTTAATCGAGGTTACTACAATATTGATGAGTTCCTTAATGTTAAAGATGCTTGGAGGCCGTTGGATCACCTTCCACCTTCACACAGGACGTGAAACTATAAGAAATTGTAATGTTGTCATCAATTGTATAAAAAAACGACTGTTGAGTTTCTTGCCGGTTTCTTCTCAACAGAACCTTGCCTTCCGAACCGGTGGTAGAATCTTTACAAATAGTCAATTGACGTATCAAAAGTGCTTGTAAACTGAGCCTACTTGAAATAAATGAATTTTGAATTTGAATTTAAAACTACTACTAGCTCAGGAATGTTACAGTTTAATATCGAACTTATCAACCGACTATTTGCAGAGGGGCGTGAATGGTGGATACGAGAAATTTACGTCTATGAAGGAGCTTCATCCCAATTGCAAATTCATGGTGTCCATAGGTGGTTGGGACGATGGTGGAGCGAAATATTCGAAGATGGTTTCCACAAGTGAATTGAGAGCTAACTTTATTAATAGTTTAATTGGTATGTGTTTTTTTTTTATTTTTTTTTTATTCAGATAACTTACGCTAACTTATCCTAATAACTATACAAATCATGCCCACGTGGAATCTGTGAGACTCCACGTCCACAGTAGAATCAAGAAAAACTGACGTCCATAATTAAAGGTTAAAAAAAAGTTTCATTTTTTTATATTTATAAATTCATTAGCGGACGCCCGCAACTTCGTCCGCGTAGAATTTTTTCACAAATCCGTCGGGAACCATGGATTTTTCCGGGATAATAAGTAGCCTACGTGTTAATCCAGGCTATAATATATCTTAATACCAAATTTCAGCTAATTCGGTTTTCGCAAATCTCAGGAAACGATGATTTTTTCAGGATAAAAAGTAGCCTATGTGTCAGTCCAGAGTAAAATCTAATTCCATTCCAAATTTCAGCCAAATCGCTTCAGTAGTAGCGGCGTTAAAGAGTAACAAACATCCAAACATCCATACAAACTTTCGCGTTTATAATAATAAAGAAGGATATTATTTTGACGGCCTCCGTGGCGCAGTCGTATGTGTGGTGGATATACAAGACGGAGGTTCTGGGTTCGATCCCCGGCTGGGCTGATTGAGGTTTTCTTAATTGGTCCAGGTCTGGCTGGTGGGAGGCTACGGCCGTGGCTAGTTACCATCCTACAAACAAAAACGTACCGCCAAGCGATTTAGCTTTCCGGTACGATATCGTGTAGAAACCGGAAGGGGTGAGGATTTTCATCCTCCTCCTAACAAGTTAGCCCGCTTCATCTTAGATTACATCTTCACTTACCATCAGGTGAGATTGTAGTCAAGGGCTAACTTGTAAAGAATAAAAAAAAAGGATCAGTAATGCCACTATTTTTCTACTACGATCTTATGTTTTCAGAATTCATGGACCTATACGGCTTTGAAGGTTTTGATCTGGACTGGGAATACCCTGGTGCAGCCGAACGAGATGGCGTGCCAGAAGATAAACAGAACGTAGTTAGTTTTCTTCGAGAATTGAGACAAGCCTTTAAAGATCACAATGAAAATTGGGTTATAACGATGGCTGTACCAATAACTAAAACCAGGCTCGAATTAGGATATGATGTACCTGCAATTTGCGAGTAATTATACTATTCAATATCTATATCTATACTAATATTATAAAGAGGTAAAGTTTGTAAGTTTGTAACATTCTTTAAATGGGGTAATCTTCGGAACTACTGGTCCGATTTCAAAAATTCTTTCACCAGTAGAATGCTACATTATCGAGGAGTGCTATAGGCTATATTTTATATTGGTATCATATATATTAGCCGAGTTAACACAGTTTTTGTCATACAGGTCGGACCGAATATCCTCTTAAGCAGACTTATTCGCATGCGCTGCCTTAACCATTGTGTAAAATTTAAATTAATGTATGGAGGCTTTATGTATCTTTAAAAGTTCTACAAAAAAGTCCGCGACACCATATATCTATCTTCTATATATTAGCAGATATAGTACCTTTTGTGTTTTAAAAATTATTAATTTTATATACTTAGGTTTGCGTCATTATTTATGCTACTTAACTTAAATCCTTATCAAAATAAATTATTTCATAATCACAAGGACATTATGGAGATAAGATTATAGTATGTTAATTAGTTGAATAGTTTCGGAGATAATACAAAATTTCTAAAAGACGCAGGGTAGGGGTAGGGGTAGGGTAGAGGTAGGGTTTGGGTAGTAGTAAAGTTGACATCGAACTTTACGCGGACAAAGTCACGGGCGTCCGCTAGTTTACTATATTTTTACCCAACTACAGCAAAGCCAAAACGAGGGTTTTTTAGCATCTACTTAGGGCCTATGATCACCACGTTTTTAAACGCGCTGTCGACGCCCGTTTATAATCTATACTAATATTATAAAGCTGAAGAGTTTGTTTGATTGTTTACTTGAATACGCTAATTAGCCGAATCAATATAGCATTTACCGTCAGATACAGCTCTGATTTCGATGATTTTTTTCGTACCCTCTTTTTTCCACCTTTAGGGTTGGAATTGTTTTTTTCAAATCTTTATAGGGCGTATTTCGAAATATACCCTTTACAAAAAATAAAGAATTATCAAAATCGGTCCACTCAGTAAAAAGTTACGCATACATTACAGTTAATGGGAAAACATCAATCATCTTCCATTTTCCTACTCTTAGGGTTGAAATTGTTTTTCCAAATTTATATGGGAATATTTTAGGTATTTTTTTATACCCTTTCTATTAAAAAAAGAATTATCAAAATCGAACTACTCAATAAAAAGTTATGCTTGGTTTTACATTGAAATGAATGAAAAAACAATTAATCGTACCCTGTAATTAAGCGTTAGCGATCGTAGAAAGAGAATCGATGTGAAACTTGACTAGGGGGTCTCATTATATACCTGTACCTCGTCGTATATGCTTATGTTTAATCATTACAGATTAGTCGACCTGGTCCACCTCATGACATACGACCTCCACGGGAACTGGGACGGTAAGGCCTATAACCACGCTGTCTTCCAGGGACGACCAACAGACCCTGCCGACTTTAAAAACATTAATGTGGTACGTTTTTCTTTTATTTAATAGCTCTCATAGTAATAGAATCCTTTATTCAGCTAAAAAAAAGAAATTAAAAAAATCAAGAAGAAATTACAAACTAATACTAACAGAGCTTACAAACTACTTAAAGATACCTATTTAAATTACAAAGTTCCTCTGTCTGTACTTAGTATAATAATATAATAAAGAAATTCAGCTGAATGGGGCGCTGCCTCAGCTCGATACTACAGTTGAGAGCTGTAGGAGTTAGATTTACAGTTAAAGAAAGTTAGAACCTTCTGCTTAATTAATAGACCTTAACATTATTTTAATCATTAACAGCCGATGGACGTCCTCTGCTGGACATAGGCCTTTTCCATGGACAATGCAACATTTATAAAGCTGAAGAGTTTGTTTGTTTGTTTGATTGAACGAGCTTATCTCAGGAATTACTCGTCCGATTTGAATAATTATTTCAGTGTTAGATAGCCCATTTATCGAGGAAGGCTATATATTATTCCCGTATGTCTACGAGAACGGGAACGTCAGCTAGTTATTTTATAAAGGAAAATATACAAAATGATTATATGACCTGTTGTACTGTATGGATAGAAGGTTGGGTGGTAAAAGAATGTGATTAAACAAAATGCTTTTATTAAGATGTATGTGTGGTGTTACAAGAGTGCATAAAATTAAGAATAATTTAATAATAAACAAAATGTAATATACCTACGATTAATTCACTCCAAGGGTTTGTATTAACTTGAATATTAAGCTGATTTTTAAAAACTCTTTAAATCTCGATTATCTCAGAAATAGATAGGTATCACATTTATTTTAACCACCCGCAAGGAATGTATATTAATTCCAGAAAAATAAGAGGTTGAGGAGTAAAATGTTAGTTTGGTATGGTTTGCTATTTCGAGATCTAGACCATACATTTTCTTTTTTTCCAACGAAACTAAGCGAACACTTGATTGATATTTCCGATATAAATGTTCCGCCTTTATGTTGCTCAATAACCTTTTCTGTCTCCCAATGAGTATTATATTAAAATCGGCTTAGACGTTCCATATTTTAGCCTGGATATACAGAAAGACGGCCTCCGTGGCGCAGTGGTATGCGCGGTGGATTTACAAGACGGAGGTCCTGGGTTCGATCCCCGGCTGGGCAGATTGAGATTTTCTTAATTTGTCCAGGTCTGGCTGGTGGGAGGCTTCGGCCGTGGCTAGTTACCACCCTACCGGCAAAAGACGTACCGCCAAGCGATTTAGCGTTCCGGTACGATGCCGTGTAGAAACCGAAAGGGGTGTGGATTTTCATCCTCCTCCTTGACAAGTTAGCTCGCTTCCATCTTAGACTGCATCATCACTTACCATCAGGTGAGATTGTAGTCAAGGGCTAACTTGTAAAGAATAAAAAAAAAAAAAAGACAGATAAACATTTTAAGCTTGATTATGTTTCAGTATCGTGGAAAACACAGTTATTTTCAAATCACAGACATACATAAATTTTATTTATATTTGTATTGATGATGTATTTTTTAATTTGCAGGTAGATGGACTTCAACTATGGGAGGATGAGGGTTGCCCTGCATATAAGCTCGTGGTCGGCATTCCATTCTACGGCCGATCCTATGTCCTTAAATCTGCTTCTTCACATGATATTGGTGCAGACTTAGACCAAGCAGCTGGCGGTGCTGACCCTGCTCCCTACACCAATGCTAGAGGATTGTGGGCATATTACGAGGTTAGTTGATTTCTATACCATTACCATTTTCTGCGTAGTAACTTGCCTCGTTTGTCCAATGGTTAGCCTTTGTGGTTTCGGATTACGAAGTCCATGGCAGATATTTAAAAATACCGACCAAATTGAGAATTTCCTCCTTATTGAAGTCGATTAATAATGATACATATTACCTGAATCATCATATGATCCAGTTAGGTAGGTTCAATTTCAAGAAAGAGGTGAACCGCCGAATCCAACTCGGCTGGGCTGCATTCGGGAAACTTCGCGAAATCTTTTCGTCCGAAATTCCTCAGTGCCTGAAGACAAAAGTCTTCGAACAATGCGTGTTTTCAGTGATGACATATGGATCCGAGACTTGGTCGCTAACTATGGACTTCACATATCATCATATCAGCCGATGGACGTCCACTGCTGCAGGACATAGGCCTTTTGTAGGGACTTCCAAACATCACGATACTGAGTCACCTGCATCCAGCGAATCCCTGCGACTCGCTTGATGTCGTCAGTCCACCTGGTGGGGGGTCGGCCAACACTGCGCTTACTAGTGCGGGGTCGCCATTCCAGCACTTTGAGACCCCAACGTCCATCGGCTCTTCGAACTATGTGCCCCGCCCATTGCCACTTCAGCTTCGCAACTCGTTGAGCTATGTCGGTGACTTTGGTTCTTCTGCGGATCTCCTCATTTCTGATTCGATCACGCAGAGATACTCCTAACATAGCTCGTTCCATCGCCCGCTGTGTGACTCTGAGCCTTCTTATGAGGCCCGTAGTTAGCGACCAAGTCTCGGATCCATAGGTCATCACTGGCAACACGCACTGTTCGAAGACTTTTGTCTTCAGGCACAGAGGAATTTCAGACGAAAAGATTTCGCGAAGTGTCCCGAATGCAGCCCTGCCGAGTCGGATTCGACGGTTCACCTCTTTCTAGAAATTGACCTACCTAACTGGATCATATGTCCTACGTATATGTATTCGTCTACAATTTCGAGTACAGCGTTCTCAACTATAATTTTGTGGAGCGATACATGAGCATTACACATTATGTTTACGCTCCTTTACAGAGTTTATATATTGTGACGAATTATAGAACCTCGTCCTTTTTTAAAGCAATAAAAAAAAATGTTTTTTTTCTAGATTTGCTCAAAGTTGCAAGATGAAGAAGGTTGGACCAGGGTTTGGGATACTTACGGAAAGGGTCCCTATGCTTACAAAGACAACCAATGGGTAGGCTACGATGATCCGCAAAGTTTGAAAGTCAAAATGCACTTAATCAAACAAAAGGGTTACGGCGGTGCTATGACCTGGTCCATTGATATGGATGACTTTAACGGAATAAGTGGGAAAAAGAATCCATTGCTTAGTATCATGCATTCTTCCATGAAGGACTATATTGTGCCCAAACCTAAACCGGCTGTAAGTATTTCGAAACTAATCATTAATATATTAAGCCTTATCTAATATACCGTCGTCATCATCGTCATCAACACATATTCGGTTCACTGCTGAGCTCGAGTCTCCTCTCAGAATGAGAGGGGTAAGGCCAATAGTCCACCGCGCTGGCCCAATGCGGATTGGCAGACTTCACACACGCAGTGAATCAAGATAATTCTCTGGTATGCGGGTTTCCTCACGATGTTTCCTTCACCGATTGAGACACGTGATATTTAATTTCTAAAAAGTGAGAAGCGTGATAGCCCAGTGGATATGACATCTGCCTCCGATTCCGGAGGGTGTGGGTTCGAATCCGGTCCGGGGCATGCTCCTCCAACTTTTCAGTTGTGTGCATCTATTATATACCTACTAATAATATAAAGAGGCAAAGTTCGTGAGATTGTAGAGGATCTAATGATCCGATTTTAAAAATTCTTTTACTGGTGGCAAAGTAAGTTCTTTGCGAGTATCATAGCATATTTTATCTTCGTATACGCGGGGGGAACCGCGGGGCGACGGCTAGTCTAATCTAAATCTATACGACTTGCTTATATTTCGTACCACTTACTGAGGTAACATTACTTACCTTAAAATAAAATGGACAAAAATCATGTTGGTTTTGCAAAAGGTTGTGATAATACCCCTGGCCAATAGCCATGTGGCACGTCGAATCTCTTTCTACAATAGCAAACGCTTCAAAAATAAAAAAAAAGGAATGTTACATTTTTGTTATCGACAGGCCACGTGATCAAGTCATCGAGCGGATCTGTCATTCCCATACGTTTTTTCAGTTTTCGAAACGTTAGCATTTGTAGAAAGAGAATCGACGTGCCACATGGCTAAAAGCCCTGATTAGAGAACCACTAATTAGAAACAGTTTTGTAGGATATACATACTCGTTTTGCTGCGGCACTGATGTTCCTGTACTTTCCAATAAGTACGAGGTCAATTGACCTCGTACCGCAGCGAACGTGTTAAGAAAATTATTTATAATCTTTTTTGGTTTCAGACTAACCCAGTTAGCCGGGTCTAATAAAAACAATAACTTACCTAAGGACATTATGAGAAAAAGTTGCACCTACCTACCCATTTGTTGAAATTGTTATAACAGTAATTATTTTCTGGTTTGAAACGATTGTTATGAATATGAACAGTTATTTGTCATCTCACGTTGGCATGTGCCTTTTTAATGTATCAATCTTGAATATTGTATTCATTGTCATATATCTAACTTGTATTCCAGACGGATTTTGTAGCACCAAAGTGATAATCTAATGCCATGCGATGATTTGATGTTAAACAAAAATTACTTCATTAAAAACTTTTGTTGCTTGTGATGTTTCTGTTTCTGTTCTTTGATTAATCCTATTCATCATCAACCCATATTCGGCCCACTGCTCGAGTCTCCTTTTAAAATGAGAGGGGTTAGGCTAATAGTCCACCACGCTGGCCCAATGCGGATTGGCAGACTTCACACACGCAGAGGAATAAGAAAATTCTCTGGTCAACCGCGCAGACAGAGTCGACAGAGTGAATTTCATATTCGTCTTAATTCTTACTACCTCATCATCATTAACGACCCATATTCGACTCATACCTGCATACCATAGAATTTTCTTAATACACACAGGTATTGTGTATAAATTTTCATAGATATAAGAAGAAAAGCTTAATGATAAGCATGTTCGTATGTAGCATACTTAAAAACACGTTTTATAACATAAACCAATGTTATCTGATATTAAAAGTACTGTTACACATGCTCTAAAATGGCATGCTTAAAACGTGTTTTAAGTATGCTACATACGAACATGCTTATCATCAGTTTACATTTGCTAGCAATAAGCATGCTCCTGAATAAGCATGCTCAAAACAAACATTCCAATGACACATTCTGATTTGTGTCTATCGCTCTCTGTCTAATTTGTATCTATCGCTATCGTGTTAGGCAGATGAAGGTGTAGAGAATACAGAATAGCAATGCTGATCGACTAGCATACTCAATAAGCAATCCTGTCCACCCGCGCAGCAAGTAGCATGCTCATAAATCGCACGACTGTTGATTCTTGAGCAAGCTCGAAATAAGCATGCTCATTATTAGCAATGTTGCGATACACATGTTAATAAGGAGCAACTGCACAATAGTAGCATGCTTTCGTGCTTGAAATGAGCATGTGTAACAGTAGCTATATTGAATATCGCTACTGGTATGGTTAAAAATGTTGATTAATTTTTTATAACGGAAATGGGAAGAGTGAATGTTAACACCGGATCACACACACATTCAAGGAATCCACGCAATAATGGGAGCACATTTCGGGCGGACATCCCCGACATATTAATTTTAGCTGCGAAATTATTTGCTTCATTTGATTGTGGATGGAAATGTGTGTTTTAATGATAATACGTTTAATTTTTCCTTTATATATTACATGGTTAGACTTTTAACAAACATTTGAACGTTTTTCATTTATTTTTTACTGGGTTACTAAAATTATCAAAATGTTGAATAACCTTGCCTCTGGGTGAACAATTAGATGGTGTGTATTTGTTATAATTATTTTATTTATTATAAATTTAAATTTAATATACTGTGTAATTCTTAGTTTTAATTAATATATTATAGTGTTTTGTATATTTTAGTTAAATAAGATTATAAATTTATCCCCAAAAATAAATTATTTTATATACAATAAAAAAAAAAAAAAAAAATGTTGAATCCATATAATGAAATTTATAGTACCCGTGGGATTTGTGAAAAACTGAATTCCACGCGGACGAAGTCGCGGGCGAAGGCGATTTATAAATTGCTTTATAAATCGTAATCTTGTGCAAAGAATATTTTCTAGGACAGAATTTCTATGACAATATTTTATTACAGGTTATTATTCGTCATCAACCCATATTCGGCTCACTGCTGAGCTCGAGTCTCCTCTCAGAATGAGAGGGGTTAGGCCAATAGTCCACCACGCTGGCCCAATGCGGATTGGCAGACTTGACACGCAGAGAATTAAGATAATTCTCTGGTATGCAGGTTTCCTCATGATGTTTTCCTTCACCGATTGAGACACGTGATATTTAATTTCTTAAAATGCACACAATTGAAAAGTTGAAGGTGCATGCCCCGAACCGGATTCGAACCCACACCCTCCGGAATCGGAGGTAGAGGTCATATCCACTGGGCTATCACGGCTCTACAGTTTATAATATTTCACTTAAAAATGCTAAAAAACCTTATCTATAAATTATATGAATTTAAGTAAAAAAATGTTCTATGAGTTTCCAAGTTAGCGAAAAACTAAACTTTGATATGATCCATTGTAATTTATTTTCATTGCAAAATCTTTTGAAAAATCAAACCTATCAGTCTCTACTATCAGTTCGAACAATAAATTACATCGAAAAGAGTCAAAGAAAAAAAAAGAAAAAACTCAGCAATTTCTTATTAAAAACATAAATGTTACAATTTTATTTGTCATTCTATGTGCAGAAGTACTGCCAAAATATGATTTTGAAATAATTTTCGAAAATTAGTGACTTGCGCATCGCACAGCGCACCAAGATTAAGGCTCCAACCCGCCTGTTCCACTAGTATGGCTGAGGGAATCGTCGTTGTCGGAACCTCTCGGCGGCCATAACTGAAAATTTCGCGCGCAAACTCTCGTCGAATCCACAATACAATAAAGTATGTATTTGTGTATAAAACTACATAAATAAATTTACGTGTATATATATTTTAAATATAAACATGGGCTGAGATTTACGATGACTAGAGCCAGTGTGGAATGCAAAACTTTTCAAATATACTGTTGTCTGTGATGTTTAAAGTTTTCCGAGTGTTGTTTTTGTGACTGGCTTGTATTGTGTAAATGAAAGCGTAGTATATGGATGGAACAGTTTTAATTGCAGGTAAGTGTGTATATAGAATTTTTTTTATCATAACTTTAATTTTTTAGGGACAAAAATTCAACTTTAAGTGGTGGTATGAATTATTGCAAAGTTACAATTTAATCTATCCGATACTGTCAGAATGCAAAATTCTTATATTAAATTTTGAATATTTCTCGGTGTAGATAAAAAAATATTTGTATCTATATCTACGAGTAATTGTTAATGGAAGAATTATGCAGTTTTAATATTAATTATAGAACTTAAATTTATTAAAAAAGTATCTTATCATTAGACAGACCAATATTTAAATTAGGTAATAAATTGAAGGATGAAAAAATCGTATAAAAGTAGTGAGTCATCCTTTGGCTGAATACCAATGAATTTGTATCCAGTAGAAAACGCAGTAGAAATTACTCCAATTGAAATTCGGACAGTAGTTTCCTTTTGTTGTACAAAGTCTCACTAAGAATATATTTTTGATAATTTTACCAATAAATAGAGGAAATTGAAGGAAAACCTATTGAAGAATGCAGACAAAGGAAATAAAAAATAAAATAAATTGTATATTACACCCTTAGTCAAAAATATAGTCTATTTGACAAAAGGGGATAGGCTTTACCGAGTTATTTAAAATATTGAGTTTTGATAGACAGACAGACAGACAATAAAGTGATGTTATAAAGGATACAGTTTTTCGTCATTGCGCAAAGAGTCTTGAGTTTATTAACAAATTAGAAATGAGCAATTTGACGAGTTTTGCATTCTGTTTCAATTCGACAAACAAATAAGGCAAAAAAATATAAAAACTCATTATAATCATTAACTGCGGTCATCTGCGACTCATATCAAATTTTATATAAATAATACTAATTTCGCATAGTACATGAAATAAGAGTCCGAAATACGAGAATATAGATATTTATTAATAAAATTTATTGATTTCGTAGCTTAATTTAAAAATCATGTATTTTTTTCACATTTTCCAAAACTCAAAAATGCTGTCTATTTTGTGATGTCACCATGTTACTTTGGCCCGTATTGTCAAAAACATGTTAAAAAACTAAAACTTTCAAATTCATGTTTTTCAATGAATTAGAATCAAGTTAAGACCATTTCAAAATGTGTCAAGTATCCTATTCGATCGGCAGATAATCCCATTGTAAATATGGGCCACTCAGTAGTTTGGGTTATCTTGCTTATAGCGGTTAGAATACAGTGGCGTGCACAGAGTTTTTAGCTAGGGTATGCACAATACTTACAAATTAAACAAAGTGAAATATTTTTTAGGCAATTCAGAGTGCTCTGGGTAGGCAGTGCATTTTTGCATCTATGAAGTGCACGCCACTGGTAGCGTATAACTTTATAACTATTGTAGTCAAAGTATAAGGAAATATTTTATATATTTTTTTAAATACTCAGCTCAGTCAAGCTCTACGAAGCTACGTAGTAACTCTTTGGTTAGAATGAATACATTCTGACCGATTTTTCGTTCTTTGGGTTATCAGTAAATGTTCCACTACGTAGTCAGGCAGTTTCTAAAGCTTTATAACCTAATTTAGCGATATGATTAACTACAAGCGTCTCATGCTACGACGATACAAACTCCATAGTTAATAACCGTAGCTTACTACATTATGCCAAGTGCATGAACTGACAAAATAGGGTAATTGACTCATATCAAAGTTAAAATGAACAATATTAACTTCGTACAGGGAAAAAGGGTCCGGAATATATCAATTTTTAGCAGACTCAGAACGACAAGCGCCTTATATCGCAAGTCGTTCCCGCCAACTGATCGCTACCCCTCTCTAACTCCCCACTCTTTACGGAATCAAGTCGCGCCACCTGACGTCATACATGTCTCAGATTACTTTTTCGTACACGATATTAATTGAAATAAGTTAAGTATTTCTTAGAAAACTGCCTTTCCACCAAATTTCAGCTAAACCGGTTCACCCATTCTTGAGTTAGGTATACCTATATAGTGTAACTAACACGACTTTCTTAATATATAGAAATAATGATACATGATAATATTTATTTACTAGCGGACGCTTGCGACTTAGTCCGCGTGAACCCCTACTACTACCCTACCCTACTCCCACTACCTTACCCCTATCAAACCCTTACCCTACCCCTACCCTACCCCTATACCCTACCTACTACTACTATCATATACCCTACCCCTCCCCTACCCTACCCCTACCCCACTCCAATCATACCCCTATCCTACCCCTACCCTACCACGCGACGGAAGCTTAAAAAATGGAGTATCTTCTCCCGTTTTCCCAACATTTCCCTTCACTGCTCTGCTCCTATTGATCGTAGCATAATGAAAAGTATACTACAACCTGCCCAGGTGTATGAAGAATAATTTGTACGAAGTTTCGATAAAATCCGTCCAGCAGTTTTTGTTTCTATAACGAACATACCGACAGAAAGACAGACAGACAGACAAAAATTTTACTGATTGCATTTTTGGTATCAGTATCGATCACTAATCACCCCCTGATAATTATTTTGGAAATATATTTCATGTACAGAGTTGACCTCTCTACAGATTTATTATAAGTATAGACAATATTACTGACAGCGTGAACAACCTCTGGATTTGTATAAAACACATCACAGCAATAAATTAAATAGTTAATTATACATTACAGTACACATTCCGAAATAGCAGTTGAAACTGAAACCAGTATTTCTCTGGGGGAACATTTAAACGAAATGGGTACGACCATTCTGTTACACTCATAGTCAGTGCAACGTTCTGCTGCTGCAAGCGAGAAAAATTATAACTATGAAAATAAAGACTTCATTCTGAAATTGTTTTTTGTACTTGCTTCTACGTTTTATACTTAGCGCATCTGTTTTTGGTTAAAAAATATTTTGGAAGCTGCAAAAAACTTAAAAAGAAATTTAATTATAAAACTTCATAAATGTGAAAAAATACTCATTACTTTACTTCAATGTCGACTTATAATGGGGATGATGACTTGGTTTGAATATATTGATTTTTATGATACAACATTCGGGTAAACAAGGTCAATGTTAACTGATTTAAACATAAAAAGCAAAGATTGTCTGGATATTTGCAAAATAATAAGATTATAAAATTTCAAAATCTTTTATCGTAATTAGATGAAAATTCATACAGTTTTAGCATCCTTACATTAAATGTGACATTTTTCAATACATGAACTATAAACATAAACGCACAAATATCAAAGATATTAGTAATATTGTTTGAACGCTCATACAAATCTAACGATCATTATGTACCTACGACGTCATTAGTTCGTGCCATTATGTATGGGGCGTTTATCAGGGATCCGTGGTAACGCCGCAAATCTGACCATTTAAATACCTGTAGCTTCGAAAGTAATGATCGCAGAAACCTTGTTACTTTTACAAAATTGCTTTACTATTAGCATACTCTTAAATTATATACAATTTTAAAAACTGTCATCATCCCTATTAAAAAACTTCACATATAACGGTATGATAAAAAACCACTCATATATTGACTTCAATGTCGACTTATTATTATGTAAAACCTTATAAATAAGTACCTTATTTATCAAATGATCGATGATTCCTTAATTAACTCTGTCAAAGGATTTTCATCAAAAATTAGTTTTAAATTAAGATAAATTCACAAGATATATATAGGGACTAAGGGATATTCCTCCGATTCTGAAGGGTGTAGATACGAATCCGGTCCAGGGTATGCACCTGCAACTTTTCAGTTGTGTGCATTTTAAGAAATTAAATGTCACCTGTCTCAAAGGTGAAGGAAAACATCGTGAGGAAACCTAAGAATTTTCTTAATTCTTTGCGTGTGTGAAGTCTGCCAATCCGGCAATTGGGCCAACCAACGTAGTGGACTATTGACCTCTCATTCTAAGAGGAGACTCAAAAAATACTTCTACCAATACAAAGCTACGTTATTTGTGAGTGTCATAGGCCATATTTCAATCGCATATTCCTACTAGAACGCGAACTACGTGGGTGAAATGAAGGGTGTTTGCCGATTAAAAAAAAAACACAGAAAAGGTCAGGTTAATTAGTAAACAAGATCATGTAAAGAGAAAGTGAAAAATTAAATCAAATTTTAAACCTATTATGAATAATTTCATTAATTTATGAAATGTTTGCCAAATTTTAATATCAGTTTTGGCAAAGCCCAAAGGAACTGGTATGCAGAGCTGTAAAGTAAATTAAAAAAAGAACAAATATCGCATGAGCTTCGATATTTGAAAAAATAACACACAAAATGAAAATATACGGCTATTTACTAAGTCTCTTATATCACAAAGTTCATATCGTAGGCTTGCTAAGCACCAAAAGTCGAATAGTTTCTAGGCTTGTAAAATTCATATTGCTGTACAATTTTCGTTCGCAAAAGCTATTTGGCTAGCGAAACTTGATTTTATGCGAATTAGACTTTCGAAAAATTTGGAAGTATAGAGTTACTAGCGGACGCCCGCGACTTTGTTCGCGTGGAATTCAGTTTTTCACAAATCCCTCGGGAACTATGGATTTTTCCGGGATAAAAAGTAGCCTATGTGTTAATCCAGGCATATCATATACATATCTCAATACTAAATTTCAGCTAATATAATACTAAAGTTCAGTAGTCGAGGCGTGAAAGAGTAATAAACATTCATAACATCAAAATCATCAGTTTTCGGAAATCTCGGGAAACCAAGGATTTTTTCGGGATAAAAAGTAGCCTATATATTAATCCTGACTATAATCTATCTCTACTTCAAATTTCAGGTGATTCGATTCTGTAGCCGAGGCGTGAAAGAGTAACAAACATTCATACCATCAAATCAGGTTTTCGCAAATCTCGGGAATCCATGGACTTTCGGGATAAAAGTAGCCTATGTGTTAATCCAGAGTAAAATCTATTTCTATTCCAAATTTGAGCCAAACCGCTTCAGTAGTAGCGGCAACCAAACTTTCGCTTTTTTTTTTATTTTTTTAATATTAGTACGAGTAGGACTACACATGTATTCTTCTTCTTGAATCATTATTATCTAGTGTTGGAAACCGCATTAAAATTCGTTGCGTAGTTTAAAAGATCTAAGCGTACAAACATGGGATTTTTTCTTTTTTTAAAAAAAGAATATTTGAAATATTTTCTTTATTCCCATTCGCCTCCAACTAGTCGGAAAAGACTTTTTTTTTTTTAGTTAAGGATACTGTTTGTAACTTTTAAATTTGAATAAATTTATTTTCTTTCTTTCTTCTTTCTTCTTTCTTCTTTCTTCTTTCTTTATTAGGAGTGGGCACGACAATAGACCAACGGAAAAAAACCATTTTCATCCCGGAAAAATCCATGGTTCCCGCGGGATTTGTGAAAAATTAAATTCCACGCGGACGAAATCGCGGGCGTCCGCTAGTATAATAAAAATGCCTTGGCTTATGATATCCACATGGATGAAGTCGCGGGCGTCCCAAGTTATTTTATAATTGTGTACTATGTTACGTAAAAATAGGAGGATTTATTTTAACAGTGCCTAAAAAGCCTCATTGTCATATTCTTTATTGTACTTCATTTAATTAGAGTTCGTCATGCTTAACGTTTTGCTGATATTTTTCAGAGGGCCTCAGCTGCACAGAAGTGCCAATTAGGAATTGAAAAATTTTATCGTGACGTTTTTAATTATAAGCTACTTTTGTCGATTTATATGTTTAAATTCTCATTGTTACAATAGAATTCTCAAATTACCCTCGAAATTTTAAGACCGATTATCAAAATCTGTCAGTCAGTCAGTCAGTGAGTGACAAAATTAGGAAAGTTTGACTAGTTACAATTTTTAAACTACTAGTTCAAATTCAATGAAATTTGAAATATAATGCCTCATTGGTGATTGGATACTCAAACTTCAGGTTTCTGATTTCATTCACAACGAAGTTAAAGGGGATCGAAAATATTTTTATTGCTCGTCTTGGTGGTGGTGGTCAGATCAAAGTGAAAATTTATTTATTTCCATTAGGTTTAGTTTATATCACATAACGTATAGCACTTAAGCGGTTTACAAGCACTTTTGAGACGTCAGTTTATGTTATTAGATAATAGTGAAAATGAATCAAAAACTGAACTCTATGGATATAATATACCGACATAGCTCAAAGTTGCGAAGCTGAAATGGCAATGGGTGGGGCACATAGTTCGAAGAGCCGATGGAAGTTGGGGTCGCAAGTGCTGGAATAGTGACCCCCCACTAGTAAGCGCAGTGTTGGTCGACCCCCCAAGAGGTGGCGACGACATCAAGCGAGTCGCAGTGATTCGCTGGATGCAGGTAGGTGGCTTTGTATCGTAATGTTTGGAAGTCCTTACAAAAGGCCTATGTCCTGCAGTGAACGTCCATTGGCTGATATGATGATGATGATGATGGATAAAATATAATATAATATCGTACTGCATTATATTTTTTATTATATTTTGTTGAGCCGCTCTACTTCATCTGAATTTAGAAGTAACGAACGTCTCAACACTTTAAGGACAAACGCTGACTAGACTAGAATCCTAAGTGGAAAGATTAGTCATAACAAAACTGCATTGGTGCCAATTTTTCATTTGAGTTAATGTCTTTCTACCACGTTAACCTCCGCGAATAATGAGCTTTAATGTAATGTTGCCAGCAAAATTCGCGAATTCATAAACCGTGAATATGGAATGGTATTTTGTATGGGGTTATAAGGAAGTTCTGGGGTGACAAAAGTTATTCATTCACTACTCATGCCTCCTACTGTTATGTGCATCATAAGGAATAAAATATCACGTGTCTCAAACGGAGAAGGCAAACATCGTGTGGAAATCTACAAACCTGAGAATTTTGTCAATTCTCTACGTGTGTTAAGTCTGCCTATTGGGTCAGCGTGGTGAATGGCCTACCCCTCTCATTCTGACAGGAGACTCGTGCTCAGCTCACTGCTGAGCACGAGCCGAATATGGGTATGACAAAAGTCCAGTGGATGAGGATTGAATCACGAACTCTCGGTGATTATTCCAGCTTCTTTACCGTTGAACTTTTGAGGGTTAATTATTTAGTTGGTTTGGTTAATTATTGTTAGTTAAAGCTCGATGTATTTACCGTGTGGCAGTTGGCTACATACTCATTACCGTAATAGCCAGCGTAATGCAACAACGCATTTACTGCCTGTGTGAACTTTACATCGTCCTTTTATGTTACATTGTAGTTACATGCCATCAGAAAGTAACTACTTTTATCTACTTATATGACATAAAAACTCAATTATGTTAAAAAAATATAATGACAAAGGTACCTTTATTTTATACGTGAATATTTAATGAAATTGAATTATAGTATTAACTAAGTTTTATTAACAAAACTAAAGGACGCTCGCGACTTCGTCCGCGTGGAATTCAGCTTTTCACTAATCCCGCGGGACCGTGGATTTTCCGGGATGAAAAGCCTATGTGTTAATTCAGAATAAAATCTATTTTTATTTAAAATTTCAGCCCAATCGGTTCAGTAGTTGCGGCGTTAAACAGTAACAAACATCCATACAAACTTTCGCGTTTATAGTATTAGTAGGATTGTAGTTGTATGCCATCATGTAGTAAGCAAACTACTTTTACCCACTCTCATATCTTATAACCTCAATTATGTTTTATAGAATGAAATGACAAAGGTGCCTATATTTTATATGTGAATTTAATAAAATTGAATTAGGTAAGTTTTATTAACTGAATAGTTATTTAAAATATCTTATTTACTTTTATCCCAAACAAATTACCTTTGTACTTGTATCGCAATTCGCACCCAAATTCACCCACGGTGATAAACCTATTCCTAATGGTTGGTACTAAGAAGTTCTTGAAGGAATGAAAAGCCTCATTATTCTAAAAACTCGATCCAGGAGTCGAACTTAGGCTAACACCCCGTAGATAATTAAGGTCATCATAAACTAAGTATGACAACGAAGTCATAATATTACAGGATATCATCATCATCATCATATCAGCCGATGGACGTCCATTGCAGGACATAGGCCTTTTGTAAGGACTTCCAAACATCACGATACTGAGCTACCTGCATCCAGCGAATCCCTGCGACTCGCTTGATGTCGTCAGTCCACCTGGTAGGGGTTCGACCAACACTGCGTTTACTAGTGTGGGGTCGCAATTCCAGCACTTTGGGACCCCAACGCCCATCGGCTCTTCGAACTATGTGCCCCGCCCATTGCCACTTCAGCTTCGCAACTCGTTGAGCTATGTCGGTGACTTTGGTTCTTCTACAAAATATAAGAACTATTTATTTATTCTTAACAATGAATAGAGATACGAACCGTAAATACGTAAAATAAGTACATTCGTCTTTCCATTTGCTAAAACCGACTAGACTGTTCCCTAGAGATGATACGAAATCCTTAAATCCAAATGTAAACTGTAAATGCATTTACACTTCTTATTGAGTGGTGTATGTTAAAATATCGATACCTATATTTGCTTATATCGATACTAGTTATTCCAATCGACGATGACTACAGAAAGAAGTAGTCCTCTAAGGACTAACCTTAGAGAACTTTCTGTAGTCATCATTATCAGACTATTTTAGTGGCCTACTAAAGTGCTAGGTCTCCTTCTTATAGGAGAGGGGATATGAAGCTAAGACCTGTCATAGTGCAGGTTTGAGAGAGAATTCCGAGGTTTCTTTTTACTTTTTACAATATAAGTGATGATGCAGGAGGCATAAATGAAAATCCACATACCTTTCGATTTCTACACGACATCGTACCGGAACGCTAAATCACTTGGCGGTACGTCTTTGCCGGTAGTGTGGTAACTAGCCACTGCTTACCAGCCACCTACCAGACCAGGCTTGATCAAATTTAAAAAATATAAAATCTTAAACTTACCCAAGCTGGGAATCGAAGCCAGGACATCTCTCATGAGATCGACGCCACTACTACCAGGACTTGAACTCATGAGCTCTCGTGATCCAAAGCCACATAGACTAACCACATAACAAACGAGACAGTCAAATATAACAAAACGAACAAATATAAAAAAAAAATATTAACTATGAGTAACCCATCACCTACTCTTAAATATAATCACCTAGGTACTAAGAAAGAATGCAATAGGAAACTTAAGCTAACTTATCGATAACTATACCAACCATGTCCACCTACTTGAAATTATATTCACCTACTGAGAAATAATACAATAGGAAACTTAAGCTAACTTATCGATAACTATACCAACCATGCCCACGTGTCATGCACCTACTTATATTAGTAAAAATTCACGAGACCTACTTGGCCCCATCACTATTAAGATCGCTGACGTCACTACAAGATTTACACTCAGATCGATATAATCCGGGTAGGCCTCTCTGCTATAATTTTGGAGAAGGGCCAAATTATTTTTGCTAAATTCGCGACTTGTGAGCAATAAATCCGTTAGAAGGTTACCCTACCACTTATTCTTGCGAATCAATGTACCCTCTGGGCCATATTTTATCATATATCGTAATAGGCTGAAGCTTAAAACGCGCGTTACTTCTGCTTTGCGCTATATATCTTCGTGAACACACAAATTATAGAGGCAATGGGATTTTCCGTAATCAAATAGCGTACAGTAAAGAGGGTTCTGGTAAATTTATCTAATAAATCCCTACAACGTTCTCCTGTCTCTATTACTAGATATAGCTTCACGATTATGGAGCCGGACTATCAAGGAGTTGTAGGGTTTAATCCCTGGCGGTTGGACTATTGTCGTATTATCTTTTAGCACTAACTAGTGAGCCGTGATAGCCCAGTGGATATGACCTCTGCCTCCGATTCCGGAGGGTGTGGGTGGGATGGTTCGAATCCCGTCCGGAGCATGTACCTCCAACTTTACAGTTGTGTGCATTTTAAGAAATTAAATATCACTTGTCTCAATCGGTGAAGGAAAACATCGTGAGGAAACCTGCATACTTACTACATACTGGAGAATTATCTTAATTGTCTGCGTGTGTGAAGTCTGCCATTCCGCATTAGGCCAGCGTGGTGCACTATCGGCCTAACCCCTCTCATTCTGAGAGGAGACTCGAGCTCAGCAGTGAGCCGATTATGGGTTGATATCGACGACTAACTAGTAAATTGTGTGTGTGTCATCATCATCATCATCATCATCATCATCATCATCATCATTATCAATCCATATTCGGCTCACTGCTCGAGAAAGTATCCTGTCGCATGATCCGCTAGCTCTTCAACATTTTCCGGGCCAAGGTCTATGTCCCTATGTTCCAGGTATTATATATAACCGGCTAAGTTAACCGTGAACAAGGACAATGTATGGGTTTGTCCGCATGAATGATCATAGTGATCGTCGATTGATCTATGATTTTGTTCATAATATGGTATTGGTCTATTACAAATCGGTCCTGTGCTTAAAAAGTAAATTTACAAGTAGGTACCTTTGATACTTATTTGGTGGTTACTATTACTAGTAGGTAGTAGTGGTAGTAGTAGGGTGAAACCGCGTGGCGTCAGCTAGTAAGATATAAATAATAGAATATATTCACACTGAAACATTGCAAACAGGTTGTTTATTTAATTTGGTGCCGAACACATTTTTCATACAAAATCTAGGAAACCATGAGGCAACTTAATTTAGTAAAATTAAGCATAAAATAAGCTTTCATTTGACATATTAGACGAATAAATAACTGATGAAGGTATTTTTATGACATAATTACTAACTGTTTATCTGTCAGTCTCACAGTAGCAGTGTAAAATCAGGAAACCTTTACGTTTTCAAATGTCTTGGATATATTCTATTTACTAATGTAGGAATTTTGTTAATAAAGCAAAGAGGGAAGTATATTAAATAAATTAAAAAGAAAAATCACTTATTCGCTATCTATGGGCCTCTTTTGAAGGCTCAGAGTCACACAGCGGGCGATGGAACGAGCTATATTATGAGTATCTCTGCGTGATCGAATCAGAGATAAGTAGATCCGCAGAAGAACCAAAGTCACCAACATAGCTCAACGAGTTGCGAAGCTAAAGTGGCAATGGGTGGGGCACATAGTTCGAAGAGTCGATGGATATTAGGGTCCCAAAGTGCTGGAATGGCGCGCAGTGTTGGTCGACCCCCACCAGGTGGACTGACGACATCAAGCGAGTCACAGGGATTCGCTGGATGCAGGTGACTCAGGTGACGTGATGTTTGGAAGGCCCTAGAAAAGGCCTATGTCCTGCAGTGGACATCCATCGGCTGATATGATGATGATGATGATGAATCACTTAATACTTACCAGGCGCAATTTCACTAGGCAAACTATTTGCAAGTTGTCAATGTGAATATTTTCTATCATTTATGTAAAGGTTCCGTAGACGAATAATGATGACAAAAGTGTGAAAAGATTTCTCGGATTTAGCTCTCTTTTATAAATTCTAAGTTGCCATTTTAATTTGAACTCCTGTGGATTTATACTGGAGATATTCTTATTTAAAACCACTTTAGCTTAGTGAAAAGTATCCGCTGCCTCAAGTGTAACTCGAGCACGGTTCTTGGGAACTACTTAGCAAGTTGAGTTATTTTTACATGACTTTTAAATTAGTGATCTTTTTCAAAAGTCGTCACATAATATATTATTCATCATCATCAACATTATAAACCTATATTGGGCTCACTGCTGAGCTCGAGTATCCTCTCAGAAGGAGAGGAGTTGTGCCAATAGTCCACCACGCTGGCCCAATGCGGATTGGCAGACGTCACACACGCAGAGAATTAAGAAAATTTTCTGGTATACAGGTTTATTCCTCACGATGTTTTCCTTCACCGTTTGAGACACGTTATACTTATTTTCACAAAATGCACACAACTGAAAAGTTGGAGGTGCATCCCTGGACCGGATTTGAACCCACACCCTCCGGGATCGGAGACAAAGGTCATATCCACTGGCTGTCACGGCTTTTTAAGTTTATTTATTTAGATAATAACTTAACACTTATAAGGGTTGTTTTTTTGATACAGAACTTACCAAGAATTACTTATAAACCGCATTTATACCAGTATCCAATGATAATTTTATACTATTTATACAGCATTTAATATTAGCGGACGCCCGCGACTCCGTCCGCGTGGAATTCAGTTCTCACAAATCCCGCGGGAACCGTGGATTTTTCCGGTATGAAAAGTAGCCTATGTATTAATCCAGAGTAAAATCTATTTCCATTCCAAATTTCATCCAAATCGCTTCAGTAGCCGCAGCGTAAAAGTGGAACATACATACTTACACACTTTCACACTTACACACAAACTTTCGCCTGTATAATATTTGTAGGATCATTGCCAGTATCACACTAATATTATAAAGGCGCAAGTGTGAGTGTGTACTCATATGTTTGTTCCTCCTTTGTGCTGCGGCTAAAGCGATTTGGGTAAAACTTAGAATGAAAATAGATTTTATTCTGCATCAACATAGACAACTTTTCATCCATCATCCATCAGGATTTGTGAAAAATTAAATTCACTTCGTCCGTGTGGAATTTAGTTTTTCACAAATCCTGATGGATAATGGATGAAAAGTTGTCTATGTTGATGCAGAATAAAATCTAGGGTCCGCTAGTATTAAATAACTATAAACTTTTCTAAAACACAGCAATAGTTTCAGGAGCTAGAGCAACAACTTTGTTTTTATTACGTCTATTCTATACTAGAACTACACTTTAAACCTATTAGGATCACTTTACGCTGCAGCGCCGTTAGCAGCGAAAAGTGGCGGACAATGCATCGATGTGAAGGGAAAATGGCTTTTAGTGAAAATAACTTTACTACATTTTTAAACTGTACGGATACGTTCAAACGGTATTGGCAATTTTTTGGTTGTACAAGAATTTATATAAGCTTTTTTTTAAAATTAAAACTAATACCCTCAATAGCTCATCGGTAAAGCGGTCGTACTCATCACCTAGGGGTGGTGGTTCGGTCTCCGTCTCGAGTAGGTAAGACTATTGTCATACCTACTCTTAATACAGTCTTACTCGATTCTTTGGAGGGAAATGGAAATATTGGTCATGTCCTACTAATATTATGAACGCGAAAGTTTGTATGAATGTTTGGATGTATGTTTGGATATATGTTTGGATGAATGTTTGGATGTATGTTTGGATGTTTGTTTGGATGTTTGTTACTCTTTAACGCCTCTATTACCTACTAAAGCGATTTGGCTGAAGTAGATTTTACTCTAAATAATTAGAGAGACGAATATCTTAGCATTCCATTGATTCACCGTGCGGGTGCCGGGTCCATCGCGTGGTAGAGAGCAAAACTCCGAGCAGAGTCCTGAACTTGTGACTACAGGATGTAGGGTTAAGGAATTCCTTGACGATCGATCAACACTCCCGGTTCTCTGTTCGTGTTGTTCTACCTTTAATGGAGTTAAAGAGGGGATAAAAAATACTTACTTATTTTCCCGCGGATAAAATTCAAAGCTTACGCTAGTAGTACTAATACATATCTATATTAATATTATAAAGCTGAATATTTCAAAACAAACTCTTCAGCTTTATAATATTAGTATAGATTCCAAATAAATAACAGATAAGTGTATATATTCTTTATACCGGATCTTAGACCAAAAATATGTCTGAAAAACAGAGCAAGAGATTTTTATTTATTTATTTAGGTATTTATTTATTTATTTGGTCCACCAGTGACTGTTACAGCATTTACAACGGATCATTTTCGATAATATTTACAACGTGAAAGCAATTTTTCAAATGCGCTTACCTTTAACTAAACTATCCATCTCGGTTCAGCCTCATAATATGCGATTTTCATAACATTACTTTAGGTTAAGACATTTTCACCGCAATGTGATTTCGGTTACTGTTTTTAAGTAGGAATTCCGAGAGAAGACATCACGGTAGCGTGGCAGCCATTTTACAAAGTTATGTTAATGTATAAGGGTGGATGTAAACTCTAGACATTTTGTTCTTATTTCTTTTTTATTCTTTTCAAGTTAGCCCTTGACTACAATCTCAACTGATAGTAAGTGATGATGCAGTCTAAGATGGAAGCGAGCTAACTTGTTAGGAGGAAAATGAAAATCCACACCCCTTTCGGTCTCTATAGAGCTGGAACGCTAAATCGCTTGGCAGTACGTCTGTGCCGGTAGGGTGGTAACTGGCCACGACCAAAGCCCCCCATTTGTTTTTGTCACCCCAAGCCCTAAACCCACATACTAGCAGATTGGTGGCAGCAGCTAAGCTCCATATCTCCTCTTTGATATAAAAGAAGGCCTGTGGTGAGCTTTTAAATAAGCTGATATCGGTGACGAATTCCAATTGCGTATGTCGGATATCTTTAGTAATAATTAGTCTACACTAATATTATAAAGAGGTAAAGTTTGTGGTGTTGTGGGGGTAATCTCTGGATCTGCTGAACCGATTTTGAAAAATTATTTATCACTAGAAAGCCACGTTATTTGTGAGTGATCCCCATATCCTTACAGGATCGTGAATTGGTCGTGGGTAATTACCCACGTAGTTTTTTCGCTAGACGCCTCGTTTGAAACACCTAAACCGCTAAAGCTAAAAGTAGTAAATAGTATTTTTTTTTTTTGTAACAGTAAATGTATTATTTAAAAAAAGATTTCAACGAATTAGTAACCGCCTGATTTATTATAGGTTATTATGTAACTCGGTTTACCAAGTAATCAGTCCGTACATCGTATTTTCGTTTAAATAATAGGCCTGCAGATGCTAGAACAAGCTGCCGAACGCTGAAAAGTGTTCGAAAGTCTGTCGTGTTCGAGTGACCTTAAAGTCCAAGCACCAATGTGCTATGCTCTATTTCAAAAAATACGACGGTATGATATTGTTTTTCAAATTGCGTTTTCTTTTACGGAACAACATTTCCGAGAGTAAGCGAAATTTTCTTGTTCATAAAAATGTAGGCACAGTAATAATATAAACAAGAAAGTTTATATTATTATATACTTTTTACTTCTATTTTACTTTAGTTTTATTTAATTCTGTTAACATTAGGTTAGATAATGCAATGCAGGGGAATTTAAAGAAGATTAGTATTATATTTTTTTTTTTTAGAGATTTTATAGATGTCCTTATATAGTGGACGCCCGCAACTTTGTCCGCCATTAGACCTCTTTAATCCGGCACCGTTAATCTCTTTATCTATATCTAACTGTCTGTCTGTTAACTATATACTACCTCTCTGCCGATTTTCAATTTTGGCAAACGGGACGATTTACGAGATATACTGATGGCGTTTCGTTTTATATATATTTATATTTTTAGCTGTGATAATAATTTTCCAATCAAATAACTATGTCGCTTTTTAGAAAAATTTACAGTAAATAATTTTTAGACTGAAAAAAAAATCCTCTGCATTTTTTTTTACATATAAATCTTGTAAAATTTTAATTTCACTAAGAAAATAGCTCTATATATTTCTCTTATGTAAATTACAGTTCAGAACTTACTAGACTAAGTTAATCTTGAGAGAAATTTTATATAAATGGTTTGGACTTGACGTAATAAATTCAGAGCGCTAGGAAACTTACACTTACAAAGTAAGTCGTATACTAAAAGTATAATAAAAGACTAAGAGAATAATAAGCTCATACACTTTACTTTATATACTCACTAGCAGACACCCGCGACTTCGTCCGCGTGGAAATAAATGTAAACTTTCAAATCCTATATCACCACTTATAGTTTGAATTTTAAAAATTTTTAAATCCCATTATATTTCGTATTTTTTTTATGATTTATGAACAAATTTTTAAAACTGTAACTCTAAAAATGAAGGACTTTCCATACAAACTTTCAATCCGTATTTTCACCCCGTTCTTATTTTATTTTCGCAATAAAAAGTATCCTATAACCTTTTCCGTATTATGGTCTTAAACTACGCTAAGTTTCATTTGAATTCATTCAGTAGTTTCAGCGTGATGCTTTTCGTAAGAACATTGAGAGAAACGACTAAAGGTTCAATACTTACCGGCAAAAGCCAGCGAAAGCTTCTAAAGGTGTTAGTCCAAGCTTTTCGCTTTAAGACTGAAACGACTATCGGAAGAGTAAATGGGTAATTAAATATTTCATGGTAACACATGGCAGTAATTCTGTGAGCAATGTCCAACTGTTCAAATACACGATTAATATAGTTTTTGCCCTCCGTGGCGCAGTGGTATGTGCGGTGGATTACAACACGGAGGTCCTGGGTTCGATCCCTGGCTGGGCTGATTGAGGTTTTCTTAATTGGTCCAGGTCTGGCTAGTGGGAGGCTTTGGCCGTGGCTAGTACTACCCTACCGACAAAGACGTACCGTCAAGCGATTTAGCGTTCCGGTACGAGGTCATGTAGAAACCGAAAGGAGTGTGGATTTCATCCTACTCCTAACAAGTTAGCCCACTTCCATCTTAGATTTCATCATCACTTACAGATTATAGTCAAGGGCTAACTAACTTAACACTGATTTGTATTGACTGACTTACTTGACTAAGTTGTTTAAGTTTCTGTGCAAGAATTATAAAAGTATGAGTGTGAAGTTTATGAAAAAGCCTGCAGTTACATTAACTTATTCTCAGTAGCCGCAGCGTGAATTAGGAACAACAACAACAACAACAACAACAACAACAACAACAACAACGCACTTACACACTTTCACACTTACACACACACAAACTTTCGCCTTTAAAATTAGTGTAATTTAATTAAAACCATTTCTTAATTGGCTCCACGAGTAACTCGACGAATTAAATCGACGTGGTTTAAGATAAAACGCACTCAAGAGTCAAGAGCGAGAGAGCTTGGAAAATCTTAGAACCACTAATTGACCTCCATTTTTTATTAGTCTAAGTTGCTGAATAACCAGCTGATTTAATTGCTACCCAATAACACCCAATAACAATAATATAGTTGGGAACGTCGTACTCAAAATTGTAGAGGAATACATATCTATACCTAAGACATTGGTCCAGTTAGGTAGGTCCAATCTCGAGAAAGACTAAGCAACTTTTTGAAGGCTAAGCAATTATATTTAAACAAGTAGACTAATCCAGGACATTTTCCTATAAATTAAAAGTCAAAGAATAACTAGAGTTGACGTCTTAAAAGTAATTCTAATATCTATACTTAATATTAAGTATACATTATTAAATTAAATTCAACCCCTAAATTTGTGAAAAAGGGGTTGAAAATTGATATTGATTTCCACGCAGACGAGGTGCGGGCGTCCGCTAGTATCTTTATAAAGCATTTATTGAGTTTTCCTGACATTTTCTTTTAAATACGTAACGTAAACGTATCTTTTCAAATGTAAAAACCTTTTCCACTCTAAAACCTTCCATAAGTGAAACTGAATTTTGAATGTAGGTACTAACTTTACATTGAAGAAAGGTGCCTCAAAACGCGGTCCTTAACTTCTAAAGTAAAGCATACGTTGAAAGCAGGAAGCCCGTTTCAAAATATCCACCAAAATGTTTAACTTATTTAGCTGTGCTCTAAGTTAGTTAGTTAGTTTAGTTTTAAGTTAAACAAAACCAAATGAAATATACTCAAATTTGGCTTAATAATTATATGCTGAAAATTATTTTTCTCTTAAAAATCAGTATTATGTATAACTTTCGACTTGACTCGGATTACATAATAAATACTTTTCTTTAGATATAGAATGTTATGTAATGATGAATGTTATGTATTTTTGTTTTGGTTATATTACACTATTAGAACACTTATATTTTTTTTACAACTATGTAGTAAGCTCAGTATGACATATGCAACTCTCGTCGACACACTTCCGACCTCAACGATGTTATTTGCGAGGACTTTATTGATCAGGAAGCCCACTCCGCCTTGAGACGCTTTATCGCCTTCGCGATAGTGAAGAATGTGACCTGATTCTAGAGTTAATGTGTCCTCTCCCTCTCTTCGGATTTCTGACAACCCCAGAATGTGCCACTTGATTTGTTCTAACTCCACTAGTATTTCGGCTAAGCTTTCGTCTGTTCTCAGTGTCCTGGTATTATACGTAGCCAAAAATAGTCGCTTGAGATGGTAGCTCTCCATCGCCCGGGGATTCTTAGCACCCCCTGCCCCGCCGTGACCACGACCGCTACCGTAGTCGGGAATAGCAGGGCGACCGGGAACTGGGGGCCTTCGTGTGTTGGCGCTTCTCATAGGAAGAGTTGCCCATAATGACCACGCTGGGCAGGCGGGTTGGTCATCGCAGTGCCAGACTGATTGCACAAGTGTCGCTGCTGCCCGACATCTGCCTGTAATATTTACCTCAGTCTGGTTTAGAACGGCTATACCGCCAGTTGCCGGTCGTCAGAGCCTCGTTTGTTATTTTAGTAATAAGTACGTTAATTTATAGGAACTTTACATCTCATTATACGAAATGGTTAGCATAAAACTGATATAAACATGATCCTAAGTATGAATGTTTATGAGGTAAAATGGTAGGTAACGTTAGTTTGTCATTTCGTGTTCTGGTAAATATAAAATGACTTACGTGTATAATTGGCAATTATTTATTATTAACATAATATTCGAGTTAGTAGAGACACATTAAAATTTGTTAAATAAATCTAAAAAATGTTAATGATCTTTTACTTAACTGTAAAGTTTTGTTACAACGATATCAGTACCAAATTCAGTCTCCTATTCTTAACATTAAAACGTTAAAAAATTCTATACCTTCCCAGAGTAGACCTATGAACAAATTAATTATACAAGAAATTCATAGACATTTTTATTAATATTTATAAAATGCCTTCTGACACAGGTCTAATGTTAACCAGACTTTTCACAAGTAATGTAAACAAATAAATTATCATTTCACTGGTAAATAGAAAGGGAAAATTATAATAATATCCACTAACTGTTCATGTTAAAAGTACATAATCGTTATTGACGTACCCAATTACCCATGTATTACTATATTTACGAATAAGGAAATCAATAAGGAAGTGTAGTTAAGTGACATGCATCTTTTTATAGAGAGTTGCATATGTCATACTGAGCTTAAACCAACGATATTTGTTTAAAATAATACAGGTTTATGCACCCACGTCGACACACACGGACGAAGAGGTTGAGGTCCTTTATGATGATATTTCAAAGGCTATAGACGAAACGACCAAATCCTATTTCACGGTGATTATGGGAGACTTTAACGCAAAAGTGGGAGTACAAGAACGTGGTGAATCTAAAATAGGACCGCATGGAGTTGGTGTCAGAAATCATAGAGGGCAGATGCTAGTTAATTTTCTAGAAAAACAAGACCTATTCTTAATGAATTCATTTTTCAGGAAAAAACCCCACAGAAAATGGACATGGCAGAGCCCTGATAAGAAGACCAGGAACGAAATAGACTTTATTATAACCGATCGAAAGGATATATTTAGGGATGTCTCTGTGATCAATAGGTTTAATACTGGAAGTGATCACCGTCTTATAAGAGGATCTCTAAATATAGACCTTCAGGTAATAAGGCGACGTATGGTAGGGTCTACTCTTCGTCCAAAAACACTCCAACCTTGGGCCATGTCACAATTCCAATTAGAACTAAGGAATCGATTTGATTTGTTGGAAACCACAAACGATGTTGATCAGGAATATTCTGATATGGTTAATGTCATTCGCGAGGTGGGAGGAAAATATTGTAAAAAAGGCGGGAAAAGTTCCACATCCAAGATTTCTAGCGCGACTCTGGATTTAATGAAACAAAGAAGAGAAAACTGCTCTACAGGGACAGATAGTGAAGCTCTGAACAAGCTTGTTAAGAAGCGAATACGTTTTTGATATACGTTCTTCAAATACGCGCGAAATTAAAGAGGCGATCGAACGTAATAAAGGAGCAAAAATATTCGCTAAAAATCTTGGTAGGAGTCACCTCACAAAGTTGAGGAGGACATCAGACAACAGAATCATCACTTCTCAAACAGAGATGCTAGTTGAAATTGAGAACTTTTATAAGCAGCTCTATTCAGCCCATGCTTCAAAACCCGTGCCTTACCAAATCGCGAGTGACAAGCGAGCGAGATTAGTACGCCACTACACCGATGACCTCCCAGATATCGACGAAAGTGAGATTGGCGTAGCCCTTGAACAGCTGCGGAATAACAAAACACCAGGTGACGACGGTATTACTGTAGAGCTTTTGCGAGCAGGAGGAACTCCTATTATAAAGGAACTCACACGCCTTTTTAATATCGTAGTTACAACTGGTACGATACCAAAAGAGTGGAGCAAGAGTGTTACTGTACTCTTTTTCAAAAAAGGAGATAAAACCTTACTGAAAAATTACAGACCCATATCACTTCTGAGCCACATCTACAAGTTGTTCTCGAGGGTGATTACCAATCGTCTCTCCACAAGATTCGACGATTTTCAACCACCAGAACAAGCCGGGTTTCGAAAAAGATACAGCACCGTGGACCACATTCACACGTTAAGACAGATTATACAGAAAACGCAGGAATACAATGCTCCTCTCTGCTTAGCGTTTGTGGATTACGAAAAAGCTTTTGACTCTATCGAAACCTGGGCAGTTCTCGATTCATTGCAGCGCTGCCAGATCGATTGGCGCTACATACAAGTGTTGAAGTGTTTGTATGACGCGGCAACAATGACTGTCCAAGTTCAAGACCGTCGAACACATCCAATACCAATCCGAAGAGGAGTAAGACAGGGTGATGTTATATCCCCGAAACTCTTTACTTGTGCTCTCGAAGACGTGTTCAAGGTTTTGGACTGGAAAAGTCGGGGCGTCAACATAAACGGAGAATACATTTCACACTTGCGTTTTGCGGACGACATAGTAATATTGGCAGAATCGCTGCAAGATCTTGAGAAAATGCTGACCGACCTTAGCCATTCCTCCAGACAAGTGGGTTTAGTGATGAACATGGATAAAACTAAAATCATGCTCAATGAGCACGTCATCACGATGCCCATAATTATCGATAATGCCAGCATCGAAGTTGTTCAGGAATACAACTACCTCGGTCAAATGATACAACTAGGTAGGAATAACTTCGACAAGGAAGCTGACAGAAGAATTCAGCTTGGTTGGGCACCATTTGGGAAATTGCGTCGGGTCTTCAATTCGTCAATACCCCAAAGCCTGAAGACAAAAGTCTTTAATGAGTGTGTCTTGCCTGTTATGACGTATGGAGCGGAAACGTGGACACTGACTATTGGCCTTATCCACAAATTTAAAGTCGCTCAGCGAGCTATGGAAAGGGCTATGTTAGGAGTCTCTCTGAAGGATAAAATCCGGAACGAGGAAATCCGTAGGAGAACGAAAATAATTGATGTAGCCCAAAGAATTAGCAAACTGAAGTGGCAGTGGGCGGGCCATATCTGTCGTAGAACAGATGGCCGCTGGGGCAGACGTGTTCTGGAGTGGAGACCGCGTACTAGCAAACGCAGTGTAGGACGCCCTCCAGCTAGATGGTCCGACGACATCAAGAAGGTAGTGGGAAGTGGCTGGATGAGGAAGGCGGAGGATCGTGTGTGGTGGCGCGCTCTCGGAAAGGCCTATGTCCAGCAGTGGACGAATACAGGCTGTTGATGATGATGATTATGTAGTAAAAAAAGAACAAGTGTGATTCGTTTCGCTCACCGAGGGTTCCGTACGCATTTGTACTTGATTGCTTACTTTCAATATCTCTAAAAATTCTGTATTTTGATATTAATTTATTTTTTTATTATTTAATTTATGTACAAATATATAATTTCATATTTTTCCTATATTTGTAGTATTAGACAGTATTGCTTGCCAAATTTCAGGTTTTAAGTCAACGGAAACTACCATATTTTTGATTGCCTTTATCATTATCAACCCATTTTCGACTGACTGCTGAGCACGAGTTTCCTTTCAGAATAAGAGGGTTAGGCCTCTGTCCACCACGCTGGCCCAATGCGGATTGCCAGACTACACACACATAGAGAATTTAGAAAATTTTCATGTATGCAGGTTTCCTCACTATATTTTTCCTTCACTGTTTGAGACACGTGATATTTAATTTGTTATGAGTATAGAAATATACGTTTTTTTGTCTAAAAAGTACTAAAAAAGTCTCTACTTGTTCCTGAAACAAAAGATTTGACAAACAGACAGATCTATGAGGGTTCTTGTTTGTTTTCTTTTGTAGTACAGAACCCTAAGAATAAACTTGTTTTAAGGGAGTAGGTACAAAATTGGCTTCGCCGTAGTCAAATTATCCAGGGTCAAAATGTCGGCGGACCGCGATGCAATGCATTGCAAAAATCTTTAATAACTTTTGTGCTGCGGCACGGTGCGGTACGCGTGGAATTTTGATGATAAGAGGACTTTTGCTATGCTGTGCGATACGACCCCAGGTATTCAAATTACTGCGCCTTCCTTTAATATAAATAAATAAATACAGTAACACCCGTTTAATACGATTTCGCATGACCCCTAAAACCGACCGATATCTAACGTCACCCGGACGTGGGTCTTCTAACTCACGATCTCTAAGCCGAGGTCTGAGTCTCATAGGAGACGCCCATTTGTAGCCGTTCCGTCCTCTATCTTTATTTCAGCCTTCGAGTCTCATCAGGCGATGCTTCTGCGCTCGCCCAAACCCCCGGTGACGCCGTAGTGGTCCCACATGGAGCCATCGGCACTTACTCAACACGAAAAAAAAACCTAAAAACGAGTCTTAGAAAGCGTATTATACGGAATATGAGTGGGGGATAGTTAAAAATATAACGATCAATGTACACATACATAGTTCAAAAAATTTGTGTATTTGGTGTAAAAACTACCTAATTATGCTACTTAAAGTAATCATAGTTAGGTATGACAAAAAGACTTTGATGCATTAGCAATTACGAAATTTTCAATTGAATTTTACTTTTGCACCCGGACGTGAGTTTTGTAATTCATCTCGGGGTACCCGAACGAAGACACACTCTGTCCAAAACACCCTTCCAGAACGGCCCTATAAGCCGCGATGGCAGTCTCCTCTGAGACTGCCATCTCGGCTTCATCCTTCGGGCCTCATCACGCGATGCTTTTGCGCTCGCCTAAAATCCCCGCCACTGTGGTCTTTGGAGTCTACGGTACTTACATACACAGAAAAAAATCTATGAGGCTACCAAGGTATGTCATCTATATCTATACTTATAATAAAACTGGTCGAACTCTATACATTCATTCGCAATTTGAGATTTTACTTATACCATTTGTAACACCAAACGTTACCGTGGTGTAACGGACGCCAGCGCCATCTAGAATCTATACTTATACAAATTCTGTACATTTTGTACATTCTGTACATTGAAGATATTTTGAAATTTTTTGTTGGGGGGCATTATAAAAGGTTGCCTGGAACAAATCGCCACTTAGCGATAAGGCCGCCTTTTGTATGCTGATCTCTTCCTAATTTGTTTTTATTTCACTTGTATTTGTCTTTGTGGTGTGCAAATAAAGTATATCTATCTATCTATTATATAATCGATACTGAAGCTAAAAATATTCTTTTTTAATTTTTTGTCTGTCTGTCTGTCTGTCCGTGTTTTTTTATTGTTTCGGGCATCACGCTGAAACTACTGAATGAATTAAAATGAAGCTTGGCACGGTTTAAGACCATAATACAGAAAAGGTTATAGGATACTTTTTACTGCGAAAATAAAATAAGAACGGGATGAAATAGGGGTTTAAAAATTTGTTGATAAACCATAAAAAATACGAAATATAATGGGATTCAAAAATTTTTAAAATTCAACCCCTAAAGTGGTGAAATAGGGCAAGCCCTATTTCACCACTTTATAGAAAATCAATGTAAACTTTCAAGAAAGTTTACATTGATTTTCTCGCGGACGAAGTCGCGGTTGTCCGCTAGTAATCAAATAAATGCGCATAGTATTTTTAGTTCCAACCAATATTTAAGTTGGAGCCCTTATAGCATCACTCTTGAGTAAGTAAACCATTTCAAATAGTCTTCAATTCTATGAATTTCATTTAAAGTATTGGCCAATTCAAACCGTCTCATTATTTACTGCACTGCAATCCTGGCGTTATTAAATTTAGGTGCTCTGTTCTGTTCTGAGCAAATTTATTCAATTCTATTTGCTTGAATGCGTTTTACCTGAATTGAAATATGGTTCTTGAAATTGCTTGTGGTTAGAGAAATTAAATATTATTCTGTAGTAAATACAGTTATTTAATATTAAATGTCTATTTACCAATTACTTAGAGAAGTTTACGCTTAACTGCTGGTTCAAGGGTCGGATACAGAAGTTAGTGATTCTTGAGATGGCGCGAATTGCAAGGAGGTTTCTCACTCTGACATGAATTTGTTATAAATATTTAATAGTATTTTGTATTATATTTTAAAAATTAAAAAAAGACCAATAAATAAATGAGATTTTGTATAGTTAGAAAACAATTATAACATTGGTTACATGAGTTATTAACTTAAACCTTGAGCTAGACCTAATTATCTCATCTTTTGGATATTTACTTAAATTCCTTGTATAAATGTCAACGTTAAATTGTAAAATACGTTAGATTATAATCTCATTCGCGATATTGGTATCTGTCGATATATTGTGAACTGAACATACTGATTACAATTTAACGTGTTTTTTCGGTATATTATAATCCATCAAATTCTAATCAGTATGTTCCTTACAGATACAGTAATCACTATGTTCTGTACAAATAATCCCTAAAAAATCTAATAATACCACGTCTTGGGAAAATATCATTTTCACTTGTGAAGTGTCAATTTACACTTTTAATAAGTTACTTTTAATAATTGCGGAACTTTTCTTATAATCCTCAATATTATGTTACGGTGGAATTATTACCTCAGTCGTACATTTATTCTCACGTTCGAGACGTAAAATTATATTATGAGAATTCAGAGTACTTGCCTCTTTAATGGATAAACTCGTACAAAGGGTTAATGATTGCGAGAGATGCGAATTTAAATGTTACTTTAGCTTTAAACTTCTCGGGAATTGTTATACGAATGATATTACAATTACGGATATCTTGAGGGTAAAAATTAATCCAGGCGTTTCATATTTGCATACGTGACCTTATATTTTAAAGCTGTTAGTAATATAATTCGTCAAATGAAGACGGGAGTAAATTATCTTCTTTGTTTCTGCGGTTATTATTTTTAAATATATTTAAGTTTTTAAAAGTAGTCAAATTAAGGTTTTTAACCACTTTTTTTTATAAACTTATATTTAAGAAAAATATAAAACAAAAATCAAAAATAAAATTAAAAAATCGAAATAGTATTGGTAAAATTTCAGAATAATATGAAATGTCAGTAAAAAAGCAGTATGGTCATTATTATTAAAGTTTCTCAGGTTAACTTACAATTTCCGTATCGGCATGGGCACTGTAATATGTCTGTCACAGCAGTGACGGACGTAAATACAGCCTTGCCGCGATAGCTCTAAGAATGCTGTTGGAACTGCCCCTCACCCTTCGGATTGTCACTACCTGATAGCCCAGTGGATACTTGTGTGCATTTTAAGAAATTAAATATCACGTGTCTCATTCGGTGAAGGAAAACATCGTGAGGAAACCTGCATACCAGAGAATTATCTTAATTCTCTGCGTGCGTGAAGTCTGCCAATCCGCATTGGGCCAGCGTGGTGGACTATTGGCCTAACCCAGTCTCATTCTGAGAGGAGACTCGAGCTCAGCAGTGAGCCGAATATGGGTTGATGACGATACACAATATAATGTAGGTAACACACAAAATTGTGCATGTGTGCGATCAGTGGAGTCTCAAAATTCGAATTACTTTTTGCGGTGAATTTGTTGTCACGTAACATGTCTCAGAGTATAGTACAAAATTTCGTTAGACGCAACCAATACACGACATCGTACCGAAACGCTAAATCGCTTGGCGTTAGGTCTTTGCCGTTAGCCTCCTAGGACCAATTAAGAAAACCTTAATCTGTCTAGCTGAGGATCGAGCTCAGGACCTCCGTTTTGTAAATACACCGTGCATACCACTGCGCCACGGAGGTCGCCAGATTATAACGTTCTCAGAGCATTCAGAACAATTAATCATTGTGCCTCGATCCGAAAATCAAATGGTTATTAGCACGGCATTAGCAAACAACCCGATAACTGACTTTGCATTGAATCAGCAACAGGCATCGTGTGTGTTTGCCTAAACGTATAGCCGAATGTAAATTGAAACATCGTGCGAACAGCGTTTGAAGTTATATCGCTTTGATACTATGCGAAAGCCGTGATAGCCTAGTGGATATGACCTCTGCCTCCAATTCGGAGTGTGTAGATTCAAATCCGGTCCGGGGCATGCAACGCCAACTTTTCAGTTGTGTGCATTTTAAGAAATTAAATATCACGTGTCTCAAACGTTTAAGGAAAAACATCGTGAGGAAATCTGCATACCTGAGAATTTCTTAATTCTCTGCGAGTGTGAAGTCTGTCAATCCGCATTGGGCCAGCGTGGTGGACTATGTGGCTTAACCCCTCTCATTCTGAGAGGAGACTCGTGTCAACAATGAGCCGAATATAGGTTATTAATGATGACTATATTGTGACCACTGTGTGGAATGTAAATATATCTTTATGTTATTAATTTTTGGGGTTCCGTAAAGCATAAAACGGAACCCTTGTAGGATCACTTTGATTTCCTTTTGTCTGTCAGTCTATCTGTCAACACCTTTTATCTCAGAAACTTTCTCAGTTTTACAATACACAACCTATTACCCACTATCGGGTAAATTTAAAACCGTATACTTAGGTCTAACAGCATTATTATATCTACACAGTCTCTTCAAGTTGTCAAAAAACCAAACTTGTAAAATAAAAAAAAATATATACGGCTCTCTGTGCTTCAAAACTTCACTCTCAAGGAATAAAAAATCATAGTGTAGATAGAGTTATTAGATTTGGCAAGAAATATCATCTTTAAGTTTACGGAAAATCATAATAAACTGGATATTTAAGTAAGGAATGGTGGTCCAAATTTTGAATTGAGTTAACCATGTCATGTGGGGTATCGAATGAATGGGATTGATTATTTTAATGATGTCCAATTTTTTTTTAATTCTTTACAAGTAAGCCCTTGACTACAATCTCACCTGATGGTAAATGATGATGAAATATAAGTTGGAGGCGGGCTAACGTGTTAGGAGGAGGATGAAAATCCACACCCCTTTCGGTTTCTACACGACATTGTACCAGAACGCTAAATCGCTTGGCGGTACGTCTTTATTGGTAGTACTTAGCCACGGCCAATAACCTCCAAAAGTTTTCCATTTAAGACGAATATTGATTAGTACTCGCCCACCAAGGGTTCCGCCTTGGTGGGCGAGTACTAATCGCAGATGCCTGGTTTTCTTAACATCCTGTAAATGTGCAATAAAGAATAAATAAATTTAAAAATCAAAACCAAAAAAAAAAATAAAGAAGTTAACGAAAACAACTTTTTGGGAGTATGTTCCTTTGTAGTTAGAGTAGGTGATTTTGCGAATAGGTTCTATAGTGTCTAGCCCATTAAAAGTTGTTGTGCACTCTAAATAACAAGCTTCAAAATCGAAACCGATTACGAGTGTGCCATTACCAAATTGGAATTGCAATGGGCGCTTCAATGTTTCATTACTTGCTATCAAACGGAGACATTATATTATGCGTATTTACGATCGACAATCCTTTATCCGGCAATTTCGCATTATATAGTGTAGTGGGACTGGTGGGTAATCATATTTAGCGATGAATTATAGCGGATTTTCTAATAAATGGAACTTAAAGAGAGAGATGAGAATAATAATGAGAATTTTTGGAGTTGTAGTTTATCATTAATATAAATGCAAATATTATATTATATGTATATACCAACGCGTGTGTTTTTAATGCTCGTAGCGTTAATTTCAAGTTTTAACTTTAATTATCACCGTTATCTCTAAATAATCTGACTTTTTTAAACCTACTATTTGTAATGTCTTTTTTACGACCTTTCATTTGATACCCATGTTGTTAGGGTAAGAATAAAAAATTACACTCCACCTTTTTTCATTTGTGCAACGCCCCTCCTCCTTACGCAGTCTGGTAAAAATTGTATTAAAAAGGCAGGATTATGGATGAGAAATAACACAAATAGAACCAGAAGTTTTTGAAAGAAACGCGGTTATTATTATTAGGTACATACTTAAACATACTCCATTTTCAAACTGGATAAAAACACAAGAGATTACATGGAAAAGATATCTTTAATCTGACTTAAGATAAATTATTCCTCAAATAGCTATCTAAGAATACTTTCTCTTGATCCCCAGCCTTAGGAATAGGTAGAGTAATTTCCTGCAGGAAGTCCTTAATACATACATATCCGAGGATCTCATTACCTTTAGCTTGTCCAATTCGCATTCTCTTAGGTAGTCATTAAAATAAATGTCATCTAACTCAGCGAGATGTAGGATTACAAAGTAACTTCTTATGTAAATTTTTAATGTCTATAATGCCAGCCATACACGATCCACTTTGCCGTCAAGCCTGATACAACTGTTTGAAATTGAAACCTATAATTAAATTGAAACATATAATTCTCTAGGTGTGTGAAGTTGTAGTGGGCCAGCGTGGTGGACTATTAGCCTACCCCCTCTCTTTCTGAGAGGACTTTTTTTTTTTTTTTTTTCTTCTTCAGGAGGGGAAATCCTCATAGACACCCTAAAGGGTAGTGCCGGACTCCTACCGGCTAAAACCCCTCCTATCGCCCTGTTAGCCGTGTACCCGCCTTTCAGCCTATAACACGGTAACATTTTTGTCTGTCTTAAGTTCTTGTTATTTTCCTCCTCTTTTCCTCCTTTTCCTTTTCCCTAATAATATCCTCAAGGAAATTACTGATAACATTCCAATTTTTATCAGATTCCAGCATTTTAGATACCAAATTTTGTACACTAATATCGCCCACCTTTGCAGAAACTTCTCGTCTTTCATGTTCCCACTTTACGCAGTGGAAGATGGTGTGCATCGCATCATCTGTATTCTTACAGTACATGCATGTGGCATCTGGTCTTTTACCAATACCTGCAAGATAGCACATAAAAACGCCATCTCCAGTAAAGCACTGTGTAAGTCGATATGTCATTCGGCCAAGCCTCCTGCTGGTCCATTCTTCTATATGAGGAATAAGGCTGTATGTCCATCTACCTTTAGAAGATCCTTCCCATTCCTTTTGACATCTCGCTAGGGTTTCTTTTTCAAGAGTTCCTGATTTTTCAGCGCTTTCTGAGAGGACTGAGGAGACTTGTGCTCTACAGTGAGCCGAATATTAATGATGATGTTGGAGAGTTTGTATTAAATAGCGAAACCCTACTACCTATTGTTTTTTTTTTGTTTAAGTGTAGTTAATTTTTCAAATTTCTTCAAAATGAAGTGAACTTTAATTAGCAGCGATTAGGTCCACTTTACTTTGCAAAAAATTAAGGATTAATACCCAATTCGTGTTTATGAATAAGAGAGGGTAAGAGTTTACTTTGCACACTTCGATCATCTCAGAATACATAAAATAGTAGATTGTTATACAAGGGGCTAAAAAGACCCATACGAGGTATTTTTAGGGCCCAAGACGTAAGGCGAGGGCCGCCTAAATAGAAACCGAGTTTATAATGGGTTTAGCCCCACGTGTTACACTCTGCTTTTCACTACGATTGCGAGAAAATAAAATAGTTTTGTACAATATTCAATGATTTATTTTAATTGAAAATTAAATGTACAAAGTCTACAATGTTGGATATTAAGGGAGATGCTTTTACCCGGTAACATAATTTCCGACTACTGTGAAGACGAATCATGAGTATGTGAGGTAAACGTGGGAGATAATATTTTAAAAAACTCCTTTCGTAAGTGAATCCATTCGTTGTTGTTTTCTCCACTTATTAAATTTTTCGTTTTTTTAAAACAGTATTTAAGTGTATAGATGGCAGAGTAAAATAACTGTACCTACATACACAGGAAGAGAGATTTCAATCATATTTTGTATCCAGATGGAACGTAAAGTTTTTTAGGATTTATTTCAGAGCACTACGATACGGATGTTTAACATTGTTTTCACATTACCAACTGCTATTGTATTAATAATATTACTAAAACAATTCCATATATACGTTCTCTATATAGTTTTATGAGTATTCTCTTGATGCATTTGCGTTATTAACCTACTTCCTACATTGATTTTCTCTCATTTATTTATTTGTCCTTAATTATAATTTTTAACAATGTTATTAAAATACAAAATACTATTAATAATTAATAAAAAAAAAAAAATAACCCTCCCGCTGCTGGGCATTTGAATGTCCAAGCTACTAAGTAAGGAACCTCCTCACAATAACCGCGTCTCAAGAATATTTTGTATCCGACCCTTGAGCCAACAGTTAAGCGAAAGCTTCTTAAGGGGTTTGTCGAAGCTTTTCGCTGTAAGATTCTTGATTCGGTCGCCGCGTTCATAGCCCGCGATAAAAGCTATGCAATAGCTTAAAATGTAAAATTAGTCTATTACCGGGTTAGGCCTCTGTCTTTTTTAGAAGAGAGAATATGGATCTTATCCACCATACTTCTCCAATGTGTTAAGATGTTTAATGTTTGCTTATGTATAGATTACAATCAGGATAGAGGCCTTATTTTGCTCTTCGAGATAAAGGTTAGTTACTTTAACTGGTGACAGAAGTGCTGGCTCATTTTATGGGCAAAGGATCAGTTTGCCACTATTAAATTTCTTGGGCATGACTTGTATAAGTTAAATTAACTTCCTTATTGTATTCTGTATAATTTCCAGAAGTCTTTATTACTTTTTTTTTTTTTAAATATATTTGTATTTATTAATGAAGATAATACTTAAATTGGCTAAACTTATTATAAAAATAAAATATAATTAAATATAACTACTGCTACTTTATTACTTGTACAAAATCTTTATCTATCTATACCTATTATAAAACTATACTGAAGATATTTTGAATTTTTTTATTGAAGGGCATTATACAATCGATACTAAAGCCAAAAATATTTTTTTTTGATTTCTTGTCTGTCTGTCTGTATTTTTTGTTGACCGGGCATCACGCTGAAACTACTGAATGAATTGAAACTAACTGAATGAAATTGAGACCATAATACGGAAAAGGTTATAGGATACTTATTATTGCGAAAATAAAATAAAAAGGGGGTGAAATGGGGGTTGAAAATTTGTATGGAAAGTCTTTCACATTTAGAGTTACAGATTTAAAAATTTGTTCATAAATTGTGAAAAAAAATATGAAATATAATGTGATTCAAGAATTTTTTAAATTCAACCCCTAATATGTTGAAAGTTTACACTGATTTCCACGCGGATGAAGTCGCAGGCGTCCGCTAGTTACAATTAATAAAATAACAGAATGAATGTTCATAATCTTTAACGTTATATATTAAATTCAGGTAAAAAGCTTTTAAATAAAACGAACGAAGAGCGCGGATTATATGTCGAGGTGTAATTAATGTGCTTTTGAGGGTATCCGCTTTATTACACTGAGCTGAACCGCTATTTTAAACGTTCTCTGTAATATGTTATTAAGTTAATAAAATGAATGAATTAATAGCCCTTGACTGTAATCTCATCTGATGGTTAGTGATGATGCAATTTATGATTGAAGCTGTCTAACTTGTTACGAGAAGGATGAATAAATATCCTGCTCTGAAATATGTTATAAAGTTAATAAAATATATAATTAAATGAATGAATTAATAGCCCTTGACTACAATCTCACCTGATGGTTAGTGATGATGCAATATATGATGGAAACGGTCTAACGTGTCACGATAAGGATGAAAATCCTGCTCTGAAATATGTTATAAAGTTAATAAAATACATAATTAAATGAAGAATTTCAATCGCAATTCAACGCGGGAATGCTGCCTGCGTGATGGGCACCCTACCAAGGGCGGCGAATTTTGATAAGTATTTTTAGTTATTAGTTTTAATTTTAATTTATTTTAATTTTGTAGATTTATTATAGTTTATTATAGTTATTATAATATTTCCTTATATTTTATTTTTATAATAAGTTTAGCCTATTTAAGTATTATATTCATTAATAAAACGCTATATTCTAAAAAAGATGGGTGTAAATATGATAAGTAAAATTATATTTTTTAAAGAAATTTGTCATATCTGATGCTAAAAATTAAATGAATGAATTAATAAATAGCCCTTGACTACAATCTAACCTGATAGTTAGTGGTGATACAACCTATGATTGAAGCGGTCTAACTTGTTACGATAAGGATGAAAATCTTGCTCTGAAATATTAATAAAATATATAATTAAATGACGGAATTAATAGTCCTTGACTACAATCTCACCTGATGGTAAGTGATAATGCAATATATGATGGAAGCGGTCTAACTTGTTACGATAAGGATGAAAATCCAAATAAAATAAATATGTTATAAAGCAATGATAATTTTATACTATAGATCGGTTACGTCCCTACAAAATCACCGCAAAAAGTGATCCGAACAATAGGCTACAAAACTGAGCACACACATGCACAATTTTGTCTTTAATTCCATTATTTATTTATGTTTTAATAGTTTTTCCACTTCCTCGACACAACACACGTTATATTTCGCTTTTTAGTAAGCTAGACGTATTTTTATAAAGGTTGGTCCAATCTAATGGAAAAATATAGTAATGAAATAGCCTTTGAATGATGCATGTGTATGGCTCAAAGTTTACATAAAAGCCATATTCCTCTAGCTCTGGAGTCATAAGAAATAAAAGATGAACGGAATCAAAGTAAACTGACGATATGGACAAAGTGAAAAAGAAGTCCTAATGGGATATGTGCTGCAAACTCGCATTTGAAAGCTCTTTAAAAAGGGCTAGTCGTTTCCATAAAGGCATTTTACCGGCAAAAATCACAAACAAATAGCCTAAGAATAAATGCCTATAAATTCCTTGTTGCTTCACTGGTTAAGACTGGGATAGCCTGGTGGATATGACCTCTGTCTACGATTCTGGAGGGTGTAGGTTCGAATCCAGTTTGGAGCCATGCACGTCCAACTTTTCAGTTGTTTGCTTTAAAAAAAAAAATATCACGTGTCTCAAACGGTAAACAAAACATCGTAAGGAAACCTGCATACCAGAGAATTTTCTTAATTCTCTGGTATGTACCCAACTTTTCAGTAGTGTGCATTTTAAGAAATAAAATATCACGTGTTTCAAACTGTGAAGGAAAACATCGTGAGAAAACCTGCATACCAGAGAATTTTCTTAATTCTCTGGTATGCAGTGTGTGAAGTCTGTCAATCCGCATTGGGCCAGCGTGGTGGACTATTGGCCTAACCCCTCTCATTCTAAGAGGAGACTCGAGCTCCGTAGTGAATTGAATATGGGTTGAGGAAGTCCACTGGTTAGGCTTTGCGACTATGAACTATAAAATCCTAGGTTCAAGACTCGGCTGTCAGGCCAGGTAATGAAATATTGGGTTTTCTCTGTTTCAAGAAATTCGTAACTGCATCTTGGAATTAGTGATGTTATATCCCAAGCCTCGGACCGCCGTTGAAGCCATTGGTTACATAAGGGGTCAGAATCATTAACGAAAGGTTGTGAGTTTGATCCCGCTAAATTGTTGTCGTACCCACTCCTAACACTTTCGAATGGCGACCCCGCACTAGTAACAGCAGTGATGGTCGACCCCCCACCAGGTCCACCATTCGCTGGATGCAGATGGCTCAGTATCGTGATGTTTGGAAGTCCCTACAAAAGGCCTATATCCTGCAGTGGACGTCCATCGGCTGATATGTGACTCCTAACACGGTCTCTTCCGACTAGTTGGAAATGCAAACTAAATAAATTAGTTGAGAGAAGATAAATAAATAAATTAGTCACAATGATACGAGCTATTCAAGTTATACAATTCACACAAACTGTGTTGTTTTAGGTGATTAAGTTAATTTTAACACAAACCTCCTGTAACTAGCTTGCATAATACAAGAATAACTCACGATTTACGAACTGGCGTATCGCTTAGTGGTGAAACATTTCTCGTTTCTGTAGTGCCTTGGTGCATTAAAAGTTTGCCTGCAAAGTTGGTTGGATATTTATTTGATTAGTCGCAATGTCGTTTAATTATTTAAAGTTTTTGTGAAGCGTTAGTAATTATAATTTTCAGTTTATGGTTCATTACAAGAGCAGATTCTGTAGCTATCGCTTTGAAAAATGACAAATCCGACCGACAACTTGATCACGTGATCTATCGATAGCAAATGTCATTCCCAAAGTCGACGTGCCACGTGCCACATGACTATAGGCCCAGAAGACCTCCTTATTTATAGAATAATAGCTGACACCCCGCAGTTTTACTCGCGTAGTTCCCGTTCCCGTGAGAATTCGGGGATGAAATATACTTACAAATAACGTAAATTATGCCACTGACAAATAACGTGGCTATCTAGTGGTAAAAGAATTTTACGCAAATGAAGTCGCGGATGTCCTCTAGTACTCCATATAAATAACATAAAATTGAAATTTTGAAAATCCCCGAATGGCATTAATTACACCCTCGATTGAGCTTTCATTTGAGACCCCACTCTAGTATATTTGCAGACATTCACTTATTATTCCCCACTTTCACCCCCCCACAACTTTGAAACGGCTCAATCGATTATCATCACATATGTCTACGAACCTAGGTCACCTTTAATACAAAAAAACTTTATTGAAATCGCTTTATCCATTCGGGAGCTATGGTGCCACATACAGACTGACAGACAGACACGTCAAACTTATAACACCCCTCTTTTTGCGTCGAGGGTTAAAAAGAGCTTGCAGCGATGATTTTCAATTAGGGCCCCAGTCCATGTGAATAATCATAATAGGTAAAAAATACCCCGTCTGCGCTAATCACTATGGACGCATCACCTACGGTTAATCGAACCCTGTGTTTGTTACAATCTGATTTTACATCAATTCTAGTTATATTACAAACTAACGTAATTTAAATTACATTGTGCCATATAATTTAAAATATATTACAGCGAATATATTATCAGAGCAATATATTATATTTTCCCTCTACTAAATTATTTTGCTGCGATTTATTTCCAGACGATGCCTTGGACGGTAATTAAGTGCTACACCGCGCGTGTATTCCTCGAAACCAGGGACGTAACTAGCATCGTATGAGTAAACAAAGGGCCCTCATATTACCTAACCTGAGGGCCCAGCCTGTATAAGCCAAAACTCATAACTATAATTATAATTTTTTGTTGATCAAAATACACGATTACAAATCCCAAAATGCTAAAAATTTACAAAACATTGATGAAATATAAAATTCAAATGTACCGTACAAGCACCCATTTTATTTAATTTATCGAAAATCGTATAAAAGCTTAACCAAGTATTCATTAATACTTAGCATTGTTATTTGGCAAGTTCTATTAAAATAATTTACATTTACAAATCCTGATTAAAATAATGATAAAAACTGTTTTTACCATGTAGGTTGATAGCAAATCCCTATGTTTAGCAAGTTGTTAATCTCTTCCCTTTAAGAGTAGGAAAAAAATGGACGGGAAGATTGTTATCTTTCTCATAATCTTTGACATATTACTAACACACATACCTTTGGTGGAATTCTCAATTTTGCAAAAACTACTAACCCTAGCGTTTCGGTTTCTAATCTATCTAAACATGTCGAAAATTTGACGTGAAAGAACTTTCAGGCGTTTTTGATTTAGGGCCCATATAACTTATTAGGCCCATTTTGAACTAGCTACGGCACTACTAGATAAAGAAAACCCATCCATGTGGTGCGTTCTTGTTTACATAATTTAAGCAAAGGGCCATAAAGTGTGTGTGTGTGTGTGTGTATGAACATAAACGTAGTTTTGACTTAAGAAACGGGGTTACGATAATTATCTCGGTCCCAAGGTTATCGAGGGACTTGAAACTGCGACCTTAGTCAAGTATATAAGCCTGGTACGCCTTTAAAATAAATTTTAGCTCGGGAAAGTCATATAATGTCCCGATGGAAGGCTCCGTTTACATATTTTCGGTTAGTCTAATCGATAGTTAGCTATGTAGTGTAGTGTAGAACCCTACTAATATTATAAACGCGAAAGTGTGCATGGATGTTTGTTACTCTTTAACGCCGCTACTACTGAAGCAATTTGGCCAAAATTTGAAACGGAAATAGGTTTTCCTCTGGATTAACACATAGGCTACTTTTTATCCAGTAGCGAAGATTGAAATTTTCTAGTAGGTAACCCGTTCATGAGTTTTTAGTCTTAATGTGTTTTGGCTGAGTCATCATCATCGTCGTCGTCGAAATGTGTTTTGGCTGAGTCATCATCATCATCATATTAGCCGATGGACGTCCACTGCAGGACATAGGCCTTTTGTAGGGACTTCCAAACATCACGATACTGAGCCACCTGCATCCAGCGAACTCGACTCGCTTGATATCGTCAGTCCATCTGGTGAGGGGTCGACCAAAACTGCTCTTGTGGGGTCGCCATTCCAGCACTTTGGGATCCCAACGTCATTTTTTGCCACTTCAGCTTCGCAACTCGTTATAATCGTTTATTTTTATTTACTTATTATTCTACAAAAAAAAAATTAAATTAACCCTAACCATAGTGAACACAAACCCACAGTTGGTTTTACTGTGCACTAGCTAAGTACTTACGTTAAATTATTATTAACGTTACACTCGTGGATTTTCAAAAGGTAATCCGATAGGAATTGGGTTGTTAGGAACCATCGCCCCTGATACCTACAGACTACAGAGTTCCCCGGATGGATTTTAAAGTGGCTCTTTGGAGTTTTTATCTCGCCTTGTTGCCAACGAACACTACGTTATAGTTTTAATGAGGTTTCTCCTATCTTTATGAGTAAAGTCTCGAGAATGAGTATCTAAATACGAAGTACGAGTATATCTAAATACTACAAGCCCGTAACTTTGTTCGCGTGGATTTTATTTATTTTGGAAAATAAATTAAGTAGCCGTGATAGTCCAGTTAATATGATCTCCGTCTCCGATTCCGGAAGGTGTGGGTTCGAATCCGGTCCGGGGCATGCACCTCCAACTTTTTGGTTGTGTGCATTTTAAGAAATTAAAAATTACGTGATATATCACACTATCACGGCTCCCACCCTCTAGTGGAAAGAACGGCTAATAATGATGATTCCAAGACCTTTCGATGATGATACAAACTTTGTAGTTTTGAGTATTAACCCCTTGTCGTCTATCTTCGTTCTCCGGTGATCCCCCAAATCCAATGCAACAAGCTAGTATTTGGGTAAGCCATCCCATAAATAAAACTAGTGATCCCTAAACGATAGAACTCGAGCTTTGTATAAATTATAGCCTCAATAGCTCAGCGGTAAGAGCGGTTGGACTCATCACCGAGGGGTGGTGGTTCGGTCCCCGCCCCGTCGGTCTATTGTCATACCAACTCCTAGTCTTTCCAGATTAGTTGGAGGGAAATGGGAATATTGGTCATATTATAAAAAAAATATGGCAAACATTGTTTAAAAAAATAATTGACTATGTATTATAGTAGTGTAAAACTATTATTAAAGTAGGCATTATTCATAAAAATATTTAAAATATTATTCTTAAATCTTGTATTGTTTCACTGGAGAGGTGAAAATTTGTAGGTATGAGCATTTCTTGTACTTTTAAATCTGTCATAAGGCTCAGGATTCTAACTCGGAGATCACAGATAAAATTTAGCTAGAATTACGACTTCTATGGAAAACAATCCATCATAATGGAAAAACATGTTTATGTACTTTTAGCAGACTCAAAGGTGATTACAAAAATAAGAAAACTAATGTCGAACAAAGGTTATGATTCACAACATTTGTCAGGACAACTTAATTAACAAATCAAACTGTAACCAAAATAATAGAATCTAGAATAGCAGAGAATGACCTTGAATGAAGTCACGCACTTGTGAACGATGTGTGTAGGGTTAAAGACGCCTTTGACACATATCTAACACTCCCCTTTTCCACTCAAGTCACTCTCCCCGCCTATCTTAAGTAGCCTATAAAGAATTACACAACAAAAGATGTGGACGGCTCGAACGCCACGAGCACACTGAAGCCGTCCGTACCGCAAGTCGTTTCAACGCGCCGATAACATTACTTTTAAAGCATTGAATTTTTATTACAAAAAAGCTTTTGATATGCAAGTTGTGGGAATCGAACCCACAGTCGTGGATGCAGAAAGCAGAAGCAGTGAATAAAAAAACTCCTGATATCAGATTTCATTGGGTGAGAAATATTCTCACTCCAAATATTTTCATGTAAATTGTTTTGCAAATCCTTCGGGGAACCCATTGTATTATATATTTACAAGCTCATTGCCTTTTTTGCAGCCAAATTCATATTCCCAAGGGAGTTTTATGACGAGTCCATTAATTTTCTCTCAGCTTTATGGAGAAAATATAAACGCTGTTTTAATCCCCTTTTCGTTGCCCTGAATATTACACCTAGAAAATCAGATTAGGTAGAAACAACTGCCAATTAAATATTACGAGTACCCCCTTATATACTTGTTTACGGTTAATTGATTTACTTCCATCTAAGATTGCATCATCACTTACCATCAGGTCAGTAGTCAAGGGCTAACCTGTAAAGAATAAAAAAAAAGAATGACATGTATACTATTGACGGGTCACATGATCAAGTTGTCGATCGGATCCGTCAATCCAATACATTTTGTTAGTTTGTAGAAAGGGAATCAACGTGGCACATGGATAAAGCTTCAAACATTTAGGGTCGGGTGTTCGCGAAGTTTTTACGATTTTACTTCACTCATTATTTTTGGAACTTTATACAAAGAAGATGCATTACTCCGAAATCCAACAAGATCCTTATTTAACTTTGAAATAACAAGTACAAGAAAAAAAGTAGGTATTAGGAAAATCTATATTCTTACTGGTAGGTACGAGTTCAAGTCACTTTTACAAGTTTTACTAAATCATATGGTAAGTAAGTCATCTAATACAATGGCGCCCACGTCACCACATGGCTTACGGAAGACCAGCGCTGCGCTGGTGGATCCATCACTAGTATATGCTGAGTGGTGACCATTTTGGTACAACACTCATCATCTTTAGCTTTATTTCATCATGATATGATAAAATAAAGCTAAAGATGGACGTCCACTGCAGGATATAGGCCTTTTGTAGGGACTTCGAAACATCACGAAGTATCGTGATGTTTCGATGCAAGTGGCTCAGTAGAGCCACTTTCATCCAGCGAATAACTGCGACTCGCTTGATGTCGTCAATCCTCCTGGTGGTCGACATTCACTGCGCTTACTAGTGCGGGGTCGCACTAGTAGTCGCGATCGGTAGGGATAATGGGATTTCCTCGATAAATGGGTTATCTAACACTGAACGAATTTTTCAAATCGAACCAGTAGTTCCTGAGATTAGCGCGTTCAAACAAACAAACAAACTCTTCAGCTTTATAATATTAGTATGGATATATACAAACGAAGACGTTGGCAACCACTAGTACGTGATATACGCTAATGGCTTATCTCATTATTCTTTGAATTTATTTCAGAAAGCGCTTAACATTATTGAAAGAAATTGGATATCTGAATTATGAAACGAACGGCGCGGCGTCTTCCGATACTTTTTGTACCGCTTTGTATTATTTACTTAACTCAGTCATTCATACATATATCACTACTAATTTCATTATATTCTTTACAGGTTATCCTTTGACGACAATCTCACCTGATGCTAAGTGATGATCAATCTAAGATGGAAGCGGACTAACTAATGTCGTAGCGGAATGCTAAATCTCTTTCCGGTACGTCTTTGCCGGTAGGGTGGTAACGAGGCACGGCCGAAGCCCCCTACCAGCCAGATCTGATCCAATTAAGAAAACCTCAATCGGCCCATCCGGGGATCGAACCTAGATACCACTGCACCACGGAGGCAGCCAAAAGATATGGGTTGTTAGTAATATTCTTACTAACAAACTGTCGTATAAAAAAATCATTTTACATACAGACACGTGCCAAAGTACTTAAAAAGTAGGTATTTTCATTATACAATTATATCCCAAAAGACAATCTTATACAATAACAACTTTCACAATGCCTTTCAAATTTTCCGTCAAGTCACCACAAAAAATGTCCCCAAAGTGAGATTTTCAACTTAAAATAATATTACCAGAGGCTTATCACAAAGTGGCAATTAAGATGTAAAGATACAAGATTAATTTTAGTGAAATATAAAATGAAAAGCAGTTACTTTTATTTTTAATGCCTTTGGAGCAATCTATGAATCGAATTTTTCTAAAGCAATGGTTTTATCGAATGTATAAAGGACATTTCCCAAAATGGGCCTTTATTATTTATATTTTTTTACGGTTAGAAGATACAAATTCTTGTTCAGAAAATTATTTTCGGTGTAAGCTGTCAATGTCATGTAACTACAACTTCAATAACTCACATTTCGTCTCTATATTATTAGTATAGATATTCACGAATGAATTGGGCCAGATTTAACTCATTATCAGAAAAGCCGTGTGTTTACTTATCAGTCAATCCTCAAATTGACTTTATTAGGGTCAGCTGTAATGAGGGTCGGGTTTTATAACTCTCCTCGGGGAGATACGGACAACGATTACTATTGGTCTCTCAAGACCATTACAATATGTCTATACGCAAGCCTATTTCTTAGCCTTGGCCTTTGTCTTCTTTTTTTTAATCCAACTGGGACTTTACGCTATTGCGGAGTTTTTATTTGCTTACAGGTAGATAGGTACACTTTGATTTGATTTGTATAGTATAGGTGAGTAACAGAAAAAAAGAGCTCCTAAATTCAGTTTACATTTCAATAAGTTTTAAATTCATCGTCTACCAATTAGGTTATTTTAACGGCCAGACCTCTCTCCTTATTATAGAGGGAATATGGAGTAGTACCCACCACGCTGCTCAAATTGGCGGACTTAGAGTTATAAAGCTAGTGTTACACAATATGCTATTTGAAGCACGAAAGCATGCTACTATTGAGCAGTTGCTACTTATTAGCATGTGTATCGCAACATTGCTAATAATGAGCATGCTTATTTCCAGCATGCTCAAGAATCAACAGTCGTGCGATTTATGAGCAGCAAGTAGCATGCTGCGCGGGTACAGGTTTGCTTATTGAGTATGCTAGTCGATCAGCGTTGCTATTCTGTATTCTCTTCACCTTCATCTCTCCCTGTTTAACACGATACTATATACAGAGAGCGATAGATACAAATTAGCATGTGTAATTGGAATGTTTGCTTTGAGCATGCTTATTTAGGAGCATACTTAAAAATAGCATGCTTATTGCTAGCAAATGTAAACTGATGATAAGCATGCTCGTATGGAGCATACTTAATAGCACGTTTAAAGCATGCTATTTTAGAGCATGTGTAACAGAACCTTATAGATTTGCCGTTGTCATGAGCCTGAATATTGCAATACAAATTCAGAACGCAGTGGTCGCACATCTAAAATATCCCCATTCTAAATCGAGCTCTTCGTATGTATAATCAAAGTTCGAGCAATTATATTTTATACTTTCATCCATGAAACGTCTCATGTTTTTGAACCATTTATTTTGTATTCAATATTATACAACTATGTAATTTATTATATTATTTTTATTTATTTATAACTATCTCAGTACTTAATGAAATATTCCTACAGCACCAAAAATAATAAACACTATTTATGAATTTCCTGGCAAACTCACTGTTTGAACGCAAGTTTTTCGAAGGGGCAATAGCTAATCAAAACAACTAAGTGGTTAGTTTGAACTACCTGATTACCATGAACACCTTTTTTGGGTAATTAAAATGTCAAAAGTTTCAATTAGATACTCACTTCTACTTCATTCGTTTAATCCGCCAACGGCGACGTGAATTTGACTTACAACAACGATGACACCGGTCTCACACACCGGATTTTTCTTTAAAATATTTTAACCATTTATTAATTATGTTATTTTACTATCAAACAAAGATATTTAATTAATCTCAGCTATAATATTAATAATATTGACATTTTACTTATCATTAAAGAACTTTGATTAAGACATGTAAAATTACTCAAACTACACATTTATAAATTAAAATTAAAAAATAATCATTATATTTCTGGAATTACTTCGCGCCTACTTTGGCTCAGGACGATGAGGGAAGGGTAATTCCCTCATCGTCGTCAAAGACCTCGGCAGCTACTCGAAATCACAAAGAAAATCGTTGGCGGTAGCAGAAGTTATTAGACTTTTTAAATTATCCGGTCTCACAGACATATATGCTCCGCCACCATTTCACCATTATCCATATTTCACCATTAGCGGGTTAATAGGTATAGGTTACTATGTAACTTTTTTTTTGCATAATATTCAACAGCAATCCCGAATGTCTGGCATTTCGCCATCTATATTAAATGAAATTTGGGCAATTAAGTCTTACGATTGGAATCGAGTGCAAGGTTTTTGAGAATACAAAACTAATTATAACTTAGCGTTGGTAGTTGCTTTAATTATCACTCAACAGAGATAATTAAAAGGCTTTGTAGGGAGATTTTGAAGTTTTCCGATGGAAAGTGAAGGAGAAATTACTTCTTCAATTTAAACTGGCACAAGAGTTTTACATTGTCTGTTGTAAAATTATAAAATCACTTGTAAAATACAATTTCTCAATCTCTTTTCTAACTTGACCTTGGAAAAATCAAAAAAGCTACTCTTACTTCCTTGTTTCAATATGTAGCTACCGTGGAGAATTTTCTCGACGAACAACTAGACTTCATCATCATTATATCAGCTGATATAAGGCATTTTGTAGGGACTTCCAAACATCACAATCCTGTGCCGCCTGTATCCTGCGAATCCTCTGCGACTCGCTTGATGTCGTCAGTCCATCTGGCAACAAGACTTTACGGTGATCAATTTGTCAACATTTTACTTAGTGTCTGTTGTGTCTGTGTGTGCTTATTGTGTGTTTGATGGCTTATGTGTGGCATCATCAGTAAACTGCCTTTTTTTACAAGCCTTTAACCCCCGCCTATAAAGTGGTGTTATAAGTTTAACCGCCATTTGCGTTTATTTGTCTGGGCCACAGATATAAGAGGTAACTAGATTTATAAAGTGTCAATTCTTTATATTGAAACCAGCGTACCCAGGGGCGTGGCCCCTGGGTACGCTAAATGGATGTTTAATATTTAGTGAAAAATTAAATATGTCACCCTTACTTTAGAGTTGAATATTATTTATTCCTTTTGTCACAGAACAAAACAAGACTGCTAGTACATGCACGGACACGTTTGCGTTGTTCCGCACACTCTGGTGTACGCGGGCCACGCTCCCTTGGTACTTCTATTGCTAAAAGCGTTAGTTTTTAGCGTTGTCTGTTCTGTGGTCTGGGCCACCATAGCACTTGAACTGGTTCACTGGGATGTATTTTTCATTTGAAATCTGATTTTCCCGCGATGAATCCGAATGAAAATCAATTCCGCCGTTTACAATCAAACAATATAAGAGAAAATGGGGAAGAACATTTGAATGTTTTCTATTATATTCGAATTTGTGATCATTATAAAACGGTAACTTATGTGAAAATGGTAAAGATTTAATGGCAGGTGAAAATTGCATTAGATACTTTTTGATATTTTTAACCGACTTCAAAAAAAAGGAGGAGGTTCTTAGTTCGACGCGTATGTTTATTTATTTTTTAATATTTGTTACCTCGTAATTTTTTATATGGGGATTTTCATAAATATTTAAATATTAACTTACCATATACCTACCAAGAGTCATAACGTAAACAATATATCTTCATAATGTCGTCTGTGTATTGAATTATTTATCGTATGTTGGCATTAATTGGTGCCATATCAACCAGCAGCGTTCAGTATAAATTAATTTTAGCCGTCTAATTAAACTGAAGGTGGGTTTGTAATGAACACAGTGAGTAATATAACTAATGAACATCCGATACGCTTTGAACGCTGCCTCGATAATTTTATTTGTTACAATTTCCTATATATTTGCTATCGACAGGACACGTGATCAAGATCTGTCATTCCCATACATTTTTCTAATTATCGAAGCGTTTGCGATCGTAGAAAGAGAACTTGCCACTTGGCTACAGGGGCCGGTCTTTATGAAGAACGTCTGATAGTGGTCGTTAATGAATTTAACATTATCTCCTTTAGCCCGCCAACCCGTATTCGAGCAGAGTGGTGGATATAAGGTTTATTTTCCCTATCCATTAGGAAATAGGCCTGCCTCCCTAGTCAAGTGGCATGTCGATTATCTTTCTACGATCGCTAACGCTTCGAAAACTATAAAAATGCATGGGAATGACAGATCTTGATCACATGACCTGTCGATAGCAAATGTTATTCCCTGGGGCTGGATTTTTAATGGGCCCATAAATTGGGCTGGTAATGATGATGGTGAATTGTAAAATTAAATAGGTGTTATAAGAATGAACTTCGGAATGAAAATGAATGAATAATCAGTAAAGATACTAAAGTCAAGTATAACCTCAAAGCTCCCGAAATTCACACCATTCAGAATAGAATGTCATTGAACGAGGTGAACTAAAATTGCTTAATTTAAAAATAGCGACGACCACAAACGAACCAAATTAGATTTTCTACATCGACCGTATCGCCTTTTTGGTGACGAGCTATGTAAAGCGATCTAAAATAACTTTTTAAACTTTAAACTAACATGACTTATAATATTTTTTAAACTTTCAATCATTTGTTTTTGTTGTGTTGTAAATCTCGTAGTTAAATTAGGTTTTGTACACGCACACACTAGTGATTTACTTAATCACTAATTTGATCACTCAATTAATTCCCGATTCCCGGCTGGGCCGATTGAGGTTTTCTTAATTGGTCCAGGTCTGGCTGGTGGGAGGCTTCGGCCGTGGCTAGTTACCACCCTACCGGCAAAGACGTACCGCCAAGCGATTTAGCGTTCCGGTACGGTGTCGTGTAGAAACCGAAAGGAGTGTGAATTTTCATCCTCCTCCTAACAAGTTAGCCCGCTTCCATCTTAGTCTGCATCATCACTTATCAGGTGAGATTGTAGTCAAGGGCTTACTTGCAAAGAAAAAAAAAGTACCTACCCTATTTCTATCGCTATAATAATCTACGACTGAGCCCGACTATCACGAGAGGCTTGTAACGGGTGATTTTTTAAGAGTTAAGTTTTTCAGGTTGGCGGCACTGGTTGGTAATGGCATCCAAACATTATCTGTCAAAGTGAAAAGTTTTCAATATACCCTGCCATTTATTTTTTTTCACTCTTGTTTTATTTCTTGCTGATTTTTTAAAAATATTTTCCATTTTTAACGTAGGTACTGGTTGGTATTATAAATGTAGCGGTTTCGTCGTACCTTTAGAAAATGCCAGCCTCTTGCCTACCTCTTGAGCCTCGTGTAAGGCGACTCCGGATATAGAAATCTCCTTTCAAGGAAAATTTAAAGCCTTTTTAGTTTGCATACAAGTAACATGGATGCGAACGCCTTTCCACACATCCTAAGGCTTAGCAGAATTCAAGCATTCCGAATTGTAATATTTGTCACATAAAATATTTCCTTTGACGGCATCTGTGGCGCAGTGGTATGTGCAGTGGTCTTACAAGACGGAGGTCCTGGGTTCGATCCCCGGCTGGACCGATTGAGATTTTCTTAATTGGTCCAGGTCTGGCTGGCAGGCTGGTGGGAGACTTTGGCCGTGGATAATTACCACAAAGACGTACCGCCAAGCGATTTAGCGTTCCGGTATGATGTCGTGTAGAAACTGAAAGTGGTGTGGATTTCATCCTACTCCTAACAAGTTAGCCTGATTCCATCTTAGATTGCATCACTTATAAATAAAATCTTACTAAACGGCTAAAAGTTCTGATTGTCACTGATAGTTTATTGGTTGCTCGCGTAACTGTACTAGCCAATGGGTCAAGCTGTCAAGCTGTCAAGTTAAATAAGCCAAAACAAAGGTTGACTAGGTCTGCTTTTTAGAACACAATCTGACGTTTCAAAAGTGCTGGTTAACTAAACCTTGAAATAAATTAGTTTTGACTTTGACTTTGATTTTATAAATTAGTAAAGTTACTGGCCATGTGATATCGCTCATTTCCATAGCAACTTTGTTGTTAGTGACATTTTATTTTTGGCACGTCATAGAAATAAAATTCTAACAAAACTTGTTATAGGCGAAAACTACATCGAATAGTATTAAATAGCGGAATTACAAGTAGCAACGTCTCATCGTTATATTAAATCTTGAGAGAGCGCGTATTGTGAGGAAGTTCCTCACTCTGGTGTTCTGACCACCTGGTTGAACGCTTAAAAGTACTGTGGAGGAGCAAATTTTTTAAAGTGCACTCAGACCAATTACCTTAGGACATGCCTCGATAGACGTTACCCCTCTGATCACGATCTAATATGTTTATAAAAAGTGTTCCAGTAGAATCGATATTTCATTGTCGTCATCGTGTAAATAGCTCCCTAAAAATGCCGATTTGTGTAGTTTCACGGCATAAAAGACGGCAACAAACGGCAAGTAAAAGATGAAGTCACGTTTCATTTCTAAGTATTTCTATCTTATTTATATCAAATTTGTAATAATAAACAAAATCTAAAAAGAATCGCCTCTTCTGACGGAACAGTAAAACGTCGCTCAGGTAATCTAATAATCTATGCATATATTCTGTGGATAGTCTAAGCGATATTCTGTATAAAAGTTACACATGTTGTATTGCGAATCAAATTTATAGTTATGACGTGTAGTGTTAAGTTTAATATTTTCGATGTGTGAGTTTACCTCGTCCCACTTATAAAACGACAGATAATTTTGTTGGTGAATTTGGGTGCGATGCATCTCCACATCTAATTCCTCTATGGTCAATCGGCATATTACAATGTGTTTACGTCACAGTTATCATGACATTATGTAGGTAACTGCCGTACATTCCGTTTCTCCGCATTTCGTCTCCAATAGGCGATCGTTTTTCCAAACATTAAACTAAATTTACGAGCGATCCAATTTTACAAAGCATTAAGAAATGTCATTAATGTCCATCTATTGAATTTCAGTTTATTGCTGCAGTGGGCGGTATACATCGGTTTCGATTAAAATTGTTTGGCCTATTCCAGTGTGCTCTATTAGATAGTAGAAGATCTACTTGTGAGGACACTCACACTGAGTAGTACTACCACCAAGCCTCAAAAGCTCCTTGGTGACGAGGCCGAATAAAACCAAATAGTCGTGGGTTCGATCCCCGACTGCTATTAGACAGTACCCACTCCTTTATGACAGTCGATCTGACTGTTTGGAGGGGAACGCGAGTATTGGTAAATTGGTCATATTGGCTATGTTTTGATCTGAAGGGATAAACATATACCATCCCGGAGTTATCTTCGAAAATATTTATTTAAATGATATGCTGCAAAGAGTCATATAGATCTTTATTAAATCAACAATATATTTAAGGTATTTAATTGGCTCAGTGTTAATTGCTTTAATTGGCTAAGTATTAATTGCTGTATTGGTATATATTATTGCTGGTTAACAGGCATATGACGCTTAGCACCTCAGGTTTACGGACAAAGGTCAACGCTTTGATGTTTTACGAATTGCTTCCATAGTGAGGTGTCATTCCAAAAAAAACTAATGTATTAAAATCGGGAGAGACAGTTTGCTATTGTAGCTACGTAACTATCATATCTATCCAAAATGTGCCTGAAAGTAGACAACCACCGTGTAGAGACAACACACATCTTCAAAGCAAGAGCAAAGAGTGAATAGGCATGGCAATAGGTTGTGTTGTAAATCTCGTAGTTAAATTAGGTATTGTAATGTACACGCACACACTAGTGATTTACTTAATCACTAATTTGATCACTCAATTAATTCCTGATTCCCGGCTGGGTCGATTGAGGTTTTCTTAATTGGCCCAGGTCTGGCTGGAGGGAGGTATCGGCCGTGGCTAGTTACCACCCTACCGACAAAGACGTACCGGCAAGCGATGTAGCGTTCCGGTACGATGTCGTGTAGAAACCGAGAGGGGTGTGGATTTTCATCCTCTTATCAAGTTAGCCCAATTTCATCTGAGATTGCATCATCACTAACCATCAGGTGAGACTGTAGTCATGGGGCTAGCTTGTAAAGAAAAAAAAATCAAAAACACTTTTTTAGTTCAGGAGACGGGACGAGTATCTGATTTTTTTATTACATCTATGGTAATAGGCTTTCTAAACCTTTTCAGTGCGGCTAACTATTTATAGGTAAGAGTTACCTTCTCGAGCTTTTAGCTAAAATAAAATGTCAGTACGAAATAATATATCATTTCAGCAGCCTAAGTACCTAAGGGGCGAATGGCTATTAAAAGTTTGAAGAGCCTTGGCAATGCTTATTTTGAAGTTCGCACCTCTTAGGACCCGCGTTACAACTTTTTTAATATCCAACCCTTCTGTGTCAATTTGAGAGAAACCAATAACAAATTGCGGCGACGCAAGCTGATGTTGGGACTTTCTTCTTTGTAATATTTGTCTTTGTTCATTTTCCGTATAATGTTTTTTTTTTATTCTTCACAAGTTAACCCTTGACTCACCTGATGATGATGGAAGCGGGCTAACTTGTTTGGAGGAGGCTGAAAATCCACACCCCTTTCGGTTTCTACACGACATCGTACCAGAACGCTACAAGTAATATTTACGCTAATTAATATATGTATAACGAGCATAACAAGAATCATGATAGCCCAGTGGATAAGACCTCTACCTTGGATTCAGAAGGCGCAAGTTTGAATCCCGTCCTGGGCATGCGCCTCAAACTTTTCAGTTATGTGTTAAGAAATTAGTAATCGAGTAAATGTCACGTATCTCAAACGGTGAAGAAAAAACATCATGTGGAAAACCGCATACCTGAGAATTTTCTTGATTCTTTAATTGTGGGAAGTTTGCCAATCCGCATTGGGCAGCGTAATGGACTATTAGCCTAACCCCTCTCATTCTGTAAGGAGACTCATGCTCAACAGTGAGCTGTATAGGGGTTGTTAATGATGAAAATCAGCTCTTCGAACTATATGCCCCGCCCATAGCCACTTTAGCTTCGCTAGCTAAGTCGGTGACTTTTATAATCATTACTTGACAGTAGCAACTTAGTAAACCAAAAATAATTTATTAAAAACTGATAGCTTGAAATGGAATGTAGGTAATATTTTACCAAAAAACTAATATCGTAAATAGGAATTCCTGTAGAAAATCGGTTACGTCAAGCGGATTTTTTAGGTTCACAATCGATCGTCGCGCCACATATTGCTTATCGGATTTCGCTTGGCAAGCGACGCTTTTTGCCGCTGTGATTCGCCATTATATCTATCGGCTACAGTCTAGATTTAGAACTTTATCGACTTACCCTCATTGAGTTTTGTAATCAAAAGAATATTTCCTGAAATATACAAGTTGCCAATTCTCTTTCTACATATGTTTTTTTTTTTATTCTTTACAAGTTAGCTCTTAACTACACTATCACACCTGATGATAAATGGTAATGCAATCTAAGATGGAAGCCGACTAACTGTTAGGAGGAGAATGAAAGTCCACGCCCCCTTTGGTTTCTACACGACATCGTACTGGAACACTAAATCGCTTTGGGTAGGGTGGTAACTAGCCAAGGCCGAAGCTCACCAGCCTAAAAATTTGAAAACTAAAAAATGCATGGGGATGGTATTCACTATCGATAGGTCATGTGATCAATTAATCAATCGCATGTGTGTTTCCCCATTTTTAGTTTTCGAAGAATAATCGTTAAAATCTATCAATATCTATATCTGATTGATGTTTTTTCCATTTTTTACATTTCAAAGAATTTTCGTTTTATAAAGAGATGTGTTTGTGTCAAAATCACGACTTGAAATATTATATCAAATAAAATTAAAAACCATTCTATAAGATTTTACTATAAGACTACCTTTAATCCGTTTTCATCGTTCACTAAAAACAGTGTCACTAAAAAAATTTGGAGTTTGAAAATTTGAAAATTTGAAAATCATACACTAAAAGATTAATTATAGTGTAATTGATGTAGAAGTTTTAATTGGCGAGTGAGTTGCCACATGAAAAGGTTTCGTAAATAACATGTTGATATTGTAAGTTTCATGAAAATATCTGCTAACTGGATTTGGGAGCTGACGATCTGACCCAAACAAGATTAAATTTGTTTTGATGAAGGGCAACCCATGTTATTTAATGAAATCTACACTTACCAGCGTAATTGGATGTTATTAATTAAATAATGATTTAACTCTCTTACATTTATTAAACAATTCTATATTCGTATTATGATAACTGGGGATTTGATTTCCCGTATAATGCCGAGCAAAATATAAAAAACCTTCAGCTTTATATACTTTAATAAACTCGCGTCATATTAAAGTAGGCGGATAATTGTGCTTCTGAGTATAGTTTTAACAGACTCTCTTCTTCGATCTTACTGACTTTATCTTTATAATTAACAACGGACTTAGTATGCATTTTTTTATTTCCAATTGTGTTTTTAAGTTGGTCAACTATTGCAATTGCTAAAAAAAATTTTGTTTAGAGTGACTTGAGTGGAAAAGGGGAGTGTTTGTTAACAGTCAAAGGTACCTTTAACCCTACACACAACGTTCACAAGTGCGTGACTTCACTCAAGATCGTTCTCTGCCATTCTAGGGTCTTATTTAGGTTACAGTTTGATTTGTAAATTAAGTTGTCCTGACAAATGTTGTGAACCTTTGTTCGACATTAGTTTTTTTATTTTTGTAATCACTTCTGAGTCTGCTAAAATAAGACTACACGGCCTGTGCAGTTTATAGCCGGGATGCGTAAAAGCATTTCCCAGCGTAAAAAACAATGCTGTTTTGAATAAATGCGATGGTACTACTCCAAGTTCAATAAACAACACACACACACAGAAAACATATATGGCTATAAAAAGGGAAAGAGGCGCCATGCAAATATGATGGTATGTGCTATATAAAGTTATGAATAATTTTGCTTGTATCAGCAGTTCGTTTCGTTGTTAAGGACATAAATTATCTTTATTAAGATATATCTATTACAATGTTTTTATATTGTATATTTTCATGGTAGTATTCCCGTTCCGGTAAATTGCCGGAATAATTCCCGGAAGAGCCGTGATAGCCCAGTGGATATGACCACTGCCTCCGATTCCGGAGGGTGTGGGTTCGAATCCGGTCCGGAGCATGCACCGCCAAATTTTCAATTGTGTGTATTTTAATAAATTAAATATCACGGTTCAAAAACTAGAAAAATGTATATTCCCATACATTTTTCTAGTTTTTGAAGCGTGATATTTTAGCGTGACTTTTGCTTTAAACAGGTCACGTGATCAAGATCTGTCAGTCCCTATTTTTCTAGTTTTCGAAGCGTTTCTAGTTTTCGAAGCGATCGTGGTAAGAGAATTGTCGTACCACTTGGCTACAGGGGCAGTTTAGAAAGGTAGCAGGAAAATATTTAAAAAAAAAACGCTTTATGTCCAATATTCTCCTTTCTCCCCCAACTAAGCGTAAGACCTTTCATAGGAGTGGTTACGACCTTAGTACAATGGGCGGAGATCCTCTTATTTAAAGTCCCAGATCCTTTTGATCCTAAAGTTTGTGAGGTTTTAGGGGTTATCTCTGAATCTACTTAACCAATTTTAATAATTCTTTTATCAATAGATTGCCCCGTTATTTGTTATATTTTATTCCTGTATACGGGAACGGGAACTACGCGGGTGAAACTAAAGGGCGTGCCCTTAATAAACTGCGATCGTTATATTCAAGCCTGATAACGTTATCCTTCGTAACACACTAGTATGCTTATGATAGTAGAAACTGAAATTACCCGGGAAACTAAAAAAAAATGGGAGGGTATTCTTAAAATAATAGTGCAAAAATAACTCAGTTTAATCATTGCATTTTTTTTTTATATAGGTAGTAATTTTTGGCACATATGCGTTTTTTAACAAACATTAGTAAATTTTTTTTAAATTGCTGGGCAATTATAGTCTCTTCTTTCAGTAGCCAAACTCTATGAAAATTCAAAATTCATTTATTTAAATTAGGCTTAGTTCAAGCACTTTTAAAAAGTCAGAATTATGTCATAATTTAATTTAATCAAATGGTGGTAATAATAGTCGAAAACTTAAAATTAAAGTTATGAAGATTATCCAAACGTGCCTTGGTCCGAGAAGAGCCCTCAACAAAGTCAGCCAAGGTTTATTTTTTTTTTGTTTAAACTTGATAACTATGATGTAAACTTGTAGACTAAATCTAGTGTTAAGTTATGATAGAATAGCAAAACGAAATAAAACTCCAACCACTGCGTAGGTACATAATAAAAATGGAACATTTACAATTCTTTAGCGGGAAACGCGAACATCAGGCGGTCCAATGCGAATCAATGAATCGCTGAATCGCCAGTTTGAGCGGAAATAATGAATGCATCGTAAAATAAAATAAATATTTTTATCTTATCTGTGTGTCTTATATCTCTGGATCTACTGAAACGATTTTGAAAATTCTTTTACCGATAGAAAGACGCGTATTCCCACAAGAATGGGAACTACGCTGGTAAAACCTCAGGGCGCTACTAGTGTAAAAATCTATACTACTAATAACAGTAGAAGAAAGAAAAAAAATAAAACACAGTTTATTGTACACCACAAATAACTAATATATCGTCATAGTTTTTAGTAGTCCAAATCCAAATGGTTCAAACGTGGGTTATAAGTATAATAACAATTTTTTAGCGCCGATTTAAAACTCGTATTGAATTTCCAAGAAAAAAGCGGTCTACTGGATCAATCGGTCAACCTTCAGTTATTGTCTACAAAATAACTTCGATAGACTCTCAACTTTTTATAGGTTTTGCGAGTTTATTGATTTCTACGCTACTGATGAGGTGGTCTAAGCTTCTATATATTGGCAACTCGTAACACTTCCGATGGTCAGCGCGGGCCGGCGGGCGTGTAGCGATGAATGAAAAGTCCACGACTGATGCACCTCGCATGATTTCAGACCTGCGCTGTCTTTCCCCCCGTCGCCCGCATATCATGGGAGTGTCACCAAAGAACTTGCCAGACTATAGCCTCGGATCATGGTAAATTATTGTATAAGTAGACTGCCTCGTTGGTACAGTGGCTATGTAGCTTTGGAGCACGAGGTTTTCGGTTCGAGTCCTGGGTCGGGCTAAACGTAAATACCTACTGAGCTTACTTTTCTTTAACCCCTTTCGGTTTCTACACGGCATCGTACCGGAACGCTAAATCGCTTGGCGGTACGTCTTTGCCGGTAGGGTGGTAACTAGCCACGGCCGAAGCCTCCCACCAGCCAGACCTGGACAAATTAAGAAAATCTCAATCTGCCCAGCCGTGGATCGAACCCAGGACCTCCGTCTTGTAAATCCACCGCGCATACCACTGCGCCACGGAGGCCGTCAAACGCTTTACGCTTTGCCTCGTATTGTTAAAAACATATTTAATAAAAAAAACGGCCAAGTGCGAGTCCGGCAATGCGCATTGTAATTCGCAGATTAAATGAGCAGTTAAATCCCTTATTTTCTGCACAAATACCGATTACGATACCCACACAATGGGACAGACGATAAAAAATTCATCCTGACTAGTTTTAATTAACACTTTTTTAACACAAATTATGAAATGAATGTCCGCTCCAACTGAGCTAGGCCTGTTATACTCAAACGAAATCATTATCATCATCGTCATTATCAACCCATATTCGGCTCACTACTGAGCGCGAGTCTCCTCCCAGAATGAGAGGGGTCATTCCACCGCTGGCCCAATGCGGATTGGCAGACTTCACACACGTAGAGAATTAAGAAAATTCTCAAGTATGCACGTTTCACGATGTTTTTCCTTCACCGTTTGAGACACGTGATACAACTGAAAAGTTGGAGGTACATGCCCCAGACAGGATTCGAACCTACGCCCTCCGTAATCGGAGGCAGAGGTCATACCCACTGGGCTATCACGGCTCTATCAAACGAAATCACGTAACGAGAATTCTCAAACTACCCCCGAATTTAAGAATATTCCCGTAGTAGATGGAAGTTCAAGATGAGATTGGCTGCCGTGCTAGAAATATGGTCAGGACGTTATTTATTATAGCGAGGTCAACAAAATAATAAAAGGGACCTCTCCACAGAATATTGTTTGGAAGAAACTTTCGAGATAAAAAGCTATCTCCGCTTCTACTGAAATAGCCAACGTTTTAAACTAGAATGGAGCTACAAACTGTGTCTTGTATTTTATTATTGGAGAAATTCACACTATGTTTTTTTTTATTCTTTACAAGTTAGCCCTTGACTACAATCTCACCTGGTGGTAAGTGATGATGCAGTCCAACATGGTAGCGGGCTAACTTGTAAGGAGGATGAATATCCACACACCTTTCAGTTTCTACAAGACTTCGTACCGGAACGATAAACTTTGGTATGTCTTTGCCGGCCAGACCTGGACCAATTAAGAAAATCTCAATCGACTCAGCCCGGGATCGAACCCAGGACCTCCGTTTTGTAAATCCACCGCACATACCACTGCGCCACGGTGGATGTCGAACCACGCTCTGCTACCACAAATATGTATCGTCGTATGTTTTAAAATAAACAAAATTTGTAGTTTTACGCGAAAATTCCTTGTTATGGAGCTTAACTATGACCTCTATATGTTCAACAGCATATATAGAATACAGAGAAATACAAAATGTTAAGAAGAAGAAGAACAAATACTTTATTGCACACAAAAATACAATTATAAATTTAAACATTAAAAAGATAATTTAAACTTAGCATGCAAAGGCGGCCTTATTACTATAAGTAATCTCTACCAGGCAACCCCTGACGAGAAAACTTGCGAAGAAACAGCGGGAAGGTGCAACAGGTACATTATACGTAATTACATATATAAATAAATAAATATATATACGTAAATATGATGTTAAAATTAACATATGTATTACATAATATATTACAACTAAAAAAAATATATAATAAATAACAATAAAATAAATACCTCGAAAAATGAAATTTTAATTCAACGACAAATAATGTCGTTTCAAAAGAAACTTAAAAATGGCAAGTGAATTACTGGCACGGACAAAAGACGGCAAATTATTCCACATTTTGACAGCCTCAGAAGTAAAAGACTTGCTTTAAAACTTTGTCTTAGAACAAGGTATTACATGTTATTTGGAAATATTGTTTAGCCACTTTAGCACAAGCCGCGAACGGATAACGCACACAACTACACGATTCGTCGATTCATCGAAATCATTCATTTCGTTTGTCATTAATTCGTCGAAATCGTTCATCGACAAATCGCACTAAAATTGGCCCGCTCTCAGCGGGACTTTAGATTATATAATACTAGCTGCACCCTGTCTAAGTGTTAATCCAGGTTATAATCTATTTTAATACAAAATTTCAGCTAATTCGGTTTAGTAGTCACGACGTGAAAGAGTAACAAATATTCACACTATCACAACCATCAGTTTTTCGCAAATCTCGCAAATACCATGGAATTTTTGGGTTAAAGTAGCCTGTGTGTTAATCTCGGGTATAATCTATGTACGTTTTAAATTTCAACCAAATCAATCAGTAGTTGCGACGTTATAGACTAACAAACATCCAAACATACATACAATAAAAAAAACCGAATAAGATGTGTGTCGATTCCCGCCGCAGCATATGTGGTGTAGGTTCTATGGTTGATTCACCCAGCGAAGGGTTCCCAATTATACGTCATCAGTGCCGACTTAGAATGGTGGTTTTGATTGGCCAACCACAACTCTTTTATTTTTAATCGCTACTTAGATGTGATACTTTTCTTTTGGGCACAGAAAAAATCATCCCCACTCAACATATGGGGGAAGTACTCTAGGAGCTAAAGCGCTTATAGGCAGATGGACAGATAGGCATGGCAAAACTACCATAGTGGTTTCTTGTTGGCTAAATAATTATGACAAAAAATTACCGAAAACTCCTTATTTAAAAGCCTGATAAAAATAGCCTATACGTCCTGTTTGTTACGTAAGTAAAATGTGAAAGATTTTTATCTAAAAAGCACAAAACTTTAGTGTACTTCCGGCTATTCCTCAAAGCTTAATGTTCACTGAGGCAATAAATTAAGCCTTTGTGGACTTTTTGCTACAACCCGTTGTAGGCCGTAATAGGTAACATATTTGTACATGTTTTTTGCTCCGATACAAAAAGAGGGTTGTATTAACCCTGGTTTTGTCTCTACTAATTCTTTAGTAATCGATCAGTTGTGAACCATATTTTAAATAAAAGGCCTGAAGTCAAAACCATAAATGATATTTTGTAGCATGAGTTAGTAGCTAGAAAATACTGGGTTAATCTTTCTGTAAATTATTCAAAAGCAGTCAGGAGTCATAGCGCAGTGTTGATCGTCTCTTAACTATGCGGATCGATGGCATGAATCGGAAGATAGGGATAATGATGATGATGATGATGATGATGATGATGATGATGATGACGATGACGATGACGATGACGATGACGACCGACCTCCGACCGTGACTTCGGCTAGGCATTCTACCCAAGCATATAAAACGCGCAACTTCCGGCCGCGCACCGCATTGTACACCGGCTTTCGGCCGGGGGTTTGTGATAGGGCCTCCAACCGTGGCTTCGACTAGGCATTTTATCCAAGTACATTAAACGCGGCCTCCGGCCGTTCATGTTTGGAGTTCTATTTTTGTAAATTGGTTATCATCATCATCATCATATCTGCCGATGGACGTCCACTGCAGGACATAAGCTTTTTGTAGGGACTTCCAAACATCACGATACTGAGCCACCTGCATCCAGCGAATCCCTGCGACTCGCTTAATGTCGTCAGTCCACCTGGTGGGGGGTCGGCCAACACTGCGCTTACTAGTGCGGGGTCGCCATTCCAGCACTTTGGGACCCCAACGTCCATCGGCTCTTCGAACTATGTGCCCCGCCCATTGCCACTTCAGCTTCGCAACTCGTTGAACTATGTCTGTGATTTAGGTTCTTCTACGGATTTCCTCATTTCTGATTCGATCACGCAGAGATACTCCTAACATAGCTCGTTCCATCGCCCGCTGTGTGACTCTGAGCCTTCTTATGAGGCCCATAGTTAGCGACCAAGTCTCGGAACTAATGAAATGAAAATGATTAGTGGACTATTTGTTATGCGAATAGATAAATGTTAAAGTGTACATCGATTTTCAAGCGGACAAAGTCGCGGGCATCTGCTAGTACCTATGATATAATTGCATCCGTCTCTTAAGAAACGTTATCTTTAAGTAAAATTTCAGTTTGTTCATAGTCTAGGGCCAGCAAGGTAACACCCATTTCAATTTATTACGATTCAAAGTATTAATTTAGTGAGTGATATCTCATGATACTCGTTAGTCTAAGATGGGTAATTATTGTAATCAATATGCGACCGCTTGGTCCTTAATGGGTTGCGAAGGTAGTTGGTGTTAATGTGGGACATTAACATTCCTCCATTCCTGGGAACTCAACACGTATATTAAGCATGATGTATGACAATGCATTAGTGCACACATATCAGACCATTTCGACAATGATTCGAATATAATTATGTAGGTCTGTATGTTTGTTCGTTTAGATGTTGGAAATAAATGACACAAAACGTTAATTAATTTTAATTTTTGACTAGATATTTTTTTATTCTACAAATTAGCCCTTGACAGCGTGATGATGCAATCTAAGATGAAAGTAAGCTTTGTTAGGAGTGAGTTGAAAATCTACACCATTTTTAGTTTCTAGTCGACATAGTACCGAAACTCTGACTAGCTTGGAAATCTTTGCCGGTAGCCTCCCAATAGCCAGAGATAAAATCTTAATACGACTGAACACATTTGAGCAATTTAAACTAGTCTTGGAATAATGTAAATGTTAAAGATTGAAACAGATGATAATTTAATAACTGAAAAACTAATATTAAGTTTTGTGTTCAAGAAACTCCTTAATTAAGAAAATTTACTCTTTACGAAAATCTATTAAGTATATTTCAATACTAGTAAACGCCTCGCGATTTCACCTGCGTGGTTACGGTTTCCCTAGGAATACGGGCTATCGATAAATGGGCTATCTAACACTGAAAGAATTTTTCAAATCGGTCTAGTAGTTCCCGAGATTAGCAAGTTCAAACAAACAAACTCTTCAGCTTTATTAGTATAGATTTGAAACTATAAACAAAGGTTATGAGTACTCAAACTACTCTGCTATTATAAAACCTGCATAATGTGAAAAAATGTGAAGAAATTATATTTGAATAACACTTTTTTTATTATTTACAAGTTAGCCCTTGACTACAATCTCACCTGATGGTAAGTGATGATGCAGTCTAAGATGGAAGCGGGCTAACTTGTTAGGAGGAGGATGAAAATCCACACCCCTTTTCGGTTTACACGACATCATACCGGAACGATAAATCATTTGGCGGTATGTCTTTATCGGTAGGGTGCTAACTAGCCACGGCCGAAGCCTCCCACCAGCCAGACCTGGACCGATTAAGAAAATCTCTATTGGCCCAGCCGGGGATCGAACCCAGGACCTCCGTTTAGGAACATAAAGATAGCTTTTAATAAAATGATTCCAATATCACTTATTAAAAAAAAAACAACGAATCCCTTTTCGATTTAGATAATTGATCAATTATTTTCTATCCATTCAAAATAATTATTCAACTAAGCATTAATGATGCCGAGTAAACGATTCATTTGTAACCTCTCGAAATCGGCAAATTTTTTACTTAAATTAATACCCAAAAATATGGCGTGCGTAATCACAAATGAATGAATTTTGCCTGAAAATTTCTGTTCAGCCTTTTCTTATTTTTGGTTAATAAAAAACCGGCGTCAATAAATCAGGCCCTTTTTGTCATAAATATCCTTGTCATATTATCAGACATGGGGTCCACAAAAACTTATACCTTACTTACGTATTTTATATACTATCCAGTCCAATAACGAAGGATAAAAAATAATATATTAACTTACTCGTATGGCTCACTCCATATTGAAAAATTCTCGCCAATTTGATGATGAGGGTTGACTTATCTTAAAAATATCCATGCAAGAAACATTTTAGTCAAGTAAGCAAATACGGCTACAATTTTGATTTAGTTTGTATGAAAGATATCTTGATCGCGAGTTCATAACTAAAATTGGTGATCTGTTTCTTCGATGATATTGAGGATGTGGTAATAGTTATCACCCATATTCGGCACACTGCTGAGCTCGAGTCTCCTCTCAGAATGAGAGGGAGGTAAGGATTCCACCACGCTGGCCAAATTCGGATTGGCAGACTTCACACACGCAGAGAATTAAGAAAATTCATTGGTATGCAGGTTTCCTTACGATGTTTTCCTTCACCTCATGATTTAATTTCTTAAAATGCACACAACTGAAAAGTAGTTACCTCGTTATTGATACAAGAGAGGAGGGCAGTTTACCAAAAGTTGTTAGAAATCAATTGTAAAAATGCATAGATCCTGGGCTAACAGGTAACCCCATTCTCACCAACTTACAGCATAGCTACGTTAAGACTCAATAGTTATGGAAATAAAATATTTGGATCTTGCTCCCAAGATTAACGAAATACAGAATGTATAGAGTCAACGGTTATTGTTCAGGCAGTTATTTTTGTCTCATGGAACAAGTGTCGGGTACGTAAGGTAGTGATTCTTGAAATGACACGTATTGTAGGAAGATTCCTCAATCTGGAGACCTGACCATCTTGACTTTTCAAAACCATTGTTGGAAGTGTCGGAAAAAGTCAAGCCTCTCGCGAGCTTTCATCAAAAACGCAGCACAATCCCTTCAATATATTATAACAAAAATAAATTCTAGATATAGAAAAACAGAGCATTTACTTACAATGAAAGCTTACACCGATATTTTCGGACAAAGTCACGGGCGGTCTGCTAGTAAAAATTAAAGGCAGGGGTAGGTAACTCTTTATTAATATAAAAAGTTTGATAAATTTCCTGCCAACGACACTCACTTCCTCCACTTCAAAGGTATTAAGTATTCCAGGTAATACTTGTCTCTATCTATGTAAATTAACGATTGATGTTCATGACAGCATTCTAAGAAAAATCTTCTTCTTAAAGTGGTATCTCCTTTACGCCGTTTGACGATCATTAAGGCAATATTTATATACCTAGTAGGTAGGTAAAAGGACTTTTTGAAGGAAGGTTTTCGAACAACCTCTTAAGTAAGGATGTACATTTTTTTAACGGATATATAGCACGCAAGTAAGGACATCCACCGGGTATTTGACTTCTTTGGATTTCGCTTTGTATTTATAGAAAATTTAACATAAACTAAATAATTAACTTTTGCAAAATAATTAAATTTATTTTTTTCATTAATTCAATAACTCACTATGTATTTACAATTATTTACACTAACTACAACAATAATAATATTTAATTAAATTAAGTACCGATTCTAAAAATAAATAAAAAAACCTAAATAATAAGTGTACCTACAATTTTAATGATTTTCATATTTGTTAATAAAGCAACAAGGAATTACCTTCTTTTTCTGCAGTGTGTGTTGTCCTAAATATTCGCTTATAGATATAATATAAAAAGGTTTTTTTATAACAAATTTGCTGTTTCAAAAAAAGTTTTCAAGGTAGGAATTAATTATTTTAGCAATTAATTATCCCACAGTTGGTGACATCTTAATAATGGAGCCAAAATTATGAATCAGACGTGAAATTATCTGCGTGGAACGAATATTAATTCAATTGTCAACGAGAGAAAATGGAATGATATATTGCAAATTTTGTTCAACATTACTTGTCTTTACAAATATTATAGAGTTTGTTTGTTTGCTTTGAATAGGCTCTGAAACTACTGAATCAATTTAAAAAAATATGAATAGTAGTTTCAGCGTGATGCCCGGCCAGGAAAATCACGGACAGATAGACAAAAAATCGAAAAAAAAAATATTTTTGGTTTCAGTATCGATTATTATTTAATGCCCTCCAACAAAATTTTCAAAATGTCTACAATGAACAGAATTTGACCTGTTACAGTTTTATAATAAGTATAGATGAATCAGAAAAATTGAAAATTCCTTGGAAAAATCCATGAATCCCTTTGGTTTTGTCAAAACCAAAATTACATTTATTATAACAACACACGAAGTCACGGGCGTCCTCTATCTAGAATCTGAATGATTAACTCAATCACTGTGTAAAATTAAAATTCGAGTGTTCGCTTCGAAAAAAGAAAATTATGGACAACCAAAAGCTTTTTATTTCCTTAATAATAATTGCGGAAAAATTCGCGTGATTTATAACGACCCTTAATAATCGCGCTTCTCTTGTTCGCGTTGTTTCAAGCCCGTTTGAATAAAGTATTTTGACATACATTGAATTTGGTTATTTGAAAAATGAGTGTTAGCCCTCATTCGCACGAGAGTTTTTTACGGACGTAAAAAAGCGTTCAAATACAACAAATGCATTCACAAGTATATGTTTACACGACGGTTTTAAAACACGACGCTTTTTTTCGAGCAGTGCTGCCTTTTTCAATTTTGGGCGTTGGAAATAGACCTTCATTTAACTTCATACTATACGAACGTCCGTTAAAAAAACTCTTACGCGTTACATTGTTTACGTAAAATTCCTTTAAATAATAAACTTTAAGAAGTTTTAGAGAAAGGTTAGCACGACGACAGGGAAACTAGCGGACCCACAGGACTTCGTACGCGTTAAACTGTTTTTACAAATACCGCGCGAACAATAATTTCCTTAGCGGTACAAAGACACCTATATGTTGTTCCATAACCTCCTCTATCTTCCAGTGAAAGTCCCGTTAAAATTGGTTTAGTCGTTCCAGAGATGAGTCCGGGCAAACAGAAAGACAGATAAACAGAGGACAATATTAAAAAATAGCTTGATAATGTTTTAGTGTATAATCACTTTAGCCCTTGAAAAAGCAGTTATTTGGAAATCACAGAAAGACATTTCATTTTTATTTATATATGGTGATACTAACACTTTATACTTGGATGATTTAGGGTCTGCGCGGCTATTCTTTAACTATGTTTTGTATAGCTCGCAAATGCGAGTTTCGAATTCACCGCTATCTTTCTCATTTTAAAGTATCGTGTTAAACAGAGAGAGATAGGCGTGAATTCGCACTTGCGAGTCATAAAAATATCGTTACCTAGCCGATTTTTTAAATCTGCTACATTTCTAAGCCTTCGTAGTCCTTTTCCATAGTTATCATAGTCCCACCACAATTACTACAATTACTAATTATATACTATTACTAATTATAAGTATGGGCTGATTAACTTTAATTTTTTGTAAAGTGACCAAGGACGGGTTACCACAGACTCTTAGACCATACAAGGGAGGCGTCGTTATTTTAAATACACGCTAAATAGACTTATTTCATCATTATCAACTCAAATTCGGCTTACTGCTGAGCTCGAGTCTCCTGTAATAATGACAGAGGTTAGGCCAATAGTCCACCATGCTGGCCCAATGCAGATTGGCAGACTTCACACACGCAGAGATTTATTTAGGAGGACTTAACTATATGTACACTATCTTCTACTGTACTATCACTACAAAAATATTAGGCTAATTTTGCCATAATTAAACGTGGATACAAGAAATCCAACTCATCTTTTTTTAGTAAATTGAATTTTTGCTGTAATCCAAAATAGCCGGATTTTAATCAGAGATTATTGTACGTCGCTTTCAGGGAACGTAAATTGAGCGTAAAAATTGCGGGATAGCCTCAAAATAATATTACGGAATTTCATACTGAAAAATGACGTAATCACAAATCCGGAATAACACGTGTAGGATATTAATGACTTAATTCCATTTTATGATTTTACATAGTAATATTGCTACACTGGTATAATTTATGATTAAACAAACTTATCTGTAATAGACTACAAGCTCTTCAACAAAAATTACATGCGAAACGAACCAACATGAATAACGCTTAGAAGGCTGTTACTATATCAGAAAATAGCTCTGAGCACTATGCCGTCATTTCTGAGCGGCACAGGTGAGTGAGCTGGTAATGATCTGTTCGTTATCAACCTATATTCAGCTCACTACTGTGCTGTGCACTGTACTGTGCTCGAGCCTCCTCTCAGAATGAGAGAGGTTAGGCCAATAGTCCACCACGCTGGCCCAATGCACATTGGTAGACTTCACACACGCATAGAATTAAGAAAATTCTCTGGTATGCAGGTTCCCTCACGATGTTTTCCTTCACCGTTTGAGACACGTGATATTTCATTTCTTAAAATGCACACAACTGAAAAGTTGGAGGTGCATGCCCCGGACCGGATTCGAACCAACACCCTCCGGAAGCGGAGGAAGAGTTCATATCCACTGTGCTATCACGGCTCATTAACGGCTGGTAATGATAATGAACTTATTCTATCCAATGTGTTCTATTCCTAGTATCACTTATCAGGCTGCAAACTCATCTAGTTGTAAACTCATAGTAAAAACCGTGAGTGTATTGGAGGCTTTATAGGAAAGGTTTGTTGGCGCGCAATTCGCATCCCCGATCCTCCCAGCGGATATTAATCGTTGAAATGGCAAACGTTGCTTCAAACCCCGCTTGATGGATTTCACTTGGTAAATAGTTTTAAACGAGTTGAGTTTTTTCCTCTATAAAGCTCCATATATGGCAACATTGTACGAATGAATGGATTATTCATCTGCATATTTTTATGGTACTGTACGAACAAACGAGCTAATTGTGATCCTCGTAATCCTAGGAACTCTCGTAACTTAATTTTTAAGTTTTCTACTTTAATCTATACTTATAATAAATCTGTAGAGAGGTCAATTCTGTACATGAGATATTTTTCCAAAATAACTATCAGCGGTGATTACTGATCTATGATGCCAAAAATGCAATCAGTAAAATTTTTGTCTGTCTGTCTGTCTTAATGTTCGTTATAGAAACAAAAACAACTCGACGGATTTCAACAAAACTTGGTACAATTGTTTTTCATACTCCTAAATTTCATATAGTATACTTTTCATCACGCTACTATTAATAGGAGAAGATCAGTGAAGGGAAATGTTGGGAAAACAGGAGAAGTTACTCCATTTTTAAAGCTTCCGTCGCGTGTGCAGCCTTAATGGTAGGGTAGGGGTAGGGGTAGGGTAGGGGTAGGGTAGGGGTAGGGTAGGGGTAGGGTAGGGGTAGGGTAGGGGTAGGGTAGGGGTAGGGTAGGGGTAGGGGTAGGGTAGGGGTAGGGGTAGGGTAGGGGTAGGGTAGGGGTAGGGTAGGGGTAGGGTAGGGGTAGGGTAGGGGTAGGGTAGGGGTAGGGTAGGGGTAGGGTAGGGGTAGGGTAGGGGTAGGGTAGGGTAGGGTAATTGAAAGTTTACATCAACTTTCAGGCGGACTAGGTCCACTAGGTATCACTAATATCCTAAATTAGTAGATCTGTTTTATGTAAATTAAGCATCTGTTTAATGGATGAGAAGTGTCTTATAACAAATTTATTAAGTATTTTTCATATCAAATTTAATTCGGTTAAAAATACATTGCGAGCAGGTTTCCTAAAAATCTCCCGACCAAATTATTATTAACCACTATTAACTATTAATGATAGTTAGGCCAGGAGTTTTTGAGGCTACCTACTCATTTTTATATAAAATATTTTGTAACAGATGGATTTTCATGACTGTCCAGTCATCATTATTTCTTCATATCATTAAGTTACAATTTTTTTCACAGTAAAGAAGAGCCCCTTGTGGTTCCTCATTAACGGTTAAAACAGCTTTCGTAATTTCGTCGGTAAATACCCTTTGCTAGGATCGGAAGTGCAAATTGTGGGGCTACGTAAAAGCTTTACTCTTAAGCTAAAAATACATGCCTTCTTAAACAAGGGCGCCTAAAATACAAATTGGAAAGTTTTAAAGATATATAGTTATATCAGTTTTATTTATTTATTTTTATAGGGTACCAACAGGTTATGACAATTAAAATTGAGTTTTACAAAAACATAGATTAGTGAAGTTGTTGTGTCATAGACCCACTTATAGGTTACCTCAACATGCGTAATTTAGTACTCGAATAGATACATAAAAAGAATTAAAAGAATAATAAATAGGTTAATTAGACTAAATTAGGGAGAAAACTGTTTTAGATTTGCGTTTGAAAATATAGATATGGATCTATCACACAATTACATTATGAACAGAATTAGACTAATATAACAATAAAAAGAAAAAAAAAACAGTATAATCTAAAGAAAAAAATAACATTTAAGAGGTATCCCTTTTGTACTGCGTTAAAAAATATTTTTCTAGTTTATTTTTGAAAATAGGCAAAGTGTCACCAGCTATATCAATATTTACTTCCTTAGAAATAGTGTTATATGTGGAAATCATTCTATTTAATGGAGCTGAAGTGCTAGTGACTAGTGCTTGGAGTAACTAGTCCAGAAAGGCGTGAAATTTTTGACCCGACAATATGGTCTTGGTATTCTGAAAGAAATTCTAGAAAGTAAAGTGGAAGTGGAAAGTGAATCAGTTAGATAAGTAGTAAAGATATATAGTATATAAAGTTTTAAAGATAGATATATGACGTCGCTGACTTTTTTAAGAACTTTTAAAGGTACGCCTCCATACATTGATTTAAATTATACGCAATAATTAAATCAGCGCATGCGAATATGTCAGTCTTTCGGTCTGACCTATAGGAGAAAAACTAAGATAACTCAGTAATTATATATGATACAAATATAAAATGTAGCACTCCCCGATAACGTAGCATTCTACGAATTTTTAAAATCGGATGAGTAGTTCCAAAGATTACCCCTCACAAAGAATTGTTAGAAACTTACAAACTTTACCTCTTTATATTATTAGTATAGAAATTAGATATATATTTAAAAGCCTCTAATCGTAGAAACAGATGCAGAGAGAAAAGATACATGGACCTATGTCTGTCAAGTGTTTCCTTAAAATCCGAGCCACGTTATTAGACGGCCTCCGTGGTGGCGCGATGGATTTACAAGATGGAGGTCCTAGGTTCGATCCCTGGCTAGGCTGATTGAGGTTTTCTTACTTTCTTACTTGGCGCAGGTCTGGCTGGTGGGAGACTTCGGCCGTGTAGTTACCACTTACCGGCAAAAACGTACCGCGATTTAGCGTTCCGGTACGGTGTCGTGTGGAAACCAAAATGGGTGTGGATTTTTCATCCTCCTCCTAATACTCTTACCATCAGATGATATTGTAGTCATGGCAACAAGCTAACTTGTAAATAATAAAAAAAAGAAAAAAATCGGTTGTCTGAAGTCGGTTTACTGACGATAGTTGAACGTAACAACGTCATAGAAATGTTCGTTTTTCTAAAATACTGTTTAATAATCTTCAGAGACCAGAATTCTTTATTTCTTGTAAAAAATGTTGGCAACCTTAGGACAAAGGAACGACGCATGACGTCATCTTTTTCGAGTGTGCAGGCGGCTCCATCGAATCATAAGACGTCGTCACGTCAAAAAATCCAAAAAAAATTTAGTAAAACAAGAAATAACTTTGAAGGAAACCTATAGTTTAGAAAAAGCTTCACAGCTACTATGCAGCGCGAGCTATTAAATGGATTCGCCGTAATCTGGCCCATACTATCGGCTTTTCCAGTAACGGATGCATTGCAAAGGTCAGAAGGCTATCGATCCATATAAAAATAGGTGGCATTTGATAGATATTTCAAGTGAAAAACCGGAGATTTGTTAATTTTAGTAGAATCGATAATAGATTAGCGCTTGTTTGCTCTTACCAGATGGAACTCTAGAGCTTTATTTAAAGCGACAGTTTAAGAAGCTTAAGCTCTCATTCGCACGAGAGTTTTTTTAACGGACATTAAAAAAGTATTTTGGTTTAAAAATAATTTTGGTTGTTGATATTTATGACTCATCTATACTAATATTATAAAGCTGAAGACTTTGTTTGATTGTTTGTTTGTTTGTTTGATTGAACGCGCTAATCTCAGGAACTACTGGTCTGATTTGAAAATTTTTTTCAATGTTAGATAGCCCATTTATTGAGAAAGGCTATAGGCTATATATTATCCCCATATTTCTACGAGAACGGGAACCATGCGGGTGAAACCGCGCGGCTTCAGCCAGTAATATATATTATTAAGACTCATTTGTTTGTTTGTTTTTTTGATTGATTGACCGCGCTAATCTCAGGAGCTACTGGTCCGATTTGATAGCCCATTTATCGAGGAAGGCTGTATATTATACACGTATTCCTACGAAAACATAAAGAGGGTGAAAACAATGAATAAAGTCTACGACTAAATGATACGGAGCTTTGAAAATATTCTCATTTATTTCTGTTGACCCTTTCTCTTATGTTTGGAACTGGTTAAGCACCTAATTACGCCTTTGCCCTAATTGTACCCTTTCGTAGACCTTTCTCAGTGTTAATGTAAGTAATTAAAATGTGCTTTACAGGGGTGCTAAAGAGAAATAAACATATAACTTATGTTGTACTTATCAAATTAAAAAAAAATCAAAATTCATTTATTTCAATTAGGCTTAGTTTACAAGCACTTTTGAAATATCAGGATTATGTCATAATTTAATTTAATCTAATGGTGGTAATAATAATCGAAAACTTAAAATTAAAGTTACGAGGGTTCCAAACGCGCCTTGGTCCGAGAAGAGCCTACAACTAACTCAGCCAAGGTAAAAGGTATCGTATGACGTAATTAATATTAATGACCAGGGGATAGATCTGCCGCTCTAGCTACTCGTATGTTACATCTGGACGGCCACTGGCATAGTGGTGTGCGCGGTGGATTTACAACACGGAGGTCCTGGGTCCGATCCCCGGCTGGGCCGATTGAGGTTGTCTTAATTGATCCAGGTCTGGCTGGTGGGATGCTTCGGCCGTGGCTAGTTACCACCCTATCAGCAAAGACATACCACCAAGCGATTTAGCGTTCTAGTACGATGTCGTGAAATAAGGGTTTCCACATTTTTTTCCCAAATAATAGCCAAATTCCAAATAGTTTTTGTGTAGAAGTTGACACCATTACAGTCAGTTTTTTACCAATCGCACATGAATCATAACCTACCTAATATCCAGGTTATTAAAGGGCCTATCTTTATTTTGAATGTCAGCCAAATCGGTTCAGTAGTTGCGGCATTAAAAAGTAACAAACGTCCAAACGGACATCGATACAGACTTTCACGTTTATTATATATATTAGTAGGATGACTGTCAGCATTTATAAGATGATAGCCCAATGAAAAAATAATATAAAAATGAAATAAGTCAAACTGAGATTTTCAAAAAGCTAAAAGACCTTGATATTTCAAAAGGATCAGGACCGGACAATATTCCACCAATATTCATTAGAAATTGCGCGACCTATCTAGTTGTTCCTATTTACCTAATTTTTAAAGCGTCATTAAACTCTGGTACCTTTCCAACTCTTTGGAAACAGGCAAAAGTTGTACCAATATTCAAGAGTGATGACGAAAAGGATATACAGAACTATAGGCCCATATCAATTCTCTCTGTTTTTGCCAAGGTCTTTGAGTCTTTAGTTTGTCCCCTAATACAAACATATTTCAAAAGTTTTGTCTCTGATTACCAGCATGGATTTTTGCCTGGCCGGTCAACTACCACAAATTTAGTTAGTTTCCATTCTACTTTATCAGAAGCTATAGACTCTCAAAAACAAGTAGACACCATTTATACAGATTTTAAAAAGGCATTCGATAAAGTACCTCATGCTCTTCTAGTTGAAAAATTAAAGTATTATGGGTTCTCAGGTTCGGTATTGCAATGGTTATCGTCATATTTGAACGAACGAACATTTTACGTAGTTATTAATGGTTTTAGCTCCTCGATAAACAAAATAACGTCAGGTATACCTCAAGGATCGCATCTAGGCCCGATTTTGTTTAATATATTTGTAAACGACGTTGTACTATGCTTTGAACAGTCCAAACCATTTTTATATGCCGATGACCTAAAGATATCAAAAACAATTTGTTCAATGGCCGATTCAGTTCTACTGCAGAGTGATCTAAATAGACTTATAAATTGGTGCAAATCTAATGGCATGCAACTTAACCTTAATAAATGTCTTCATATTAAATTCACTCGTAAAGTCAATATATTTCAAACACAATATAAATTAGATGGTAATAGTCTCAAGGAAGTTGACGTCATAAGAGATTTAGGAGTTATGTTTGACAGAAAATTAACCTTTTTGAACCATATAGAAAGTGTGATAAAGAAAGCGTCTAAATTACTGGGATTTGTTATGCGCCAAGGTCGATCTTTCAAAGAACCTAAAACTAAAATGATTCTTTATAATAGTCTTGTGCGTAGTCATTTGGAGTACTGTAGTATTGTTTGGCGTCCACATTACGCTACCCACCATTTAAGGCTAGAACGTGTGCAAAAAAGATTTATGTGGCATCTATCATACTCATCAAAAATTCATAAAACAGTAGTTTCATATAGGAAAAGGCTCAAGTATTTTAAAATGATAACCCTCGAACAAAGACGGGATTTGTTAGACCTAATATTCTTATATAAACTGCTAAGAAATAAGTTAGACTGCCCTGAGTTATTAGGTAAAATAAATTTTAGAGTGCCATATAGATATCCGCGTTCTGCTATTACTCCACTTTTTCCACCTCACACCAGGACAGTTTTCGGCGCCAACTCCATCTTCCCTCGGCTATGTAAACTGTATAATAAGCTTAGTGGTTCACTGGATGTCAATTCAAATTCGCCAAACACATTTCGCAGGTTAATCATTAATAACCTGGTTAGCCAAGTATGATTGGCTTGTTTTATTAGTTTCCTTGCATTTTTTTTACTATTTATTGTTTAGTTTTTTTATTAATTTTTGATTATATAGTTTTAGAAACAGAAATACATATTTATTTTTTTCTTTTTTGCTTTTAATTAGGATACTTTAGATTTATATTTAAGTTGTAAAATATAAGTATTTTGTTTTGTAAAATATTAGATGAAAGTGGTTTTGCAAGCAATGTTTGCTTTAATACGATTTTGCATACGCTAAGCATGTTAGTTCATAAGTTGATTTTTTGTATGTGTAAAAATATGTAAAAGTCGCTAGCAAACTTAATAAATAAATAAATAAATAAATAAAAAGACCTCTGCCTCCGATTATGGAGGGTGTGGGTTCGAATCCGGTCCGGGCATGCACCTCCCACTTTTCAGTTGTGTGCATATTAATAATAATAAATTAAATATCACGTGTCTCAAACGGTGAAGAAAAAACATCGTGAGGAAACCTGCATACTAGAGAATTTTCTTAATTCTCTACGTGTGTGAAGTCTGCCAATCCGCATTGGGCCAGCGGGGTGGACTATTGGCCTATACCTTCGCATTCTGAGAGGAGACTCGAAAATTTTCGAAGAAGCCAAATTCGGCTCACTCGCGTGAGCCGAATTTGGGTTGATAATGATGAAAATGCGGCTTGTCTGGCTATCGCAGCTTCTTAGTCTATATTGAAATTTTAAACAACGAAACAACAATAGACAAATTATTTTATATAAATAATTCATAATCAAGCTTCAAAGCAACCCAGCGCCTTTTATGAAAATTAGGAGTAATTTTCGTCTAATGTTCCAAAATACTTGCGATTAACATAATAAAGGGCAATTAAAATTACAAATTAGTAACTTAATGGCCACGTGAACTTCATCCATTAAACGGGCTTAGAAGACGCAGAAGTATTATTATATCCTCACTTTTGTGTGTTTAGTATCCATTCCTGTCTGGGGTTCCGTAGCTCGAATAAAAAAAAGAACTCTTATATATATCAGTCGAGCACTTTTGATAACGGAGAAGCCGTAGCCTCAGAGCAGATTCTAAGCTTTACGTGTCAAGGATGGCAGATACACAAAGTAACACTATCGATCATTACCGAAACTAATACTAATACAGTTCTACCCTCTAACTAAAATACTGATCAAGTACAGCGCTGATACTATCACATGTAAACAAGGGTTGTCTATCATAGGGCAGGTAGTGAAGCACGAGCGAGATTACGGGCTGGCAACCGCTAGTAGCAGGGTTAAAGACGTCTTTTACAACCGGTTAATGCTCTACTTCCTCGCTCGTGTTGCCTTCCAGCCGAGTAGCTAACAAATATTATTGTAATGGCCTCACTATATGATTAACTGACTCACCCAATTCCTTAACTCACTGCTAAACTGACTAGATCCAGCTAGAGCGTTCAACTGAATACACTTGAAATATACCGCGAGCTCTCTCAGAGATCGTCAACTGACAGATGTCCACAGACAAACAACTGACAGATAAACGACACGTACTCCTTGACGTTTCTAACAGATATCGCTTACGTCGGAATGCAAGATGGCGCTACTATCTAATCCACCGACATATACTTTGTTGCCCGTTGGTCTGTCTGTCAAGACCCTTTATTTCGGTAATGCGCAGACTCGACGGTCTATAATTCAAGTGTTTCATGACGTCACTACAACGAATCCCTTACAAACGGAGTGTTTGACAAAAATATTAGTTATCAATTAGTTTGACGTTTAGTACATCAAGTGTGATAATGACGTCACAAAATGGACGTCAGAGTTTTTGACATTTGGAAAATTTGCAAAAGAAATCCTTAACTTTATTAATTGATATCGATATATTTCGGACCCTAATTCCATGTACACGAAATTAATATTGTTTATATTAATTTTGATAATGAGTCAACTACCTACATAAACAAATACATTTCGCCTTCACAATAGTAAATAGGTACTATGGCTACGAAACTAGCTATGATATTATAATGTTGGGGTTAATACCCGACTATTATAAGACGTTAACAGTTTGAATTTCAACCCTTAAATGATAATGTCTGACATTGTGCTCATGGTAATGGGCAATCAGTGTGTAGCAGGAGGTCGTAGTTCTGTATGTGTGGCTTATTGGAGACCATTCCTGCACGTTTATCGTAAACGGTATCCACGTACGTCGAATATTAAGGTACTGTTACACATGCTCTAAAATAGCATGCTAAAAACGTGCTATTAAGTATGCTCCATACGAGCATGCCTATCATCAGTGTACATTTGCTAGCAATAAGCATGCTATTTTTAAGTATGCTCCTGAATAAGCATGATCAAAGCAAACATTCCAATTACACATGCTAATTTGTATCTATCGCTCTCTGTCAATAGTATCATGTTAGACAGGGAGAGATGAAGGTGAAGAAATTAGAGAATAGCAATGCTGATCGACTCAATAAGCAAACCTGTTCAGACGCGCTAAAAGCACGCCCCCTTCCACCTGCGCATCAAGTAGCATGCTCATAAATCGCATGACTGTTGATTCTTGAACAAGCTCGAAATAAGCATGCCCATTATTAGCAATGTTGCGATACACATGCTAATAAGTAGCAATTGCTCAATAGTAGCAAGCTTTCGTGCTTGAAATGAGCATGTGTAACAGTAGCTTTACAGTGCATATAGATGGCTATAAACGTTGTATAAGAGCCTAGAATATAAGAGATAGCCCAGAATATGATCTGCCTTTGATTTGGAGAGAGGACAAGTACCTCCACCTTTCAGTTATATGCATTTTAATAAATTAAATGTTCTACGTCTCAAACGGTGAAGAAAAAACGTCGTCGAAATCTGCATACCTGAGATTTTTTTCAATTCTACGTGTGTGAACTCTGCCAATCCACATTGGGTCAGCGTGGTAGACTATTAGCCTAACCCCTCTCATTCTGAGAGAAGACTCGTGCTTAAGCCCCCATTCGCACGAGAGTTTTTTTGTCGTCATACTATATTTGAATGCTTTTTCAACGTCCGCTAAAAAATCTCTTGTGCGAATGAGGGCTAACAGTGAGCCGAATATGGGCTGTTAATGATAACGATGATAAAATTTCTTCAAAAAGACATAGTATCTGGTAATGGCTGGTTTTTTGTTTACTACCCAATTGTTGCTCATTCTTCGAATATTCTAGTCATAATAACTGTAATATCAGATATTTTTTCACATTATCGATTTTATTACTCTGACCGTAATATCTTACATTTTATTTACTGCGAATGATAAATTTATTTTTATAGCCGACTTATTTTCCCAAAGATACCGTAGGACTGTGAATTCCCTTTTTATTTGTATGTACGTCAACGCCGATAAAAGTTTTTATTGCCGTTTTTGGGGTGCGTATTGTTTAAGGTTTGTGACATCAGAAAACACGATTTTTTTGACGGCCTCCGTGGCGCATACCACTGCGCCACGGAGGCCGTCAAAAAAATCGTGTTAACGGCGCGGTGGTTTTAATGACGGAGGTCCTGGGTTCGATCCCCAGCTGGGCCGATTGAGGTTTTCTTAATTGGTCCAGGTCTAGCTGGTGGGAGGCTTCGGCCGTGGCTAGTTATCACCCTACCGACAAAGTTACAACAAGTTAGCCCGATTCCATCTTAGAACTCATCATCAATTACCATCAGGTGAGATTGTTAAAGGTTTGTTTGAAGGGCTAACTTGTATTTTCTTTCAAACATTATATTTTTTATACTGCTTTGTTGGTTAAATTGTCTATCTGTAATCTTTAAGGTTAGAGACATCAGAAAATGTGTATTGAAGGAAAAAGTAAGGCAAACTTGAACACAACATGTTTGTCTGCGATTTCAATTTTACGGTGTTTTCTCAAGTGTTTATAGTTATTTACAAGATACTATAGTCTACAACTTTAGGTTTTTTACACAACAATAATACTACTCAAAAAGGTTCTTTTAAGCGACACTTTTCGTTTCGATTCACATACATTTTATTTTTAATAATAAGCTTTACGGCTCTGGGTTCTAGCCCTTTTGAGTCCGGATTCACATACAACAAATTAATTATCACGGACCAATTATAGAAAGACCTGCCCCGCAAGACGTTACCTCTCTGTCAAACAACCAACGATCTAACGCGTTATCGATTGTATCGATGTTTCATTATTGTAATCGTTTTCGTCGTCTAAAAAGCTCCCTAATAATTCCGGTTTGTGTAGTAAGTAGTCAGTCAGTCAATGGCATGAAAAACGGTCAACAACTTCTAATTCACTAAAAGATGACGTGACGTTTAATTTGAAAATATTTCTATTTTATTTTTGTTATTCTTTACATGGTAGCCCTTGATTTCAGTCTCACTCAGTAACTGATGTTCAGTCAGTAACTGATGATGCAATCTAAGATCGAAGCGGGCTAACTTGTTAGGAGGAGGATGAAAATCCACACCCCTTTCAGTTTCTACACGACATCGTACCGGAACGTTAAATCGCTTGTCGGTACGCCTTCGCGGTCGAAGCCTTCTACCAGCCAGACCTGAACCAATTAAGAAAACCTCAATCGGCCCAGCCGGGAATCCAACCCAGGACCTCCGTCTTGTAAATCCACCGCGCATACCACTGCGCCACGGAGGTCGTCAAAAACATAATTATAATTAATAATAAATTAAAACAATATATAAAAGAAAAATCGATTCTATTCTTCTAACGAACGAACGAACAGCAAAACATTGATCCATTGATTGAATATTCTGTGTACAGATTATAATTATTATTTGTTAAATTTTTTCGATGTGTGAGTTTACCTCGTCCCCCTCTAAAAACGACAGACAATTTTGTTTCTGCATTTGGGTGCGATGCATTTCCATGTCTAATTCCTCTATGTTAATTAAATAGAGTTTGCAGAAATACAACACAAACGACATAAAAAGAACCTTAAATACCCCAAGCAGACATGAGTCACAAACCATTTTGAAAAACAAAGATTGAGTTTTATGGGTATTAATATGCATTTATAAAATTAAATAAGAGCTTTAATTAATTTTATAAATCGTATTATCGTATTATCATATCAAAAGAAGAAAGAAGTTGTAATTCAAATGATGTTTTCTTTTATTATAATGTGAATAAAATATTTTCATTTATTGCAGAATTACCTTAAACTATGATTAATTTTTTGATTTTGTATTAAGTGAAAGAAGATTTGAGATTTGACAGTTCACACTTCACAGCACAGAACACTACTTTATTTTTTGTCTGTGACTAATACTCCTACTTCACAGTATTCGTTAACTAAATCCAGTTTGTTGTGCGTATTTTCTTCCCTTATAATTTTTGTTATTTCGTTTTGTTCTCGTTTCGTTGTTATTGTTTATTATTGTTATTTGTTGTTCATTTACTGTTTTTAATTTTATTTAGTTTAGTACGAAATTAAATTAGCACTTTAAATCTTAATATTTTACAAATAGAGGCCTAAATTGAAAAGTAGTGTCTTAACAAACTCATCAAATTCTACATAAAAACGTATATCTAACAATAACCCACACTACGAGAAAACGAGTAAAAACTACTTGTCAAGTTTTTAATTTACGCCTATAATCGCGTACATAATTTTCATAGTCAAGCAACAGTTTTCTATTAGTAATTGAGTTACAGATAGAAGGACAGACGGACATGGGTATGGGTATCTTCAAGTCAAGAGTGAATAGGCATCTTCTAGGCAAGCGCGTTCTACCAAAGGCTGCCTCATAGCTTACAATCTAGCGTACAGCTAAGCGGTGCTTGCTTCTACATAATAAAAAAACAAAACTATAAGGGTTCTTTATTGACCACGGAACCCTAAATATAAGTGAAACATTATCTGTTCGATAAATAACAGTTTATAGGAACATAAAATATAAAAAAAAATTGTCTATCAAAGGAAGTTTTATTTCATGACAATATTCGTGAATAACGCTTTAGTAAAATGTTGAGCACCCCTGAATCATATGTTTTTGTTTATTTACATTGTTTAAAATACCTACCCGATCTGACTATAGAACACAATCACATTTTTAATTTTTTGACGTGACAACGTCTTATAATTTGATGAAGCCGGCTGCACATTCAAAAAAAGATGATGTCATATATCGTTCCCTCGCTCTAGGGTTCCCAACTTGTTTTTACAAGAAATAAAGTAAGTACTGGTCTATGAAGATTATTAAACAGTATTTTAGAAAAACGAACATTTTCTTTTGAAAAATGCAACCATTCCAGCAGTATTTTCTTATGACGTTGTCACGTTCAACTATCGTCAGTAAACCGACTTTACAGATAACCGATTTTTTTTTATCTGTATTCTATATTCGGGTTAATTTGTATATTCTAGTATATCTTTGGAACGGCTTGACCGATTTTACTGTAACTTTCACTCCTTCATAAAACATGGATGATCGAGGTAACTAAGCAACATACTCGTATATACATACACACTGAACTACACACAGACAAAGTCACGGGCGGCCCCTAATCTGAAATAAAAACTGCAACTACATACACTTCAAAATGATTGATTATTTAAGGAATTTATTGGATGGTATCTCAATTTGATCAGTATTTATTATCTTTCGTTTAAAAGCAGCGTGGTGAAGCCAGTGAAATCCATAAAAAACAAGCGTCACGTGTCTCCTTGACATCCACATATACAAACTTTTTTAATAATTTGTATTTCAAAATTTAACACTAACAACAATTACGTAAATTAATATAGTAATCAATAATTAGCAATAAATAAATACTCCATCTTATTTCTCTAGTTTTTGTGAACAGTTATTTTTCTTAAATAATATTGAAAATTACTGATGCGACGCTTCGTATCGTACTGACTCGAGAATGTATTAGCTTTTGAATTTTGTATTTGGAACGGCTACGACACCGTCATTTTCCGTGCGATCTATCTGCCTATTATTCTTTAATCTGTGTGCTTCGTGCAGAAAATACGGTTTGATGAAAACAATGATACCCACGCAAAGCTCGGTTACAGATTATTCCTTTGTGCCTCTCAATTGACGGTAGTGCAAACATTTGCCGCGCGTTTAAATTGAAAATATAAAGAAGTTATATAAAAACAACTGAGTCGATACTAGGTACATTTGCATTTTATTGAAGCCTGGTCTAACTTAGCATAGTTACAAACATGCAATACCTCCAACCAATACCAATTATGACGGCCTCCGTGGCGCAGTGGTGTGCGCGGTGGATTTAATGATGGAGGTCCTGGGTTCGATCCCCGGCTGGGCCGATTGAAGTATTCTTAATAGGGATGATGACAGTTTTTTAAATTGTATATAAATTAAGAGTATGCTAACAGTAAAGCAATTTTGTAAAAGGAACAAGGTATCTACGATCATTACTTTCGGAGCTACAGGAATTTAAAGGGTCAGGTTTGCGGCGCTGCCGCGGATCCCTGAAAAACGCCCTATACAAAATGGCACGAACTAATGACGTCGTAGGTAATGTAATGATCGTTAGATTTGTATGTGCGTTCAAACAAAATTACTAATATATTTGTTATTTGTGCGTTTATGTTTATAGTTCATGTATTAAAAAATGTCACATTTAATGTAAGGAAAACTGTATGAATTTTCATCTAATTACGATAAAAGATTTTTAATAGATTTCGAAATGTTATAATCTCATTTATTTTGCAAATATCCAGACAATCTTTGCTTTTTATGTATAAATTATAAATATTACATTGACATTATTTACCCGAATGTGTCATAAAAATCAATATATTCATACCTAGTCATCATCCCCATTGGTCCAGGTCTGGCTGGTGGGAGGCTTCGGCCGTGGCTAGTTACCACCCTACCGACAAAGACGTACCGCCAAGCGATTTAGCGTTCCGGTACGATGTCGTGTACAAACCAAAGGGGTGAGGATTTTCATCCTACTCCAAAAAAGTTAGCCGTCCTTCATCACATTACATCAGGTGAGATTGTAGTCAAGGGCTAACTTGTAAATACAAAAAAAAAAACCTACCTAACATACAATATGTTTATTCAGTGCTATGGAAGATTTAAAATTAAAACATAGGGGTGCTGGGGAGTATTTCCCATTACTTCAAAGTGTTGACGAGTCTATTTATAGGAGCCGAACTAATTTTTTAACTAAAGATTTTTTAACTAATTTTTTAACTTTCATTTTTTTTTTATTTTATTTTATTTTATTGAGGGCTTACAAACAACATCATAGTACACAATCATATTATCATATAAATAAAAATTATAACTATGACACCAGCTTCGGAAACCACAGATTACAATACTATAAAGTAGACTACTACGTACCTAAATACTTTATATAAAATTATTACAACCAAATTTAAAAAAAAAAAAAAAAATAAATTGAAAATTGAATAAAAAAAAAATGGATGAAAGAAAAGACTAAAGACTAAAACTAAATTATTAATTAACTAATAGCTATAAACTCTGTAAGCGTTTTATAACCAACCTCATGAAGTTCAACCTCTACCTCAACCTTTCATGTTCTATTTACAAAAAAAATATTAATGACTGTAAACTTATTTCGTGGTTGATCATTATGAATATTATTACTACATTATTATACATACCACGATAAAACAACGAGATTTTTAAATAATATTCATAAAAGAAATATTATTTACCCCGAAAATATTAATTTTAGAACACATAAAACATTTGAACATTTTTTAATTAATTTTCGGTAAAGAATATAACCCCAGCCCCTGAGTTACGGGAAATACTCCCCAGCGCCCTGTATATAGACGAACATAGAACCTCTTCTTTAAATATTACGTGCGTCACGTACGGGAAAAACAACGTGAAAAAATCTGCATACCTGAGAATTTTCTTAATTCTTTACGTGTGTGAAATCTGCCAACCCGCATTGGGTCAGCGTGGTGGACTAACCTCTCATTCTGAGAGGAGACTCTTGCTCAACAGTGAACCGATGATGATGATGATGATGATGATGATGATGATGATGATGATGATGATGATGATGATGTTGATGATGATGTTGATGATGATGATGATGATGATGATGATGATGATGATGATGATGATGATGATGATGTTGATGATGATGATGATGATGATGATGATGATGATGATGATGATGATTGGGAGTGCCGGCTATAGTGGCGTGGTAACAACTGAAGTCCACTAAACCAGCCAAGTGTGTCTTGGGCCACGCGCCGTGTAGGGTTCCGTGGATTAAATTAGAACTTTTAACCCTTATTATTCAAAAAGAAAATTGAAAATATTTCACAATATTTCAATATCTTAAATGTCAATATTTTTGTCATAATCCAGTTTTAAACAGTGTTTCCCACCCATTGCGATAGCTAATATTCATTAAAAATATACTGTTTCATCCTTTCTGTTTAATCTTCATGAAGTAATCTTAATAGATAAATGCGAAAGGTAATTGAACACGAAATCTGGAAAACCGCTTTTCGTACAAAGATGAAATTTGGCAAGGTATAGATAGTAGCTATCCGCTAAGAACAGATTTTGCGATAGGGCCGGATTAAAGAGGTCTAAGGGCGGACGAAGTCGCGGGCGTCCGCTAGTGTATTTATAATAGAGTGACGAATTCAGTATATCCGTGAAATTTCGAGCCATCTCATCATATATCTGTCTAAATAAGAATTTTCCAGTAACAAGAAATTTCGTATATATTTGTCTCCGTCTCATTAACATAGGCAATTTTCTTTGAGAGCCGTATCATCTCTAAATGTAAATGGCTTTACCTAAGGCTAAATTATTTTATTTCAGGAAAGCTATTTATAGCCTTATATAGGCTATTTACAGATGTGATATTATAATGTAAGTGTAGCTGTAATAAATAAAATACGATGTAGGCTCTATCTTCAATGTCTATAACCTTTATATCTAGGTCGTTATCAACCCATATTCGGCTCACTGCTGAGCTCGATTCCCCTCTAAGAATGAGATGGGTTAGGCCTTAGTCCACCACGCTGGCCCAATGCGGATTAGCAGACTTCACACACGTAGAGAATTAAGAAAATTCTATGGTATGCAGGTTTCTGCACCTCTCCTTTCGCACCTTTCACTTTTCAGGCGCGAGTATTGTGACGTACATAGTGTATGCTGCGAGGCAACATGTTATGTCGATCTGAAAGAGTAAATATCATGGGTCTAATTTGAAAATATTCTCTTTCAAAATAGAATTTTCAAAATTGGTTAATAAATGACGAAGATATGAGGTAACAAACAATAAATAAAAAATAAAAAAACCTACGCGTTGAATTGAGAACCTCCTCCCTGTTTTGAAGTCCGTTGAAAAAATAAAAATAGATTCTCAGCGAAATTAAGCGAATCAATTATCATTACATTAATAAATATTTGTCATAGCGATGTTCAAAAAGTCAAACATTATCACCAATCCACATTGAAGGAGAGTAGTGGGTTTAGGATCTATATTCCCTCATCTATAATAATAATGAACAGTGAAATAAAACATTATGGTAAAAAAAACCTCATTGAATACAATTCTTTATTACGTAACAAGCTATTGCACGGAAATCTGAACGGAGGAATAACTCCATACAATTTCATCCGGTTCTGGCGGCAACTGCAGCGAGGATAGGTATTTAAAACAAAAGCCTTGCAACTATTGTCGATACCGGTGGAATATACTGGATATCTGGGACTTTGTGTTTACTGCTTGTAGGTTTGCACGTACCTGATGATTTTTTAAAGTCTTTTCTACACACAGATTGTAATAAAACTCTTTGTATAGATAGATAGATAGATATACTTTATTTGCACACCACAATGACAAAGATGGCGGCCTCCGTGGCGTAGTGCTATGTGCGGTGGATTTACAAGACGGAGGTCCTGGGTTGGATTCCCGGCTGGGTTGATTGAGGTTTTCTTAATTGGTCCAGGTCTGGCTGGTGGTGGTGGTGAGGCTTCGGTCGTGGCTAGGCTACCCCCTACCGAAAAAGACGTACCGCTCTCCACTAATATTGTATTGAAAATAGAAAGAAAAATAATATGTTCAAATTTTAGCTACGATGTAAGTGTAATATTTGAAAGAAAAGTGGCGTCTAAAACCGTCTAAATTAACGGATATATTTGAAGTTGTACAAGTCTCCGACAGATGCCGAGTTTAAAGTGTCTACGAAGTAATAAAACTTTTAGCGCCAACGAAGCCAGCATAGTTCTCCAGTTCGACGTTTTATAATTTCCTTTCCGTGTTTACGCTTGGAAAACTATTTTTGTACCATTTTAAAATTAGTACATGTCGGAGGATTAGATAGTAGCACCATCTTACTTTAATTAGAGTAACTAATTAGGTGGCGATATTTTTAGAAACGTCAAGGAGTAAGTGTCGTTTATCTGTCAGTTGTTTGTCTGTGGACATCTGTCAGACGATCTCGGAGAGAGCTCGCGGTAGATTTCAAGTTTATTCAGTTGAACGCTTTAGCTGGATCTAGTCAGTTGAGCAGTGAATGAAGGAATTGGGTGAGTCAGTTATCCGTATGGTGAGGCCAATAAAATAATAACATTGCATTGTTAGTTACGTGGCTGGAGCTAACACGAGCAGGAATGAGGAGCGTTTACATGTAGTAAAAGGGCCCTTTAACCCAACTACTAGCGGTTGCCAGTCCGTGATCCTGTTCGAGCTTGACTCTCTGCTCCACAATAGTTAATCCTGGTTTACATCTGATAGTATCAGCGCTATACTTGATCAATATTGTAGTTAGAGGGTAAAACTGTTTCCGGTAATGATCGATAGTGTCACTTTGTGTATCTGCAATCCTTGTCACGTAAAGCTTACCTGCTCTGAGGCTACGGCCGTTATCAGAAGTGAAATTTAGTAATTCCCTGTTATACATTTTAAGGGCTCTTTTCTTGAAATAGATCCAGGAAAGTAGTAAGTTCTTCATGTTTACTACGACAAAGCATTAAATCCATAAACAAAAATATTAATTCTCATAAATAAAGCCAAAACCAGGAATGAAAAAAAAATATTACGTTAAACGATATTACGTATTATTCCGACCATTTTACGCAATAAAAATATCATAAAATACTTTTATCAAAAATGATCATCATCATTATCAACCCATCGGCTCATTGCTGAGCTCGAGTCTCCTCTTAGAATGAGAGGGGTTAGGCCAATAGTCCACCACGCTGGCCCAATGCGGATTGGCAGACTTCACACACGCAGAGAATTAAGAAAATTCTATGGTATGCAGGTTTCTTCACGATGTTTTTCCTTCACCGTTTGAGACACCTGATATTCATTTCTTAAAATGCACACTCCCTCCTGAATCAATGGCAGAGGTAATATTCACTGGGCTATCACGGCTAATTAAATAAAATATAATAAAATATTCTAAGTCAAATTGTCTAATAAAATGGTTACAGTACAATAAAATAAACTTCACATTGCACCAATTAGTTAATGCCTCTTAGGACTGGTCTAGTAGAGACTTTGCTCTAATTAGTTTCTCTCACTAAATCTATTTAATTTGCTCAAAATTTTTGGGTCTGACTTAATTAGTACACTGAATTAGGCGTAACGTAAATGGCTCTTGGAGGCAACCCGAATACTGAAATAAAACTAAACCTACTTAACTGAATTTTAGTACTCATAGAGTCTAGACTACATACATTTATCTAGTGATTCATCATTATCATCATCAGCCGATGGACGTCCACTGCAGGACATAGGCCTTTTGTAGGGACTTCCAATCATCACGATACTGAGCCACTTGCATCCAGCAAATCCCTGCGATTCGCTTGACGTCGTCAGCCTACCGGGTGAGGGGTCGACCTACGCTTACTAGTGCGGGGTCGCTATTCCAGCACTTTGGGACCCAACGTCCATCGGCTCATCGGATATCTAGCCTGTATAAATAGTCCTAAGATTCAATAAAAAGTCTGCCCAAGTAATATGTAAAAGAGTCTTTATTACTTACTCTTAAATTATATTTACAATTTCCTCTATGTCCTATGTCCTCAGTACGATAGTGATAGACAATTTTCTATATTTTTTCAAACCTTTTTAACTGAAAATTTTACACTTTTAAATTGATACTGATCGCAGAAATGGATGTATGTAGTATTCTTTACTACCTCACATCTTCCAAGCCACTGAACGGATTTACGTAATTAAGATGTCATTAGATTTGTCTTAGTAACCCAATTGTTCTTAGATAGGTAAAGTTTAAAAAAAGAAAGAAAGAAAGAAAATAATTTTATTCAAATCTAAAAGTTACAGACAGTCAGTACCCTATCCTTATGACAGCATGTCTGTCTGTAACCCTTAAAAAGAAAGGGTGTACAGCTCAGCATATGCCGTGCACTACGTACAAGCATAACACACGGCGCTGATTTTCAGCTGAGACCCGTGTGACGTCACAGCTTATGATTGTACAAATAAATTAACATTAACTAAATTAAATTAAAATAAGCAGCAAATATGTGGTACATTTTTAAAATATATAATTACTAATTAAACTACAGACATGTTTAATTAAAACATACACGACGTCTGTGAGACGCTATCTATACCTATCTATCGGCTGGTGGGAGGCTTCGGCCGTAGCTAGTTAACACCCTACCGGCAAAGACGTACCGCCAAGCGATTTAGCGTTCCGGTATGATGTCGTGTAGAAACCGAAAGGGGTGTGGATTTTCATCCTCCTCCTTACAAGTTAGCCCGCTCCATCTTATATTGTATCATCACTGACCAACAGGTTAGATTGTAGTCAAGGGCTAACTTGTAAAAAAATAAAAAAAAACAAAAAACACCTTTTATCCATTAATTACGGGACGCCCTGTATATTCTGCTCCACGTTCAAATTTAAAACAAAAAGTCATCTAAATTGTTTTAGCGGCTAAGCCGTGAAAAGGTAACAGATAGACAGATGGAGAAAGTATTGATTGATTGATTCATATTTGCTCATAAACCTCTTTTATTACAAATACACTTTTATTTTTCGATATAACTTTCCACAACTCGTACGATGCCGTGACTGGTCATCGATCAAACTTAAATACCCTCGGCTATAATCACGAAACAAATTATTGACAACTCGACCACCTCGGCCTATTTATTATAATACATTGTTTCCCACCTTTAATACTACATCGGCCCCAAAGGAACTTTAACTTCCAAAGGTTATTGTTTATTTTTACGACCCTGAATTGAGTTACGAGTATTTATATATTACAGTATATTATTATTTTACACTGTGGCCTTTTTAATTTAAAATTGCTGGAAATCTTGATGGCTGATATTCAATAACCACCATACCAAGTGATCCAAATTAACTCCGGCTAGAAAATTTTCACCGAGGAATTATTGAAAGATAGAAAATACGCTCAATATTTTATAGGTCGTCGTCATCAACCCATATTCGGCTTACTGCTGAGCTCGAGTCTCCTCTCAGAATGAGAGGGGTAAGGCCAATAGTCCACCACGCTGGCCCAATGCGGATTGGTAGACTTCACACACGCAAAGAATTAAGATAATTCTCTGGTATGCAGGTGTCCTCACGATGTTTTCCTTCACCGATTGAGACACGTGATATTTAATTTCTTAAAATGCACACAACTGTAAAGTTGGAGGTGCATGCCCCGGACCGGATTCGAACCCACACCCTCCGGAATCGGAGGCAGAGGTCATAACCACTGGGCTATCACGGCTATATTTTATAGGTACCCATCGATATTCACGGTTAGTTTGCATTCCAAATATAGTAGTTTTTAAAGTAAGTGGACTAATACAACCTATATAACCCTACAGTTGTGCTAGCTTGAAAGCAGGCAACCTATGTGTTTTCAGTCCTGTTTGGTATACCTATTCTTTTACCTAGTGAACGATTTTTTTAAATAACAGATGAGAAAAGTTGAACAAAAATTTTCAGTAAAAAAATAAAAAAAAATTTTATTTGGTCAAGAACTTTATCTAGGCAACCTATGTGCAATGAGTCAAGGTAAATATTATCTACCATTTATTTCTAACTAGCGGACCCGGTCAAGCTTCGCTATGACTTATGTGCGCTTCTTCCCTATCTCTACCCTATACTACCCTACTCCTACCCCTACCCTACATTGTTTTCGGAAATAAAAACCTTAATTTACAGAAAATGAATTTATGAACGCATGCGTAAATATTAATCATTTGTCAGTATAAATGACAATCATTACAGTAGTTGGCAGGATGGACAACAAATGTTTGACAGGTACTAAACAAAGTAACATAATATGGAAAATATCGTTCATAATTATTTATTCGTCGAGTTTTCATTGTTTTTAAGATGTATTCTGCTATTCTTGGCGGAGACAAATCCAACAAATACCATGAAAATCGGTCTAGTAGATCTCGAGTTATAAGTGTTGTAACAAACCCGACTTTCTTTTATTTCTTTTATATATATAAGATGACAATAGATAAACAGATGAGGGTATATATTTCTAATAACGGATCCTGTACCATAATATACTATGGTGAGAGCAATTACATGTGCAATTTTTAGTGCAAGTCGCGGTATAACAGATGTTAACATTCTTCTATTTTTACCCGACTGCAAGAAGGGTTATAGTCCGGGATATGTAGAATATTTTTACAACTGATTACTATCAAGTTAATTTTTCGTGAATAGCAAGCATCTCGATGAGACGATCATCTTTTTATTTATGAAAATTGGTAACTGAGTTACCAGGAAATAAAAATTTCTGAGCATCGGAACTAGATAATTCACCACGCAATTTATAGGACATTGTGGCTGTTGTATAATTATTAATTAAGCAACAGTAAAAAACAGCTGTTTATGTCTTAAATTATATACAGTCATGTACAGAAGTGATACTATCAGAAAATTCAATTGTAAAGTTGGCAGCGAAACAGGCCCTTTGTCAGGGCCTAATGATACGTACGTTATAGGGAGTTTGTATGTTATTGAATGTCATGAATTGTTACATCATGCTCTTCACAAGTCTTCACATATACAATTACATATTATCTATATATAATTTTGTCCTTGGCTCTACACGCGTATTCTTCGGCATTGTAGACTCCCCGCGGTTTCATACGTGTAGTCATATCATATAATATCCTAGTATTAGTATAGAAATACTATAAATGATAAAGCCTGATCTAGCTTTTTATTAGTAAAAGAATTTTCAAAATTGGTTGCTCACAAGCTCATAAGCTTTACCTCTTTATATAATTTAATAAACTTCGCATACTAAGCATAATGTCAAAGATGGTTTTCTTCACGACTTAACTGCCGTCACACCAGAGTGCTTTGAAGAGCACTTAAAGTTGTCAGTCCCGTTCATTTTCATGGTCTGTATTGATAATGTTCATATTATTGATAATATTCGATACGATAATACTCATAATGTTCGATACAGAGTAAAAATATTATCATTTTAAAACTGCCAACTTTCATTAAAGCAATTGGTAAATTTCTGCTTAAAATTCCTCCATCCCTCATTAACAGTGGTCATTAAATATCGGAGTGAAGTACGCTCGCGCTTGACCATAATTTCACCTGATAATAAGTGTAGATGTTGCCTAAGCGGGTTGCAGGGAGGGTAGTGTTTGGATGTTCATGCAAGAGGCCTACGTCCAGCAGTGGACGTCCATCGTCTGATAACGATGATGAATGATAATAGTCTTACATTGATTACAGTCATTTAAAGTAACACTGCATCGTTATCAAGTTGAACATATTATTCAACATGCGAGTGTTTGGTAATGGGCCGAGTTTAATGTTGATTCACCGCCGAATACATTATGTTGATATCAGTGGTTAGTTGGTTACATTTGCAATGTTTAGTGACAGTTAGGCTTCTGGTTATTATGTAAGCTAATTAGGATGGTATTGTGATTGAGTAGTTATTGTCTGTGTACGAATGTATTTGTGATTACAAGCAGGAATTATATAATTCATAATTCTGTTTTGTTCTCTGTTCTAATTTCAAAAAAACCTACTACGCTTGACGGTTTTATATTGTTTGCCGACATATGGTACAATAGAAATACAATAATTGAAAACTGTACACATTTTCTTTTTCTGATTTCGAAAGATGTTTAGCTTAGCAGGTAGTTTATTTAGCGTGTTAGTATGAACTACTTAATTATTATCAAGACAAGTTTTACAAGTAAATGTTGTTAGCACAACAAAAACACTTGACAATGTTACACAAAGGCGTCAGTGCTGTTACCTATTTGTAAATTGCACCCTTCTCTTAGTATCTTAGATATCGTATATTTTATTTACTATTTATTTTTATTTATTTATTTTAAACAGGACACCAACAGGTTACAATAAAATCTTATAATAAAATATAAAGAAATATATAAAACCAAAAATCGTTGGCACCCGACTAAAACAAGAAGGTAGTTCGAACTTGGTATAACAATATAAAATAATTTATAATTAATACAGAATTCTAATCTACAAAAAACAATATTAAATTTAGATTAAAGTTAAACTACATGTAAAACGCAATATTATTACGCTAAAGTAAGATCAAGTAGAAGTAGACACACAATATAATTAAAAAGACCACATAATATATAATAAAATAATTTCTCGTAGAATTTGAAGTACGGCGTTTAATAACATAAGAAATAAACTATACTAAAGTAAGAATATCCCAGATTTTGATCTTGAAAAAAATAACGTCTATTTTATTTCTACACGGGCTTGTTAATATTATTAGATTTGACATAAATTCTATGTACACGAGATATATCTCATACAACATAATATTTTGTTGACAACTTTCCCAATACGTCAATAACGTGCAAAGACGCAATATTCCTGTTATGGTTATAACTTATTCAATCAGGGAGATGCGTACTAACCCACGAAAATATTTATCCCTAATCTAAAATCTGACAAGTTTCGCAGGGGACGCCTCAAATGAATTTGGATAAAGTTTTGGTTTTTCCACCGAAATAATATCTGATATAACTTTGAAGCTTACTGAGATAAATTCTTAAAGATCCCTTCTTCTTCTTATAGTGCCATCTCCTATCGGAGGTCAGCAATCATTAAGGCTAATTTAACTTTGTTCACTGCTGCCCGAAAGAGTGATCTGGTACTCATACCAAACCATTGGCGCAAGTTCCTGAGCCAAGAAGTACGTCTACGACCAGGCCTTCGTTTCCCCTTTATCTTTCCCTGGATAATAAGCTGGAGCAGGTGATATTTGGAGTTTCGCATTATATGACCCAGGTATTCGAGCTTCCTCCTTTGGACTTGTTGCAGAACTTCTGTTGGCTTTCCCATTTTTTGCAGCACAGTAGTATTGCGTATACGATCCCTCCATGATATTCGCAGTATCCGCCTGTAAACCCACATCTCAAATGCCTCAAGCTTACTACACATCGCTTGTGTTAGTGTCCAGGCTTCAACCCCATAAAGTAACACAGAGAAAACGTAACATCGCGCTACTCTCATCCTCAGAGATATTTTTAAATTGCGGTCACAGAGAACTTTTTTTAATTTAGTAAAAGCATTTCTTGCTTGTTCAATGCGGCATCGTATTTCCAGACTATGATCCCCGGTTTCCCCGGTTAAAGATCCCAGAGAAGTGTAAAGCGTAAGATTTAGGGTTTAGTATGTTCTGTGGGTCTAGGCCCAAAATCCCCTATATTTTTATATCCCCTATATCCCCCCCTATTCCCCCTATATTTGCATGTTTATGATCAAATTGCATTACCAAAGATTTGGGGATACGTTTCATAAAACGCTTTACCAACAATTTTTAAAATCAAAATATTTATTTAATAAATAAAATGCGACTTTTTCTTTACTCACGCAAAGGAGGTTGGCGAAAGTGGGAGTCACACTCTAAAGTGTCGTACACTCATAGATTTATATTAAATAAAACTATTATTTTATAAAATGCTCGTAAAAAAGTATTGGCATTTCACAGAACGGGACCAAAAGAAAAAAAAATGCATTTTATTAACAAAAATAGTCATCTGCAAAAGCACCTTGTCGTATTTATGAAGCAATCACGCAGTTGTATGTCAGCGGCGGTGTTGAAACCTACTAATTTAAGGTATACCTTTTTCTCCCTGCTTTTCAAGACTGCTTACCATTTACTTTTTTCTTAATTTAATCACGATGAACAACTATTAATAGGTTTCCATTATGCAAGCCACTTCTATCAACTAGTCCCAAAATACATTCAATCTCGCCATTCTGCTTTCAGTCAACCAAAGCCTTCGTAAACTGGAGCTATTCTATGCTAAGACTTTCTTTAAAGCCCGCACTTTAAATTAAAATCAATTTACTAGTTCCCAAAGTATCCGACCATGGCAGTTTGTTCGAGAACAAAGTTTGGTAAGCTCCAGATAGCGCGCGTGTCCCAAGGAAGCTTACATAATGCAATTCACGAACCTTTGTGTTTCCTTTGCTAAGTCCTCTGTCCTTAAACAGTTTTAGTTGCAAGTAACGTTGCCCCGCGTTTTGCTAAAGGTCAAAGGTGCTTTGGATTACGTAGGTTTAAACTTTATAGTAAGAGCCGTAATAGCCCTGTGGAAGTAACCTCTGTGATTTGAAGGGTGTAGGTTCCAATCCATCCCGAGGTATGCACCTCCAACTTTTCAGTAAAGGAAAAACATCGTGAGGAAACCTGCATACCTGAGAATTTTCTTGTGTGATGTGTGAATCCTGCGTGATTGGTCCAGCGTGATTATTCCATGGTCTAATGCCTCTCATTCTGGAGGAGACTCCTGCTCAACAGTCAGCAAAAATATGTTAGTGATGAAACTTTAAAGCATCATACTCGTAAATCCCTACCTACCTAGGAGAAAAGATACTGTATAGGCTCTCCCACCGGTTCAAAAGGCAGGTTAAGGCCAAGTGTCCAATTTTTTTGTTCATCAGTTTATTTTTATTTATCAAGTTTCCTGTGATATTGTAATTTATTTTATATATAACTTGGCATAATATAACTGTGTAAAAAAAGCAAGATAAATGTGTTTCCAAAATTAACCTTTTTTTGTGCGAACTCCTAATACAGTATCCGTTTGCAATATTCGTATTATGAATAATAAATTTATTTTTCAATTGTTTATTATTTTGAACACCTGACAAATTCGTATGACATCGGCCCCCAAATTCGATTAAATTTCCACGCACGTATAACTTCGAAACCCGAGGATTATTACGAAACAATCATTGAACAATATTCAATGTCAGTTATATTTCATGTTTTTGCTAAAACTTAACATCAATTTCTATAGAAAACGTAACCGTACGAGACGTAGGAAAAAAATAATCATCATCATCATCATCATCATCATCATCATCATCATCATCATCATCATCATCATCATCATCATCATAATTATCAACCCATATTCGACTCACTGCTGAGCTGGAGTATCCTCTCAGAATGAGAGGGGTTAGGCCAATAGCCTACCACACTGGCCCAATGCGAGTTGGCAGACTTCACATACGCAGAGAATCAAGAAAATTAATGGCTTTAACAAATTACAAAATCTGTTTTCTGAGATTGACGTATTTTAATTATCAAGGAAGGTTATATATTATTTTTCCCGCATTCTTACAAGAACGAGAACCACGCGGGTGAAACCGCGCGGCGTCAGCTAGTATTGAATATAATTATTCTCTTGCGTCGACGATTTATAACAATAGGAGGGTAGTCAACGTAATACGTGATATAGCAGCTATTTTGCCCGTTCAGTCTATAAATCAGAGCAGTCGAGTCCGAAACTGACAGATTTATCATTGTCAACGAGAATAAATGAAAGGTTTCGATGGAGGCGATAGCATGTTCTACGAAAAGGAATTGACTCGATGAAATTAAATACAAGAATCAAGGCTAAGGCTGAAGGCACACGAGCGGTGCGGCGCCGCAACGTTGTTATGTCGCAGCAGCGTCGTAGCAGCGTTGGACAGTCTGTTATCCTTTTCTTGGACTAATGTTATGAGGTAGCCCATATCAATAACATCTAGGTTGGTACTAATTTCTTAAAACCTCAATCACAACAAACAAAAAACTTAGAAAAAAATCGAAACAAGCGAGCGAGCTTTCCTTGTGACGCATAAACAACGAGCGGTGCCGCTCCGATGTCGCAACGCATTCACCCCTCCCCGCCTCGTCTCGGACGTTGCAAGTCCGGTGCGACGCAGGAGCGCATCACGTGACATGTGTGGCGAACAAACTCGAACATCACGTTGGGGTCACCTATATCGCCATTGAGGTTTTATAGGTTTGGTATATTGATATAAAGGAATGAGACGTTGTTGTAAACTGATTTATTTATTAACTGCTCTGATTACAATAATTGTATAAGGATATAAAAGAAAAGGTTTATCAAATAGGTGATGCGGAGTGGAATGGTGAACTGATAATCCGATAATGAATGGGCAAAACAATCTATCAACGCATGCGCGTTTTACAGCATTCTAAATAAGAAATAATAATGGAATGCGAATGTAGATGGCCAAACCTAAAGTGGGCGCACACTTGCCACAGATATTTCTATGGACGACCACATGCCACAACGCATAGTGTGACCCTGCCCTAAAGTGTTTGAAGTTAATATTCCCATAAGGTATTGTTTGTCTTAATTGTGAAATCTTTGTGGTGAGATTTGATTGTCATTTATTTCTTGTACTGTGCGACACGATACCGTTTGCTTCAAACCATTATGATGAGCAAGATTGAAATCAACATAGAAGTAGGAAGAATGGAGAAATCCTGGCTACGAAACATAAGGAAGTGGACTGGTATAAAGAAGTCGAAGAACTTTTCCGCCTAGCCATGGACATGGAAAAGTTTAGAATGCCGACGTTCAGTAATAGAGAGGCACGTTAAGAAGAAGAAGACAGTGTTGTGTTGTAGAACCCAAAATTCTTATATACTATGTTTGTCTCTACTTATTTTTTATTAGAATAATCTATAAAAATAAAATTTTTGGTGTTGTATGGGGTAATCTCTGGATATACTGAACTGATTTTGAAAATTATTTTACTACTAGAAAGCCACGTTATTTGTGAGTGTCATTATATTCATTATAGTATAGTATTCTATAACACTCACAAATAGACGAGTGAGCCATTAGATCAGTCGTCACGAGCCGAGACAGTACGAAGTGATCCGTGAGTAAGGTGGGTAGTAGTGGGAGGCCGAGCGCTGGCTTGGCTGGCAACTAGCTCATTCTTATCGTGACGTTCGTTCCGTCCACACCTTTTGTTGAATAATCCTTCATGGATTATATTGGCATAGGCGGGGAGAATGACTTGAGTAGAGAAGGGGAGTTTCAACTAGTTTTAACTCTACATCCAACGGTCACAAGTCCGGGACTTCACTCAAGATTATTCTGCCACTCGAGAATATATTGTTAACATTCTTAGTGGGAATGTTAAGCCTGATGGGTTCCTATTCAATAATCGTGTTTCGCTCTTTAAATCCGCTTCTAACGTCAACCCGTTTTTCTGACATACTATGTCATGTTATGTGTATGTTATTTTTATATGCATTGTTAAAAAAAATGAACATTAAATGCAACACATAATATCTAAATACATTAGGAACGCTCGTATATATAATATCTAGCTGAACAGTTAACCAAGAACAAGATATCAAAAACTAAAACGACATTATTATTTATAAGCGTATGCATTATTTGTATGCTGATATAATGCTGAGCTAGAGTTACAAAGATACAGAGCTCAGCTGCGAACACTCAAGCTGCCAAGAGGCGTGACCTCAAGTCCCTTGGCGTCTACAATCCTATATATAATCCGAGACATGTGAGGATTATTGTTGAGGTCGGCATCATAGATAACGTCGCAACCTCTCGTATTGCTTCCTTACACATATCACGAATATAGGGCTCTGTTTACAATGTACGTAAACAGAAAAAGTGCTTTTATAGCATTATAACGTAGACAGAGAAACAACTAGACGAATAGATTCATGGACTCTGTATTGAAATGAAACATTGCGATTCGATGTTCGGAAATACGGTGCCGATTTTTCATGCGCGACAGCAGTTTAAATAAGTTTAACACAATTGATCAAGGTTTTTTCATGTTTTTATTAAAATAAATGTAGTGTGAACATACAATTACAGCCTCAACTTATTGCAAATTATAACTAGCGGACGTCTGCAACTTCAGTTTTTCACAAATCCCGCAGGAACTATGGATTTTTCCTGGATGAGGAGTACCTTAAGTGTAATCCAGAGTAAAATCTATTTCCTTTCTACATTTCAGTCAAATTGCTTCAGTAGCCGCAGCGCAAAGGAGGAAGAAACATACACACTAACACACACGCTTATAATATATTAGTGAAAATTGGTGTACTTATGTGAATAAGTAAGTGTGGTGTGATATCAAAAGCACGTCAAATTCGAATATATCTTGACCGACAACGGCACGCTAATCAGCTGTCTAGTTTTTCCTCTGTCTACGCATTACAACTAAAGCGACTTTGGTACGATTCCAAGAACAATAATAAAACGATCTTACATTATGATACTGAAGCACTAAAATCTGAGCAATCGCCAAGAACTTTTTACTTTACTGTATTACTTGTCACAGCAAACTGGGACATTATGCACATTACATAATTTAATCTCTTAGGTTTAGTTTGTACGGATTAGGTGATTTATACTTCCCGTTTATTCTGTGCTTTAAAATTATAATGCTCAGATCTTAATGGCGTTCCTAATTATAAAATGCTACAAACTCCAAAGCATCTGAATCAGTGTGGACCGTTAAACCAGGAGATTTGTAATCATCATCATCATTATCAACCCATATTCGGCTCACTGCTAAGCTCGAGTCTCCTCTCAGAACAAGAGGGGTTAGGCCATTAGTCCACCACTGGCCCAATGCGGATTGGCAGACTTCACACACGCAGAGAATTAAGAAAACTCTCCGGTGTGCAGGTTTCCTCACGATGTTTTTCCTTCACCGTTTGAGACACGTGATATTTAATTTCTTAAAATGCACACAACTGAAAAGTTGGTGATGCATGCCCCGGACCGGATTTGAACCCACGCCCTCCGGAAACGGAGAATGAGGTCATATCCACTGGGCTATCACGGCACTTGGGAAAACAAACACCTAATCGTGTGTTGAAATGTTATAGTATTGTAATTTATGCAAATAGAAAATTATGCAAGTGATCACAGTTCAATAGTTTACCATTACCGACAATGTGCATAATTATTACCTGTCATGCTATTATTGACAATTATCTATACTAATATAATAGTAAGGGAGCCCGAGATGCTAAATTTGCAGTTACTAAAGCGTCATGGGGACCGATTGCATTTGGTAGATTAAATGTTTGGATTAATAAATAGATATATATTTTTTTCGATTTTAGCGGTGGAAAAAAAAAACTACAGACTTTAAAAACAATTTTTATTACTTTGGCTTAATGAAATCGTCAGAAAACATGAGCGATTATTCAGGAGATTATTTCACTCATAATAAGTAAAAAATTAACCGCGCTCGTGGTTCGATAACAGAAATATAAGGGTTTTATTTTGTAACTTTGGAACCCTCCCATTCCATTACGTTACGCTCAAATCGTCAGGTTTTTGAAATGCACACCTTTTAGCTATCAACTCACCTACCTTATCTTAATCTGACGTGCTGGTTGAGTATTTCTGAAGTTAGTTTTTTTTGTGGTTGCCCTAAATGTTCCCACCAATATTATGGGCTCATACTTGGTGGAGGTACTCAACAACGTGCAAGGTATAGTCCCTTATGTTTATCTGCCGCGCTCGAGTAACTGCAAAAATCCCCTCTTCGGCTCCCCTACTATAATAAAGAGGTAACTAGTTAGTGGGGTTGTAGGAGGATGTCTGTAGATACTGAACTGATTTTACTAAAACTTCTTTTACTAATAGAGATCCACGTTTCTCGTGAGTGTTATAGGTTATATTTTATCGCTAAATTCTCATGGGAACGGGAACTACGCCGGTAAAACCACGAGGTGTCTTCTAGTACATAAATAAAGTACATTAGGGTCTACGCTCTAAATAAGTTGAGACTCACCAATACTTTCAGTGGGTAGCCTATGCAGCTTTGATATATTGGATCTTGGGTTCGTATCCCTTGGGCTTTGAAATATTGAGCCTTCTTCTAAGAAACTCCCAGTAGTTAGGAAGTTAGGAAATTCAAATACAAAATTCATTTATTTCAAGTGGGCTTAGTTTACAAGCACTTTTGAAACGTCAGTTGACTATTCTAAAGATTCTACCACCCGTTCGGAAGGGTTCTCAGCAGGTTCTGCTAAGAAGAAGAGAGGAAGTAGTTGGTCTTCCATAGCGATCAAACCACAGAGCCATAGCCAGAGTTACGAGTATTACAAGAAATTCGTTGTTTAGGTCACTAATAATGTTTTATTAGAATGAGATTTAATAACGTTTATAATGCCAATTTCAAAAGTAATAGCATGACCTCGTGGCAATTAATCTCTAACTTGTGACTTGGGCTGGTATAGTAAAATATTGTAACAGGGCCGGACCGTCCATACGCCGAACGGAGCGGTCGCTCCAGGCGCCAAATCCTAGGGGGCGCCGAAATGGTAAAGACAAGATCGAAAAGAAATTTATGTGATGAATTTACGTGCGCGAAAGGCGCCATAATTGGATCTCGCTCCATTCTAAAATTTACCTCGGTCCGGCGCTGTATTGTAACATTGTGTAAAACGTGAAATCTTATTATATTTATAGATAGAATTTAAGCTTTTACTTTACTTTATTGAAAAGAATATTTGCCATATCTGTTTACCAGTATTAGGAGTGGGTACGACAATAGACCAACGGGTCGGGGATCAAACCACCACCCCTCGGTGATGAGTTCAACTGATTTACCGTTGAGCTATTGACTCTAAATCGAACAAGCGTGAGTGTTGTTCGTATTAATTTATTAGGAAACACGGCTAAAACTTACGTGATACAACGTCGAAATATGCACGACTAATTTCGAACCCATGTGGGGCCCTTAGTCATGAGCTAACTATGAGTCATGTTTCATACTATATTAATATTTATAGATCGTCGATTCCCGGAGGTATATAAAAGGTATCCCTAATTCCGAGATTCTTATCTAATTTTGACTAAGGTGACTGGGTCAAGTAGAAAAAAATTTTAGTGTTGTCAATTTACTTGATACTTAGATGTATCAAGTAAATTGACAACACTAAAATTTTTTTCCACTTCACACACCACTAGTTACAGGCAAAGCCTACACAAAAACCGGACTTCATTCCCTTTACAAAAAAAAAATAACCGGAGCTTTGAGATTGAAATTCAAACTCAACAAATTCTATTTTTGGCGCGTGTCATAAGCTATGAATGACGTCATTTGGAATTCAACATGGCGGTCGTGCCTCACAAAACTACGTTCACGGCTATAATATATCGAATTGTGTATCAAAAATGTTTACAAATAAATAATTTTGTAAGCAAACACAAACTGGAAATTCGGCAAAAATTAGACAGAAAACAAGTAGATTGTTATACAAGGGGCTAAAAAGACCCATTATATACGAAGTATTTTAAGGGCCCGAGACTTAAGGCGAGGGTCGCTAAATAGAAACCGAGTTTATAATGGCCCCACGTATTACACTATGCTTTTCACTACGATTGCGAGAAAATAAAATAGTTTAGTACAATATTCAATGATTTATTTTAATTGAAAATTAAATGTAAAAAGTCTACAATTTTGGATATTAAGGGAGATGCTTTTACCCGGTAACATAAAATCCGACTACTGTGAAGATGATTAATGAGTATGTGAGGTAAACGTGGGAGATAATAGTTTAAAAAACTCGTTTCGTAAGTGAATCCATTCGTTGTTGTTAACTTCACTTATTAAATTTTTCGTAGGTAAGTATTTAAGTAAATGCGTCTGAACTTTGATGGTAACAGATTGAAAATTTCATCCATCTCCAAATTAGGATCACCATTCTCACTAGATGAAGACAACAATAACAATTATTGTTGAAAAATATGTAAGTTACGGTCACAAATTTACAATTATTTTCTGAAAAAAATCAAGTGTGTATTATTCACGCCAATTCTTTTTTAATTTCATTTTTTTCACAGGAAAAAACCGCAAACGTTAAAATTACACCGTACAGGATGTCCCATGTCTTCAAATCTCGCTCTATTCGCAACTCAATAAAAATTAAATAAAAAAATTAACGCATTCCACAGAAAAAAACGCTGCATTTCATTCCAATTTAAAGTTTTTCATTTATTTTTCAAAACAATCAAGGTCTTACCTATAATTATTCTATTTTCGAATAAAACCTCCTCCGTTTTATAGTAGGCTAGTACTTGGCTAGTACTCGTAACAGACAAGAATTAAGAAAACAAAATTACTTTAGCCCCTAGATGCTGAAATGCTTGTTTAGCCCCGCTGTTGAGTGGTAATATGACAATGTTTTTGAGCAAGAGTAGTGAAAATTCTATTTTTGGCGCATGTCATAAGCTATAAATGACGTCATTTGGAATTCAATATGGCGGTCGTGCCTCACAAAACTACGTTCACGGCTATAACATATTGAATTGTGTTCACAAATAAATAATTTTGTAAACAAACACTGTGTATGAAACGGATATTCCGCAAAAAATAAAATTTAATTTGTGTCGTAATTTATCAATGTGGACGCAAAATATGTCATGGAAAAAAATTTTTAAACCGCCGGGATTCCGTTCAGGAGTTTTCCGCGCAATATTTTACACTTGAACTGTGAAAAGTGGACCGCACTAATGTGTTATTTGAAGTACCGACACTTTCTGTTGCAAGCAAAAAATTGCAAATGGCGCTTGTCGTTGTGAAACTGTTTTTAAATTTGAATCCACTTTTGGTTGAACGAAACGCTTCTGATTTTAACCGTTTGAATATACGGAAGTAAGTTTTAATTTATTATGCCCGAGATCTAGTTTTAACCAACGATATTTTATAATAGAGATAGGGCTAGTACCCTATGCACATTTGTCCGCTTCAAAACTGAGGCGGACAAATGTGCATAATTGTATTCATTTCATTTAGTCTACATTTTTTGTAATTCTCTACGCGTGTGAAGTCTGCCAATCCGCATTGAGTGTGTTTTTATTCTTTACAAGTTAGCCCTTGACTACAAGCTCACCTGATGGTAAGTGATGATGCAGTCTAAGATGAAAGCGGGGTAATTTGTTAGGAGGAGGATGAAAATCCACACCCCTCCCACGGCATCGTACCGGAACGCTAAATGACTTGGCGGTACGTCTTTGTCGGTAGGGTGGTAACTAGCCACGGCTGAAGCCTCCCACCAGCTAGACCTTTACCAATTAAGAAAATCTCAATCGGCCCAGCTGGGGATCGAACCCAGGAACTCCGTTTTGTAAATCCACGCGCATACTGCGCCACTGAAACCGTCAAAAAGGTTTGGCTTAACTCCTCTCATTCAAAGGGGTGACTCGTGCTCAACAGTGAGCCGAATATGGGTTGTTAATGATGAATAATAAAAATTTTATTCATCACCATCACTTGGTGCCTCTTTTCTCCTTAGAAGACCGGTTTCTCTTTTGCCCACTAGCTTTCCTTCCAAGATTAATCTTGAAATAGAAAAATTTAATTAATACTGGTAAAAATGGACATAATTATAGGTAAAGCATGCATATTTATAGCTTGGCAAATTCGTTCATAACACTCCCGATGGTCCGCGCGGCCGGGGGGCGTTATAGCGAGCGATATTTAAAAAATAAAACACAACATTAGAGATTAACAAAAATTTTTACCAAATCATTTCACCGCGGCTAGTTGCCTCGACTGGTGACAGAAAGCTGGCTCATTTTTTGCACAAAGGATCAGCCTGGCTGTCCAGCGCGGAAATGCAGCCAGTATTCTTGCCACCATTCCACGTGGGCATGATTTGTATAGTTATTAGGATAAGTTAGCTTAAGTTCCTTATTGTATTCTTTCTCAATAAAAAAAAAACATTAGAAATTGAACCAAATTATACATTAATAGTATCAAGAGTTCCATTGTGAATTGAAATGGAATACAATAAAATTCTTCGTTGTATTTCTAAAGAATTCAAACAATAAATACTCTTACATTCTATTGCAGACGAATTTACTAAGGATTGTGAGGAGATATTCAGGATAACGAAAAATGGAAGTTCATTTCAGTGAATGTTTATTAAATTTAGCTTAACAACGCTCTAGCCGGCGGCTCCGTACGCGAGTAATGAGCCTGATTCTGTATGAGCCTTGCAGTATTGTTTTACCGTCGGAATTAAATTTAGATATACCTACTAATGTTATAAATAAATGCAGATCTTTTCAACTTTATCACACTAATATTATAAAGGCGAAAGTTTGTATGTATGTTAGTTCCTCCTTTATGCAGCGGCTACTGAAACGATTTGGCTGAAATTTGGAATGGAAATAGATTTTACTCTGGATTAACACATAGGCTACTTTTCATCCCGAAAAATTCCATGATTCCCGCGGGATTCCTGAAAAACTAAATTCCACGCAGACAAAGTCACGCATCCGCAAGTTTAAATATGAGTTATATTTAAACTAGCGGACGAGCTCGACTTTGTCTTCCTAGATTTTATTTAACTTACCTTGTAAGCGTATATTTATGTAATAAATAATAACTCTTTATTTTGACCGAACTTGCCGTCTAATAAATATTAAAAAAACAATGACAATCGATTGATGATTCTTTGAATAGTATAAAACTAAAAATAATTACTAGAAATGTTTGAGTGTGGAATGTGTGTATATGACGCAAATTTTAATACACGAGGAATGAAGGGAAGGGAGCACGGGAGGGGACTAATGGAGTGCCGTCATGTGAACGGGCAGCGCACGGCCCACGGAGCACGTTTCGTTTGATCTCACCGCCGCCGCCCGCTCGCTAAACACTATTTATGTCCCGCCAAATGAAGGGCATGGGACGGTGATACAGATGATTCACAGTCACTTTACTGTATCCAAATGTGGAATGTATAATTGTGTTTGTCTGTGCGTGGAAACTATGTCATAACATTCATGAAATTAATTTATGATAACAATTGCTAGGTGACTTTTCATAAGCAACAGATATTGTTGATTTATTTAATTGATGAGAAGCTAAAGTGATTCTTTAAATAGCATTAAATGTTTACACTGCTGAGCTCGAGTCTCCTCTCAGATAAGAGGGGTTAGGCCAATAGTCCACCACGCTGGCCCAATGTGGATTGGCAGACTTCATACACGCAGAAAATTAAGAAAATTCTCTGGTATGCAGGTTTCCTCACGATGTTTTCCTTCACCGTTTGAGACACGAGATATTTATGAGAACACTATTTATGTCCCGCCAAATGATGGGCATGGGACGGTGATACATATGATTCACAGCCACTTTACTATAACCGAATTTGGAAGGTCTGAATGTGTTTGTATCTATGGAAACGATGTATTGAATAATGCTTATCTGATAAATTGATGTTAAAAATAGTTATGCGACTTTTTTAGCAGCATATATTGTTGTTTATTTAAAAATCAATGAGGTCAAGTAGCATAAAATGTTTACATAATTAAAAGAGTTGAAGTGTGGAATGTATGTAGAAGCTGCAAATTATGATACACGAGGAATGAAGGGAAGGGAGCACGGGAGGGACTAATGGAGTGCCGTCATGTGAACGGGCAGCGCACGGCCCACGGAGCACGTTTCGTTTGATCTCACCGCCGCCGCCCGCTCGCTAAACACTATTTATGTCCCGCCAAATGAAGGGCATGGACGATGATACAAA